>NC_064767.1:37173706-37773706 GCF_011397635.1 Epinephelus fuscoguttatus | reverse complement strand
AGTGTCAAAAACTGCAGTTCCTTGAACATCCACTTGAGGCTGGCTCCAGAAGCCTCTCATTCTCCATAGACCACCATATTAAAATGCCAAACTTTATAACAGAAACAAGTTTACAGCCTGGTACAGAAAACTGCTTTTCTATTGTTAATTTCCCTCTTCATGACAACTGTATGGAGGGTGAATTTTTATGTAACTCGCCCATTTACATTTTATTAAGGCTTAAAGTTATGCATAATTAAGGCCGGGCCACTTTTAGTGGCAGGCTGCCTGCTGATAGTGCCCTCAGCTTCTCAGTCAGATCCACTACTCATTCCTCCATAGCACCAGCCAATATGGCGACGGCTGTTGCTGGCGTGGAGGCATGAAAATATTGCCAGTCATGAGGACTACATATGTGAAGACTTGCATTGTGAATAAAACAAATTAGGTGGGACTGAAAAATTGGGATGTATGAAGTGTATCCTACTGATCTTATTCACATACCAATCTGTATCAGTGAGATAAGTGCCAGTACTTTCAGAGTCTATATGCAGACACAGTGTAGGCATTAGTTACTACACCTTTATGTGTTTATCGAGGCTGATACCACAGGGCTCAGACTGCACTTACCTGCCAGAGTATAATCCATATCAAAACCAAAACACTTAATCTTCTCCATGGCCAAGCTTCGGTTCACAAACACTCTGGAAGGGGAGAACAATGTGTGGTCAATCAATGCCTGGCAGCTGGCACTCCAAATCAAATGCTGCACAGCTTAGGCCTTATACAGCACACTTCTTACTTATAGATAACAGCAGACAAATAAGCATGATGGAACATTTTTAAGCTACAGGAGAAAAAACTAAATAGTAGCATTGACTGAGCAACACTTCCTTGAGGTCAGGTATTAATGCATGGCAGACTGTGTTTGTGTGAACTATCATGAGTCACTTTAATTAAACAACCACAACACCAACAAGACATGCAGTCCTACTGGTTATTTATACATTGATCAGTGCATCTGAATTAAAAACCTGCCAATAGCCTACTGTTTCCCATCAGATGATGAGTTCAGGTGATTTTTAGTGATTAGGCTAAATGTTGACATATTACATTTAAAAACCCTTTTTCTAAAAGTCTAAGTGGTTAATATTATGAGAGTCTGGATCTGGATGTTCCATATTTGATCTCAACATTAACATATAAGACAACACCCAGGCAAGAATACTGTCATCGTTGATGTGTAAATTGTACCTCTGCCTTATACTCATTGCTATGTGTCTGTATTGTTAGACAAGCACCACAAACTTTCTAATATATTACCACCAAAATAAGATGTTATACGCAGTATAAAATACACAAATGATCACTCAAATATGGAAATATACACTCAGTTGCCAGTTTATTAGGTACAGCTAAAACTACTACAGTCAAATACAACTGTCCTACAATAAGATCATCCTTTATGGAAGTCCTAATGTTCAGTGTGTGTTGAAACTGTTTAGACAGCTGTTGGTTCAACTTTCTACTTGCTGTTGGCTGCAGTTTGCAGTTGTGTTACACTGTATTGCATTAAACTGAGAGGTGTATCTGTAACTCAGAGAACTTCTAAACTCTAAAATGTGTTGTCTGATGTTGGATGTTTGATTACATACAATGCTACAGATGTCCCAGGTTTTGAGGGAGCATGCCATTGGCATGCTGAATGCAGGAAATGTCCCCCAGAGCTGTTGCCCATGAAATGAATGTTCATTTCACAACCATCAGACATATCCAATGTCATTTCTTGGGTTTGGTAGTACATCCAGGCAGCCTAACAACTGCAACGTTACAATGACAAACGGCTGTCAGGTCAAGGCACTGGTGAGGATGACCAGCGTGCAGATGAGGTTCCCTGAAACAGTTTCTGACGTTTTGTGCAGAAATTCTTTGGCTGTGCAAACAAATTATTACATCAGCTGTCTGGGTGGCTGCTCTCAGACGATCTTGGAGGTGAAGTTGCTAGATGTATAAGTCCTGAGCTAGTGTGACTATATGTGGTCTGTGGTTTTGAGGTCTGTTGGATGTATTGCCAAATTCAAAGAGACACTGAACACAGCTTAAGATATTGAAAAGAACATTCAGTTCACAGGCAACAGCTCAGCTTGACATTCTCGCAGTCAACATGCCAACAGTACGCTCCATTTAAAACTTGCGAAATCTGTGTCATTAAGTTGTGTGATCAAACTGCCCATTTTAGAGTGGCCTTTTATTGTGACCACCCCATAGCACACCTGTTTAGTAAAGGTGCTGTTTAATCAGCATCTTGATGTTAGAGTTATACCGATACCAATACCAGTATCTGAAATGCCTCCGATACTGCCTAAAATGCAGTATCGGGTATCGGCGAGTACAGCCTATCACCAATCCGATACCACGTAATGCCTCACGTCACTCAGCTTCTTCTCCGGAGCCTTTGTGCTCCACTGTCTCGCAGGTTAACTTATATCGCAGCAGTGCCTGGATAGTGTGACGTGTGTGGTTGTGCTGCTGCTGTGGTCCTGCCAGATGCCTCCTGCTGCTGCTGTTATCATTAGTCATACCTCTACTGTTATTATACACATTGCACATCTGTCCAGCGTGGAAGAGGGATCCCTCCTCAGTTGCTCTTCCTGAGGTTTCTACCGTTTTTTTTTTCCCTGTTAAAGGGTTTTTGGGGGGAGTTTTTCCTTATCCGCTGCGAGGGTCCTAAGGACAGAGGGATGTCATATGCTGTAAAGCCCTGTGAGGCAAATTGTGATTTGTGATATTGGGCTTTATAAATAAAATTGATTGATTGATTGATTGATCGATGATTACTGTCACATATGTATACTATCAGATATTAATATATACTTTCAACATACTGTACCAAAATAGCCTGTAATATTAATTATAATATTATTACTTTCATTAATGCTGTTGTAAGCTACTGTCATCACCATCCGTCCTGCATCTCTCTCTGTCTCCGTCTCCCCTTCTGTCTCATTGTGTCATTACTGTTAATTTATCATGTTGATCTGTTCTGTACAACATCTATTGCACGTCTGTCCATCCTGGAAGTGGTATCGGTACATCTCTACTTGATATGCCTCACCTGTCAGGTGGATGAATTATCTTGGAAATGGAGGAGTGCTCACTGACACAGATATTACCAAATTTGTGATAAAAATTTGAGAGAAATATATTTATTGAGTGCATAATAAAAAGTCTTAGATCTTTAACTTAAACCTGTGAAAAATGGGAGCAATGATTCAGCAATGATTCATCATCATGATTCATCAATGATAAATGATTCATGATTGAAATTTTATCTGAACCCTAATTTTTAAACAAGTAATAGTCATACTAGTTCAAATAAACAATTTGATTGTATTTCCCTTTGCTGAGCAACAGTTTTGTGTGAAAGGAATCTAAGGCCTGTATGATATATACTGTAGGTCTGTTGATTTCAGTGGTTTAAGCAAATAATAGCTCGGGTTACTAACTTCAGTTTCACAGTAGGTTAGACTAGCTATTCGACTTGCCTCTCACTATACACCAACAAAATTCAACAGCAGCAAAAACTACAGCCTCAAAAATGATCACACAGTTCAATCAACAGGTCTCATAACAGTTTCAACAGACACTGAACATCAGAACCTCCATTACAGTACTGCTGACTTACACCTCTTCCTAACATAAAGCAAGCAAGCAAACTCTGGCAGATAAAGCGCTACAAAATGTCTAGATACACTACGTGCAACAAGAGGGAACCCATGAAGTCTAAGCAACAGCTTGCTGTTGCTCCAGAAAAGAGGTCAAAGGTGGAGCAGGAGTGCAAAACCTGGGGAAAATAAGGTCAAGGCGAGTGTTTTTTTTTTCTTTTTACACGTCGCTTTGCCTGTTTGCTGTTGCATGGAGCAGGTAAGGACATCTTTAGTGGGAAAAACTGAAACAATTTGATGTTTGCTTGCTCGCTCCGTAACACTGAATCCAGTTGTGTAGAGGTGGTAGATTGCATTAGTTTTAGCCAGGTAGACATAATAAACTACAACGTATACAATCAAACAACAAACTACAAGTATGACACTGCATTTGATTTCAGGTCATGATATATGACCAAGTATGCAATTAAAGACTATTTTCATTATCAGTTCATCTGCAAATTATTTTCTAAATTGATGATTACAATGATATAAAACAAAGAAAATCAGAAAATCCCCACAGTGGGGGAAGTTTGACTTTGTTGTTTGATAGATAACTTAAATGATATATGAATTAATGAAATAGTTAACAGAGTGAGACTTTATGCTACAGAAAAGACCACTTCTCAAAAACCATAGGTATTTAATTTCCAGCTCTAACCACGTGACCTTAACTATCATTTTATACATTTAAAGCCTAGAAAGTCACCTGCAGACATGCTGAAACAACTTCTGTGCACTTTCTTTTCCCTGTTTTTAACTTCCTCGGTTCCACATTATTTAGAATTGTTGCTCAGCAGTGATTCACATCAACAGTTAAACTCTCACTGCGAGCAGCTCACAAAAAACAGACTTGTACACTTGTTGCTTTTCTTACATCTCTGATTGCTTCTGCAGAAATACGTATTATATAATGTTATCATATAATCTGTGATTCTGCTCAGGCTGCACACTGACCTTTAGTTTCGATTTAGTTTGTGTGAGAGATGACATCAGACTGACAGTAACGGATGAGGATTAAAGGATCAAGGAGTTTCATGAGAGCTGAATGTACAATCAATTCACATCATGAACATCAAAATGGAAGCGTGATTTAGTCAGTAGTCTCAGTTTGTTTTAACAACAAAAGGATGGCATACCTCATAGCAGGATGGTTTTGAGCCAGATCCCTTGGAAAGCTTTGTAATAGAGAATACATGTAGTATTACCACTGAACTTATGGCTGCTGGTCTTACCACCGATGTTACGCTACATGGCTCTGATGTACTGTCTTTGTCAGTGAATAATCTGTATTCTATTGCAACTCAGTACCCTATTATGTTCTATGAGTGATAAGATCTGCCTCCAGTGCCTGCTATCTATAAGACTTTACATACCAGGGTAAAAGATTAAAGATTTAAGTTCCACTGATTGTCACACACCTGAGTGTGTGAAATTTGTTCTCCGCATTTGACCCATCCCCTGAGGGAGCGGTAAGCAGCAGTGGTGCTGGACTCGGGAATCATGTGGTGATCTAATCCCCCCATTCCAACCCCTGATTCTGAGTGAAATGTTGGGAGGCAATGGGTCCATTTTTATGGTCTTTGGTATGACCCGGCCGGGGATCGAACCCACGACCACCCAGTCTCAGGGCGGACACTCTATCACTAGGCCACTGTGCTGGTAGAAAACCTGACGGTATGATTTTCAACACAGTCAAAAATACAGACGCTCTTCTTTCTATTGATCTAAACTCATACTGAGAGGCTGTATTGAGGATGTATTGCATTCTCTACTAGTGGAACAGGCAGCTGAGCTGAAAAACAACTGTGAGTGGTGGGGATAATGTTACAGGACTGTAAACAACCGACAAACAAAGGCAGACAGACCATGGGTGTCGGGGGAAAGGCAAGCATATTTTCACATCTAACTCAGGTTTATTGTGACCAAACCAGATTTGGTGATTTTTGGAACAGTAGAATAAAGAAAAAAGATAGCCCCCAAGCCTGCTATCTATAAACCTGATTCCAAAAAAGTTTATACGCTGTATAAAATGTAAATTAAAAAAAGAATGCAGTGATTTTTAACACTCTATCTAGCTATATTAAATAAAATGCAATCCAAAGACAAGATGTTTAATGTTAAAACAGATATAATTTATTGTTTTTTTGTAAATATACACTCATTCTTAATTTGGATGCCTGCAACACGTTCCAAAAAAGTTGCACTAGGGGCAATAAAAGACTGGGAATGCACAAAAAACACCTGTTTAGAACATTCTACAGATAAACAGGTTAATTTGTAACAGGTGATATCATCATGATTGGGTATGAAAGGAGCATCCTCGAAAGGCTGACTTGTTCACAAGCACGGATGGGACACTAGCACCAGTGTCCACAAAATATTCTACCGTTCACTGGCTCAGTCTGTCATACCCATGTGCTTCAAGAATTTACCATCATTCCTGTGCCCAAGAACACAAAACCAACCTGCCTGAATGACTATCACCCAGTGGCTCTCACCTCTGTACTGATGAAGGGCTTTTAACAGCTGGGTAAGGATTACATCTGCTCCTCACTAACCAGGACACCGGGCCCAATACAGTTTGCCTGCCGTCGCAAATGATCTACAGAAGACGCCATAGCACATATCCTCCACGCCACCCTGACTCAGCTGGAGAAGATCAAAGAGGAATTAAACACCTCACTGTGCATGTGGAGCCTCAACTTCCTGACAAGCAGACCCCAGGTGGACACATTAATTCCAACTTCATCCTTAACAAAGGAGTACCCTAGGGCTGCGTTTTGAGACCCCAGATGTACTCCCTAGTCACTTCAGACTCCCAGCACCATCATTAAGCTTGCTGATGACACAGCTATGGTGGGCCTGATCACAGTTAACATTAAAAAGGCCTACCTGACAGACGTAGAGGACCTGACTCATTGGTGTCAAGACAACAATCTACTCCTGAACGTCCACAAAACTAAGGAGATGATATGATAAGATAATAATAATAATAATAATAACTTTATTTATATAGCACAATTCATGCATAAAATGCAACACAAAGTGCTGAACAGAAAAGACAATCAAGACATTTGTTAGAAATAAAAAACAAAATGAAAGCATGAATAAAAGAATGCCTAGCAACAACATTAATACATAAAAACACATTTCAAGAGAAAGCAATGGTGAAAAGGTGTGTCTGAAGATTTCGTTTAAAAGTTTCAACAGATTTAGACCCTCAGGTAGACTTCCAGAGTTTAGGGCCATAATAAGCAAAGGCTGCCTCTCCATGCCTTTTCGTTGTAACCTGTGTGCTGGGGGGTGTAGGTGATGAGGTGAGGAGAGGAGTGGGGGGTGGTGAGATGTCCAGGGGAGCAGGGCTGGGGGAGGTGTTGAAGCAGTGTGCCAGAAGTGTAGGTGGAAGGAGGCCCGTTTCCACTGAAGAAGTTCCTGGTACTATATGGGGGGCAGGAACTACTACAGGAATGTCCTCTCGCTCGGCCCTCTCAACCGCCATGTCTCCACTGAGAGAGTGGAGTACGAGGAAGGTTCCTGTAAAGTTACGGGCTCTGGATGTGACGTAATCGTTGCGCGACCATTTTGACCACGGCGACGTAGGGACGCCGTTAGCCGATAACGGTGTCTGTAATAACTCACTAAATGGACCGTGAAAAAAATATTTTTTCCAGTGGATGTCTTAGTTACAACATGATTGAGCAAACTGGAGTAGTTTCATGTCGTATCCGACAACGGGAGGCTTTTAACAGATGACGTCCTGATGTTAGCTTTGCTGCTGCTGTTAGCTGTCCCTGTCAGCTGACGCTTTCTAGACATCGTGACTTCCCCTAACTGAATAAATACCACACATATCAACACAAAACTGCTTTGCTAGCTCAATCATGTTGTAACTAAGATATCCGCTGGAAAAAATATTTTTTTCACGGGCCATTTAGTGAGTTTTTATTAGATGGCGGCGGAAGCTATATGAACAAGCTAACCCTCGTCTGCTGAGTTTTAAAAATGCCGGCTATTTTGTCGCTTTCTGTTGACATCACATCCCTCCTTGAGTATATCCAATCAGCACCAAGTAAACCCCAAGCCCCAGCCAGGAGTCTTTCGGGGCCGTTCTGAGTACCTACCCCGAAGCAGGGACTTGTTTAGACCCTGTAAAAGTTCCGGAACTCTGTCCTTCAGGGGTGGTTCCTGCAGTGGAAACACGCACCAACAGCCCCGGCCCCGTAAAATTACCCCGAAGTTCCTGCAGTGGAAACGGACCTAGGGAAGGTGAAGGAGAGGATGTGGGGGGTTGCAGCCGTGATGTCTGGGCCAGGGGAGGGGCAGACTGATCAAATCTATTGAAGAACAGATTCAGTTCATTCACCCACTTCTGGTCACCTCTGGCCTGGGAGTCCGGTTGTTTGTGTCCTGAGATGGTTTTCAGACCTCTCCAGACTCCGCTGACGTCGCTCTGCTGCAGCTGTTCCTCCATCTTCTTTTTATATTCTTCCTTTCCCCGCCTGAGGTTTCTCTGTAGCTCTTTCTGCACGGCCTTCAGCTCCTCCCTAGTTCCAGAGTTAAAAGCTCTCCGCTTCTCCTTCAGGACAGCTTTTATATCTGGAGTAATCCTCCCATGCCTCCTTGGTGTTGGCATAAAATAAATCCAGTGTTTTATTGTCCCTGGTGTGGCAGGAAACATACTGGGTGAAGGTGGGCAGGGTGGTGGAAGGACAGGCATGGTTGAAGTCCCCAGAGATCAGAAGGAGGGCCTGAGGGTGCTTTGCAGCCTACTCGTAACAGAGTGGAGAATGTCACAAGCAGACTCAGCTTTAGCAGACGGGGGGACATACACTGCTACCAATATGACATGAGAAAACTCCCTAATAATAAGGTCTCATGCCAACAGCCAGCAGCTCAATGTCCCTGCAGCAATGCTGTTCCTTGATAGTGATGTGCCCAGAGTTACACCATCTATCATTCACAAACACAGCCAGCCCTCCTCTTTTCCTCTTACCGCTGTCTGTTGTCCTGTCGTGCCTAATGAGCTGGAATCGGTCCAGCACGGCGATCGTGTCCGGTACTTCCTCGTTCAGCCATGTCTCTGTAAACACCAGCACGCTGCTCTGCCGGTACTCCATCTGATGGTGAGTCAGCACCGACAGCTCGTCCATCTTGTTGGGGAGCGATCTTATGTTCCCCATGACGACGGACGGAAGGACGGGTTTGTACCGTCTCCTCTGGTATTGGCGCTGCACTCCAGCACGACATCCCTGTCTCCTTCTCCGCAGCTTGCGGGGTCCCCGCACATGATCATATCCATAGAAAAATGGAAGAAAGACCGCTATGAAGAAAGTGGTCTTTGTCTCCACACCAAAACAAAACACAAGTGCTAGCTAAATTGAAGGGAAAAAAAGCCCAAGTAAGAAAGTTAAAAAGAAAAAAATTGAGAAAAGTTCAGCAGTGAGCAGGAGCTGCTGTAACAGGCGTCCGCACTGGGGGCGCCATCTTGCCTAATTTGGACTTTGGGAAAAGGCAGTAAAGGAACTACAACCCCCTTAATATCACCGGGTCCTTGGTGGACAGGGTGAATAGCTTCAAACACCTGTGTGTCCACATCACTGAGGGCCTGACCTGGCTGCTGCATACTGACTCAGTGGTGACAAAGGTAAGGCAGAGACTGTTTTACCTGAGATGTCTGTAGAAATTACAGATATCCCCTCAAATACTGAGGAGTTGCATCACACCATTAAGATTTCATTTCATTAAGTTTCCTGATGGGGATGGTAAAGAAACAGCACCAAACAGGATGGTATGGCCCTGCAAAGGGTGGTTTGTTTGGCTGAACACACTATAGGGGCTGCTCTACCCTGCATAAAGGATGTTTACATCAAGCACTGCAAAAATAAGGCCAGGAGAATCATAACAGACCCCAGCTACCCTGATAACTGCCTTTTCTCCCTATTGAGGCTGGAGGAAGGAGGTACCAGATACACCGGTTCTTCTATGTATGTGAACTTGTTTTTATCATTTATCATTCATCTGCTGCATTTTCAGTGCTCCGGAAATATTAAATCCCAAACTAAGATTATGACATACGCACAGATCTTTCCAGCTGCCTCTCTCTCAGCTCCACTACATTTGCACTACATTCAGGCTCTTTTATCTATTTTAAGTGTTGGTGGTGCTTTCTGTAGTTGGCTTTGGACGGCAGTGGCGTGTGGCTGTGAGTCCATTTCTGGAATAACGAAATCAACACATAAGTCTGTAAACCCTCCACCTATCAACTTCTGCTAGCTTGCAGGGTGAAGGTTTTCAAATGTAAACATCAGTAAACATCAAGGAGAAAATGGGAACAGCAAAACTATCACCTGGACGGCAAGTGTACAGGTGTTGGATAGTACACTAGATTACCTTCATTGCTACATCAGTTTTCAATGGGATGTCAGAAACTGTAATATCCTTTGATTCACAGAAACTTGGCTAAATCCTGGACAGGGCCATCTAACCAGGAGGCTCTTTTTCTATATGCTGATCTGACAGAGCCGAGGACTCTGGCAAGAGAAGGAGTGTGCTTTACAGTGACTAAGGACTGGTGTGATGGTGGGAATGTGAGGTGCTGTCCTATTCCTGCTGTGGATCACTGTTAAACACCGTTCAGATGCAGCTGCAGTGCAGTGCTGCTCGTGGTCAAGAGGAGCGACCATACAGCCATCTTGTCTAAGTCCAGATGTGTGGACAGTTAAATCATTCCACAACAAGAAACCATGGATTACCAGAACCATCCGGAAACATGGACCATTATAAAGTAGCAGCCAACAATGTAAGAAGATGCAAAAAAGGACTAAATGTCACTGGAGTTGTACCTGTATAATTCTATGTGATAAATAAATGATTGAATAGAATCTGTGTAAGGAACAGGACTGGCCACCGTACCTGTGGTTAGCTTCACGTCGATACTTTTTCATGGCCACACCGTCCATGTTGGCTGGTAGGTCGGCATAGTTCTGCAAACGGTCACTCCATGAAGTCGTCATCTTCAACTGTAAAAACTGTTCCTGGAAAGAAACAAGCTGCCTATTGAATTCATAACCACACACAGTCAGTCAGTCAGCCTGTCAAATTCTAGTCTTTGTACATGTAAGATTGTTGTGTTAAACAGTGACAGTGACTAGTGACTGTAAATTAACCCAGTCTACTGACAGAGAGTGACCTGATGAGAAAACATTCTGACCAAAACAAACTGTGACGATTAACAGTGCTATGCTAAAACAGAGATTTACAGGAACAGATATGCAGTCAACAGTTCTAAACTCTAACATGACAACGTTACATCAAATTACTACAAAGTACACTTTTAAGCTGTAGCAAACAAAGAGAAAAAAAATATGAATGTGATTCACAAAGTAACATTTATTTAAAGAAAATCCTAAATTTTAAAACACAATTGTCTAATTGATACAGTCTTCTCCCACCAAAACATACAGTAAAACTAAGATGTGATGACCTACTCGTTAGAATGTACTAGGGCTGCACAATATATCAACTTTTGATTTAATCGTCATTGCAATATCAACTTGCACAATAAAGATATTGCTATAAAAGACTCTGATGTGGCATATGGGTATTTTTTGAGTTAGTTGAAAGACACTATCAGTAGAAGACATAAATTTAACATGAAACTTTCAATCTTTTTATTGGAACCTCATGTTGCCATTCCAATGTTACATTTGTTGAATAAAATTATGGTAGAACTGGTTTCCTCTCATTTTTAAATTCAACAAGCAATTTGTTGTATTTCAGCTGTATACTGAAAGCAGAAATAGGGCTGCACTGAGTACATTTTATTATAGGTTTATGTATCGCCCGTAATATCGTTATTCAACAATGTTATCACATATATTCCTCATATGGTAATACAGCTCTAGAATATACTATAAACTCTAAAACGATTCTAAATTAGTAATAGACTCTGAAGGTTAAACATGATCAGTTCGTCATGTTACAGGGCCATGTCACACATACGCCAGATTTGTAGACTCAACTTGGCATAACGTTAATACTTCTTCCAAATAAGAGCAGAACCATGAAGGCTAAACTAACGTTAGCTCGGTGTCCAGCAAAGGTAACGTTAGTGTAACTTCAAATGCTTCCAGTAACGAGCTGACAGCTCCGTTATTTTTCCATCATCTCTGACGGGTGGACCGTTAACGTTACCACTGTTCGTTTAGCCAGCTAACAAATCCAACCGCTGGGTAAGTTAACGCAACTTCAGTAAACGCTTAAAACAGCACGTTAATGCATAACTGTGGCGGCTATAGCCACCCCTTTTTTTTAATGAAACAGCCCTTTACTGTAACATTAGTCTTTTAAAATACAAACACATTGTCGACAAGGATACGACAACATTGCACACCCTCTTTACCGTTTCCTTCTTCTTCTTCTTCTTCTTCTTCTTCTTCTTCTTCTTTGGGGTTTTACGGCAGATGGCAAGTTTTAAGTTACTCTGCTGCCTCCCCCTGGATTTTGTCTTCCTCAACCTGGGGCCCTATTTCAGAAAGCAGGCTCAACAAATTGAGCCTAATCCTGATCTCCGGGTTGACTGAGCTTGAGCTGAGAAGCTCTGAGTTTTCGGTTCCAGAACAGCTGATCAGAATCAGTTCAATCAACTCTGAGTATGTTCAGCCTGAGGGAAGCTCGTTCACGGCAAGCACCACAAGCCATCATCAATGGAGTGCAGATAACATGATTCTCAGTGGCAGAAAGCGGAGTTAAAAGCAGAGCCACTTGTTTCATCCCAACTGAATCGGAGATTTTAATAACGAATAACGTTAATTCGAATAACGAATCTGTTATGGCAGCTGCAGCTAAACAGCGTGAGGTGTGATGGGAAAAGATTGCAGAGCATGTTAATGGTGACATTATGTAATGCGATGAGTTAATGCATGTCTAATCTTCAAAAAATATAACCATTTTTATATCTTAACAGTGTTCATATATTTTAATATAATTTGCTATTTCCTCTTATTCATCTGATGGAGCCCAAACATACTGGATACAAACTCAAAATCAAACACAATGATATAGAGACTGCAAAGTTTTGCCTTTACTTAGCCTACTTCATTCTGTCAATATTAGGCCGAGGTTAATAATTGCTGTGAAATGACGTCCTATTCAAGTTATCTCCTTTATTCTCACATGGAGCTATTATGGGAGGAGAGTCCCATAAATGAGTCAATCACACCGCGGAATCTTTGAATAGGATATGAAAAGTAGGCTATTCATGAATCACTGTATCATTTATCCACGTAGATTAAGTTCTGATTAACAGTCACAAACCTACAGTTCTGTGGAATTCCTCATTTTTTAAGATTAGTTTTTGGGCTTTTGTTGACTTTAGTGGCAAAACAGCATAATGTTATGGGGAGAGAGGGAATGACACGCAGCAAAGGACTACTGACTGAGTTTGAACTTGGGCCGTTGCATCAAACCTAGAGCTCTTTTCCGTCGGGAGTCTGCTCCATCCACCAT
This sequence comes from Epinephelus fuscoguttatus, assembly GCF_011397635.1. Lineage (NCBI taxonomy): Eukaryota > Metazoa > Chordata > Actinopteri > Perciformes > Serranidae > Epinephelus > Epinephelus fuscoguttatus. The sequence goes on along the minus strand of NC_064767.1, from coordinate 37,760,513 downwards.
GCCACTGATGACCCGCAAGACTGTTCTTGATAATCCTTTCTGATTTAGGCAGCCCTATGTCCAGGGAAAACCGCTGAAACGGGCAAAAGTCTTTTCAGAGCCAGAGTCACTTTTCTTACGACCCGACAAAATTTGCCTTGCTGATGTATTCACTGTCTCTGATGTTATAAAGAAAACTGCTGCTGCAGAAGAATTGAAGGGCAATGCATAAAATTTGCTTCAATGATCATGTAAATCCACAATGTGTAATATTTGATATATCTGAGTGGAAAAGATTGTTAGATAAATGATAGAGTGCCCAAACGGGGTCTAATCACCTTCTTTTTACACAACATCATCTTAACAAACCGTGCCCCAACGTCCTAAACTTCATTCACAAAAGGACACGCCATGCAGTCTGTTCCTGGGCCCTATTTCAGGAAGCAGGCTCAACAAACTCTGAGCCTATCTCCGAGTTGACTGAGCCTGAGCTGAGAAACTCCAAGTTTTCGGTTCCAGAACAGCTGATCAGAATGAGTTCAGCCTGAGGAACGCGCGTTCACGGCAAGCACCGAAAGACATCATCAGTGGAGTGCAGATACAGTGCTATTCAGTGGCCGAAAGCGGAAAGCCGCTTGTTTCATCACAGCTGAGTCGGAGATTTTGATGACCGCGAAATGAAAAAAATAAAAACTAACACGTCAGCTGCAGCTAAACAGCGTGAGGCGTGATGGGAACAGACTGCAGTGTGTTAATGTGAAGTGATGTTAGGCTATGTAATGTGATGTGATAATGTGTCTAATATAGGCCTACAGAAAATACAGAAACATTACACAGAGTTCATATATTTGAATATAATTTATTCAACTGTAATCTGATGGAGCCCAAACACACTGGGCAGTGCACAAAAATGTTGTGCAGACTGGTAGAAGTTTTGCTTATAGGCTACTTTCTTCATTCTGTCAATATTAGGCTGAGCTTAGTCTAATTGAATTGCTAAACTGCTGTAAAATGACTCCTGATTCACGTAATCTCCTTTATTTATGCTCAGATGGAGCTATTATGGGGTGTTGAGTCCCGTAAATGAGCCAATTACACCGCGGAATCTTTGAATATAGCCTATGAAAAGTATTCATGAATCACGCATAATGTAACGTAGATTAATTTCTGATTAACACTGACAAACCTGCAGTTCTTCGGAATTCCTCTTTTTTAAGATTATTTTCGGGGCTTTTGTTGTATTTAATGGCAAAACAGCGTAATGTTGAGGGAGAGAGGGAATGACGCGCAGCGAGAGGCTGCAGGCTGGATTTGAACCCGCAGCCGCTGCATCAAGCGCTGGGCGTCTGATCACGGGCGTCCGCTCCATCAGGGGCGCAGATGGAATTTTTGAACTGGGGGGGACCAAGCTGTCAGCCAATGATTCCAACTCAATAAGTTAACTTGTGTAACTGTACTGTATATATATATATATATATATATATATATATGTAATGTTTAATACTACTGCTACAGCAGGACCTGACTGTATGGATGTGCAGAGTGGAAGGTAAATAAAACCAGACGGCATGACCGATGCTCCCGAGCAACTGTGTACCTCATTTTATTAATATAGACATATAGTCACAACATGGTGTCAGAGTAAGAACGACGAACCCACCTGCAAACAGACGAAATGGAGGCTTTCGGTGTCCCTACCCCGAAGATGGATTGGGATTCATCCAACTTACCTGATGCATGGCAGCGCTTCAGACAACATGCTGAACTCATGTTTACCGGCCCGCTCAAAGAGAAGACGGAGGGAGAAAAATGCAGTTTCCTCCTTCTATGGATCGGGGATAAAGAAAGGGACATCAGCAACACTTGGACATTAACTGAGGACAATGCTAAACTGTTAAAAACGTACTACGATGGATTTTCAGCATACCTCATGCCGAAAGCTAACCCCATATTTGCCAGGTACAAGTTTCATGAGAAAATGCAGGGGAGCGGTGAGCCATTTGAACACTTCGTAACAGAGCTTAAACTGCTTGTTAAAGACTGTGACTATACAAATGGTGAGGAAATGGTCAGGGACCGTATAGTATTTGCTACCAACTCACCCAGAGTAAGAGAAAAGTTACTCAGTCAGGGACCGGAGCTAACACTAGAAAAGGTAATCGATATAGCCCGCTCCTACGAGCTAGCGCAGGTGCAGCTAAAAGCTATGGCTAATAACAGCCACGAAGTGCATGCAGTACCCCACAAGACTAGCAAGCCAGGCACGGCGAGAAGCTCTAGCAGGCCAAATGAGAGCCCGAAGACGACAAACAAACCCTGTAGTGCATGTGGGGGCACCACAATAATCTAACTGAATGCCCAGCAAAGGGGAAACAATGCTTAAAGTGCCGAAAATTTAACCACTTTGCAAGAGCATGCAGATCAAAGTCCCATACTCTCAACAAAACAAGACACAGAGACATACACACAGTTGAGAGAGATGATGAGTATTTTTAACTCAGAGCTGTTTGTGGACACTGTTACAGCAGAGAGTGAAGATGATGAAAGTGCTTATGCAGACATAAGACTGGGATTACATAATAAAAAACTGACATTCAAACTTGATACAGGAGCGCAAACAAGCATGATACCTGCAACAGACTTTGCCACACTCATGCCCGGCACACCACTAATGACTGCAGAATGCAAGCGACTTGGCTACGGGGGGCATCCGCTGAAAGTGAAGGGTTACTGCAACCTAGAAGCCAGATATAAGGACAAGTCAACCACCCAGAAGTTTCACAACGTAGACTGCAACGGCCCGCCCATCCTAGGCTTCAAAGCGTGTAAAAAACTGGGACTTGTCAAGGTAGTATACTCGGTCACTGACACCAGCGAGGCAAAGTGCAACACACAGCCAGCTGACATACTGCGTGAGTACTCCGATGTCTTCAAAGGCATTGGTAAATTCCAGGGTGAGTGCAGCTTCAGGATAGACCCCAGTGTAGCACCAGTGGTTTGCCCGCCACGGAGGGTGCCATTCGCCCTAAAAGACCGCTTAAAAACAGAGCTGGACAACATGGAAAGGCACAACATAATTTGCAAAGTGACTGAGCCCACAGGGTTAATGCCCTGGTAACATGTGAAAAGCCAAAAACAGGCAAGCTCAGAGTGTGCCTAGACCAATGGCCCTTGAATAAGGCAATCCTGAGGCCGTATTACCCCCTTCCCTCACTTGAGGATGTGACATCAAAACTGGCTGGGGCAAAATACTTCAGCATCCTGAATGCAAGATCTTGCTACTGGGCCATCAAGCTCAGTGAGGAGTCATCCCTGCTCACTACTTTTAACACTATATTTGGCAGATACCGTTTCCTCAGACTCCCCTTCGGCATCGTGTCAGCTCAGGACGAGTTCCAGAGGAAAGTGGATGAGACATACGAGGGCCTCGAGGGAGTGGCCTGCATCGTGGATGACATCGTTGTGTTCGGAAAGACAAAAGAGGAGCACGACCGCAACCTCCGAGCCATGCTCAGCCGAACCAGAGAGAGAGGGTTGAGGCTGAATCCGGACAAATGCCGCATCTGTGTGTCTGAAGTGAGCTACTTCGGACATAGACTCACAGCCAATGGCCTGAAACCAGACCCCCTCAAGGTAAAAGCAATCAGAGACACGTCATCACCAGAAAATGAGGCAGAGCTGGAGACAATCCTCGGCATGGTGAATTACCTCACCAGATTCGCTCCCAATCTGGCCGAGGTGACCGCACCACTCAGACACCTGCTGAGACATGACACGGAGTTTAAATGGGACACAACACATGGAAAAGCGTTTCAGCTGATGAAAGACACTATCACGGCCGAGCCAGGGCCAGTGTTAGCCTATTTTGACCCCGAAAAGGAAGTGACACTACAAATGGATGCATCGAAAAATGGCCTGGGTGCAACTATCATGCAGGGAGGCAGGCCAGTTGCATATGCATCAAAGCTACTCAGCGACACAGAAAAAAACTACGCCCAAATCGAGAAGGAGCTTTATGCAGTCCTATACGGGTGTAAAAGATTCCACGAATACCTCTATGGGTGACATGTAACTGTTGAATCTGACCACAAACCACTAGAGACTATACTCCGCAAACCACTAGCACTCGCACCACCTCGCCTGCAGCGCATGATGCTTGCACTGCAGAAGTACAACATAACCCTCATACACAGACCAGGAAAAGAGATCCCAGTGGCTGACATGCTGTCAAGAAAATCTCTGGATGACGAGGACAGTTCACTGTCTGATGCTAAGGAGACCCAGGTACACACTGTCATCAGTGCAGCTCCAGTGAGTGCAGACAGGCTCGATGACATCAAGACAGTTACGGCTCAGGACGAGCGGCTGTCCAATCTCAAGCGAGTCATTCGGTCAGGCTGGCCGGAAACAAGAAAAAAATGTCACCCACACATCAGTGAATACTGGAACCACCGTGATGAGATCACAGAGGCGGATGGACTTCTTCTGAAAGGTGAGAAGATAATCATTCCGCACAGACTCAGAGCAAACATGCTGCAACGTATACACACAGGACATTTCGGGGTGGAGAAGAGCAAACACAGGGCCAGGGACATAATGTTTTGACCAGGTATGAGTAAGGAGATCGAAAAAACTGTAATTAACTGTGATATATGCCAAACACATCGCAACACCAACACAAAGGAACCCATGCTCTCACAGGCTATCCCAGAGAACCCATGGCAGACTGTAGCAACAGACCTGTTCACATGGAACTCAGAGAACTACATCATCATATGTGACTACCTCAGCAGGTACTTTGAAGTTGAACGCACAACATCACCACAGCTGCTGTCATCCACAAAATGAAAGCAGTATTCACTAGACATGGCATACCATGTAAAGTTGTCAGCGACAATGGGCCATGCTACAGCTCACATGAATTCCATCAGTTTGCAGAGTCATGGGGTTTCCAACATGTCACCTCAAGCCTACATTATCCACAGAGCAATGGCCTGGCCGAAAAGACTGTACAAACTGCAAAGCAGATCCTCACAAAGGCCAGAGAGGACAAGAAAGACCCATACCTCAGTCTGCTAGAGTACAGGAACACGCCAGTTGATGGCCACAAATCTCCTGCTCAAATTCTGATGAGCCGCAGGCTGCGCTCCATCTTACCCACAACAACACTGCAGCTACGACCTAAGGTAACCCCTCAGAACACAGTGCAAGCAAGGAGAGAGATATGCCAGCAGCGTCAGAAACAGCATTATGACAGGTCTGCTAGGTCTCTACCAACACTGCACGTTAGAGCACCCATCCGTTTCCAGCAGGATGATGGCAGGTGGAAACCAGTAACTGTCATCCAACCTGCAGAGACTCCACGAAGCTACCACATTAAAACCAGTGACGGACAGATTTTCAGGCGCAACCGTCGGCACCTTCTCGACACCTGAGTGGACCAGCACACACCTGCCATACAGCATCCTGAGATCAGTGAGGATGATCTGATCTCTGGACAAGGGAAACCAGAAGAACAGCAACCTTCCCAGGGTTCAGGACATGAACCAGATCACTCTAAGCCTTGTCTCTGCACAAGGTATGGACGTGCCATTAAGCCAAAGCAAGACTTTGACTTATAACTGATAAGTGATTGTAAAGGGTATACGAAGAACGCTGCCCTAAAAAAACAAAAAAACAAAACAAACAAACAAAAAAAAACATTGTAACTTACCTGCTATATGGGCCTAGGTATCTTTGGATAATTCGTAATTCGTTTCTAATTGACAAATGAAAAAAACGTTATTTTGATATTTCTTTCAAAACGAAGAATGGAAAAACCATTTTTGATGTCAGAAAACCGTTTTTGATGTCACAATCAAAAAACGAAAAACCAATCAAAACCGAGCCGTTTTTTCGTTATTGAATATTCCTTTTCTCCTTATTCGTTTTGGAATGAAGAATGAAACAACCCATGGAGTCACATGGTTTTTTGTTTCTCAATTTAAAACCAAAAACGAAAAACGAAGTCACGTGATCTATTCCTTTTTTGTTTCCAAACGAAAAACCAGAAAAACGATTTTGGTTTTTGCAAATTCCTTTTTTCATTTCTCATTTGGGACAGACAGTAGCACAGACAGGGCAGACAGGAAGCGGAAGTGAAGTCTAAAAACGTCAAAATAAAATCCAAGAGGGTATATATATATATATGAATATACACATCATATATATATATATATATATATATATATATATATATATATATATATATATATATATATCTATATATATATATATATATATATATATATGTATATAGTAGTGACCCTGTAGTAAATGTTCTGTTATAATGTCAGTGTTCTGTGAGTTAATGGCATGTTTGGGATTGAATGAGTATAGGTAGGGGGGCGGGGTACGGGTGTGACGGGAATGAGGGCAATGTGTGAGGGGGCTGGTGTGTGTAGGAGCGAGCTGGAGGAGAGAGCAGTGCACAGTTGGAGTTACAGCTAAGTTCTTGTTTGTTGGTTGTTTTGGCGTGGTTACAGCCAACAGTAACCTGTAGGCTACTGTTCAGTAATAAACGGTGGTTTGCCAAATAACTGCGTCATCCTTTCCACACGTCCTGGCGGACCTGCGCAGAGTCGATCACCGGCGATCGGCGCACAATGCATGCCGGTTAGTTTTGTGTCCCACTTCATCCCGACTTGCTTTGACGTATTACAAAAGTGGACGGCGATAAAGCCGCGAGAGCGAGGCGGCCGCAGTTTTTAGAGCCAGGCGCTGCAGTTGCTCTCCACCGACTGCACCGCCTGGCTCTCACCTGATCTAACAGCTCATTGGTTCAGATGCCGACTCAACAAGATGACGTTTTAGATAAACTACTCATTTGTGTTGAATTCTAGAGATTAAGATTGTATTTGTCTGACCTGAAGGTTTGTTCTGTGAACAGAAAACATGTTGTGTAACTGATGGTGAAAACAAACTGATATGTGGGTCTGAACACTTTTTTAATGAATTGACATCATTCCAGACAGGATGTAAGTGTGTCTGTGAATTCCTGTACGGACTGAAGGCTGCTGGAAACTGTCGGGAAACTGTCCGACTTCACCACAGCTTTTTGTTACCGCCCCCGCTGCGGCCGCCTGCTCTCGTCTGCTTTTCAGGCGAGGCGCAGTTCATCTCGAACGAGCCTATTGAGAAATGGCTACTCTCTCTCCTCCAGGGGCGGGTCCCAGGAATAGACCTTTTTCACGGCAGACATTTTGACACGTCAGAGTAGGAGCGACACAGGTGTGTTCAATGACACTAATGACAGCTCCGTTCCACTTAGGGGAGACCCTGGTATTGTCCATGTTGGCTAAATGTTACTAGCTTACTGGGACACTGAATGGAACTCAGCCATCCTTAATGTTATCAATTTCACCTGTGCTTTTTCTACTGACACAAGTCAAAATGTCTGCTGTGAAAAAGGTCCATTGGCAGCTACTGCAGGTGACACACCTGATGCCCACCAGCTCATCAAGCCTCTGCTCAAATACTCCAGTTTGTCAGTCACTCACTGCCAAATCGTTGCAGTTTTCTTTGTGGTACTTTGCGTCAGGCTAACCTCTAGCCTTTTGTTTCTGTTGTTCTAGCTCCAGTGTGAGAACTAACCTTTGTCTCCATGCTCCAGGAATCCTCTCCAGCACTGCCTGCTGCTCCCTTGGACCTGCTCCGGCTGTCTCATCCACTGAGCTCCCCTCCACCTGCTATTGCCAGCCACTGCCTGCCTCTGCTCCACTGTCGCCCTCAGCCACCTCCGTTGCCCTGCTTCCCGGACCCCTCTCCACTCACCGAGCCTCTTTTCTCTCATGATTCACTCTGTCTCCACTAATAAACCTGTGATCACTGTGCTCTGCCCGAGTCTGCGTTTTGGGTCCAACACACCACAGCTTCGTTATGACAGAATCCCGCTGGCGGGTTTAAAAGGCATGCTTTCTTTCTTGGCCAAAAACATCCATTTGCCAGAAACCATAAAGATAGAAAAAGATGGTCCTTAAATAGTATGTTTTAAGGAGGAGTTGCATTTGACATAAGAGTCTGTTTGAGTCATTTGGTGCTGTTTGCTCGTTGCCTTGGCTCCAATATTGCTTTTCTTTGATGTGAATATATAAAAAAGATATTTATGATGAGGGGAGGGTTATGCATTTCATTCAGGGAGGCTCAAGGGAAAGATAAAAACACACACACACACACACACACACACAGAGCATGCTGCAGGCTAGGGATACTGAACAACTCAATAGTGGAAACTGCAGCTTTACCTTACTTGAACAACCTTAGGTATTTTCTTGTATCCTTGCTCACTATTGACTTTCCCTGGCACAAAACATCTGTTTAACAACATAAACTCAATCTGACACTGACCATATTCACACATTCACACAACTCATAGCTGAGGTGCGATTGCCCTAACTGGGAACACCTTGCCAGTGTTCCTGAGCTACTTAAACCTCCTTGCCCAGATGCTGCTTGTCCCTCATTAAGCTGGTACTCTGCTGTGTTGCCTTATTTTTGTTTTACACTGACAACATGCGCCTCATATTGAATTCGCCACATTTTAAGTGTTAATGGTAAATTCAGTCAATTGAAGTAATAAATTCCTCAGTGCGTGCTGTAGTGACAGAGAAGCTTAGTTTTCATTTTTGCACAGCTGATATTACAATGCCTACATGCAAAAGGATGCATTGTTCTGGAGCTCAAGATACTCAACCCTCAAATACTCGTTCATGAACAGAGAGGTAGACGAGACCTCAGCAAATAAAAATCTACATGGATGGAGACAGAGAATATGCGAGCAGAGCAGTCATGCTTCATGATAGCTCCTGAATGAACCAGTTGTTTTCTGTCGAAAAGTTGGATGAACACAGATTTATGTAAAAATTGTAAAAGGAGTGATGAAAATTCATCAGAGGAGAGAAAGAGAGCAAAAGGAAGAGGAAGAAAGAGAGGAAATACAGTTGGAGGAAAACTTCAGAGAGAGAGAGAGACATCAAACAAAGGAAGAAAAAAGCAAAACAAACAAAGAAGGAAGAGGAAGGAGAGGACAAGGAAAGTGACAGCAATCAGCCAGCTACTGGACACTGAAATCAGTGAGTTTTGTCAATTATATCTATAAAACAAGCTCCAACTGAAATATTGAAGCTAACAGCTAACAAGCTAATCCTAGCTAAACAACAGTTGGCTGTGTGTGGTTGCCTAGCAACGGCATCAATAGCAGCAGCAGCAATAGAAGCCTCCCTATTTCAAGGCAAAACATACAGATCCTTGAATATCAACAACTGTGTCAAGATGTCTACCTGCTCTGAAACAATCGATTATCCTCCAGCTGTTAAGAGCAAAACAGCAAGGAACAAATATAAACAAAAAACACTGCGAGACAGACCAGAAACCCTGTTCCTGGACCACTACAAAGATGGCAGGACCTGCAATCTAATCTTCTGGACTGATGAACCCTATGCCTGGCTGAATGTCATCAGCTCTTATTACTCAACAGTAAAGAGAACAGGCATTTGTAATGGATGGAAAATCAGTATATTGGAAGACAATGATCCAGACTCAACCAGAACAACAATCAACCTGTTCAAAAATGGAACTGCCATGATACAAGGATACCTTGGACAGTTTGAGCACGATTTTGCTGCTATGAAACCAAGTGTTGAGAAGGAGAAAGAGAATCTCACAGGCACACCAACAACCCTGGGAGTCAAAGCGTCCTGTTCTCCTCCGGCTCCAGACAAACGGCCGACAGATGCCGACAGCGAGTTTCCTCTCCTAGAGCGCTCTGAGGACCTGGACTGCATGAGGGAACAGTTCTCCCAAATGGAGATCGAGTTAGTCCAGCTCAGGGAGCAGATGGACCAACAACAACTAACTCTCATCCCAAAAAATGACATCGTAACACTCAAGAGAGAACTGGACAATGTCAACTCACAACTGAGAGAGATTCAACAATAAGCAGCTAATCAGAGGAAACAGCTGGTTCATCTAAGGGTAGAGGTGAAGGAACTACAGAAAGACAGAGACGACTGTAGAGCTGAGCTGGCCACATTGAGAGAGGAACTGAAGGAGAGGGACAGAACATTGTCCAGTCAGCAAGTAAGACTGAACTCTATACAGTCCCTTATGTCCACAGACCCCCCTCAGATCCAGACCAGGTCCAGCCAAACTCAGACTACACCGGCTGAAGAACAACATAGTCCTCTCCTCGAGGGCTCACTCCCTCCAACGCAGCCGAATGTAGCCCCTACTCACCTTCCTCTCCCAACCAGCTCCCCACTATACATATACCAAGTTCAACCTCTAGTCACACCTCGGGCAAGTCCTTGACCCAACAACCAGCCAACCCCCCATGTCCACTGGAGACCCAACCTGCAGCTCTGGACCTGAAACTACCGCAGCAGCAGGAACAGCCCCACATCCAGACACAGCCCAGAGTCAACAAACACTCCCAGGCAGAAGGGCTGACATCCTCCTCCTCATGGACTCTAGTGGAAAGTTCCTGGATGAAAAAACCCTGTTCCCAAGGCACAGAGCAGAAAAGATCTGGTGCCCCAACACGAAGAAAGCTCTGGAGCTGCTGACGGTGCGTGAGCTCGGTGAGCCGAGCCACATCATCATCCATACCGGCACCCACGACTTAAGGCCCCAACAGGACAGAGTGGCAGACTCTCTGAAGAGAGTGATCGAGAAGGCCTCCACCACTTTCCCCAACAGCAAGATCGTCATCTCCACACTGCTGCAGAGGAGAGACTTCCACCCCCGCACCATAGACAGAGTGAACTTCAGCCTCTCCAGGGACTGCGCACTCAAAACCAACGTCTTCTTGGCTCAACATCCAACTCTAGACCTGGACTGCCTTTATGACAACGTCCATTTGTACAAAGAAGCAGTCCCCATCTTTGCCAAGACCCTGAAAGACGATGCCCTCAGCAGGAACCCTACAGATACCCCAAGGAACAACCGCACAGCGCAGATCCCACGCAGACCATCAAGATCTCTTCAACCCTCCAGACCACCCAGACCCCCACGATACACTCACCCCAGAGCATCAGAGAGAATGGCCGGCCCACGACACCCACCACATCACCACCATCACAACGAGCAGCCTACACCACAGCTGATCCAACACAGACCTCCAATACCCAGCCGGAGAACCACCCTGCCTGGAGGTCCCGTACCCCCCCTCCTCCCAACAGCAGAGACGAGACTACAAGAGCAGCAGAACATCGGACGGAGCTACACTGCAGCTGTGAGAGGAGCATCGGCCTCCCTCCTCTGGTGACATCAGGGACATACAACACATGTTAAACTTGCTATGCTCTCGCCTCATAGGGACGTGGTAGAAGAGCCCAGAGCTTAATGAGCAAATAATAGTTAAACATGATGTTTAGATTTTTAAATTGATTGTTAGAAGAGCAGAGAGCTTAATGATCAAATAATAGTTAATTGTTAAACATGATGTTTAGATTTTTTTTTTTTTTAAGTGGTTTGTTAGAAAACAACAATTCCTAACAATATTTCAAACCACATATTATCAGTTCACTTATCATATATTATTTCGCTCCTTTTATTTATCTACACATGATTTTTCTTTTCTTTCAGTGTTCATCTTATGCTTTTTTTTTTTTAACAGATCACAATTACAGATGAAGTCACTCACAATAACATGTTGGAACATTCAAGGTCTCAGAACTTCTGCTTTTGGTCTAAAAAGCAGAAACTCTGACTTTATTAGAGAGTTAAAAGACTCTGACATCATTGTCTTACAGGAGACATGGTGCAGAGAAGACGTTTCCACTGGTCGTCCTCAAAAATACAATGAGATTATTATCCCATCAACAAAAATCCCACAATCACACAGGAAGAGACTCAGGAGGCATGATTATATGGTATAAATCAGAACTCATTCACTCATTAGAAATAATTAAAAAGCAGAATCATATATGTGGCTGAAAATTAAAAATAAGATGCTTTGTGTTGAGCAACATGTCTACATGTGTGCAGTCTACATCCCACCATCAGAATCCCCATACTATAACCCTGATGTTTTTTCTATCCTTGAGGAAGATATTAACCATTATAAAAGCATGGGAAATATTCTGATCTGTGGAGACTTGAATGCTCGAACAGGGGAAAGAGCAGACACTCTGAACACCCAGGAGACAAACATTTACCTGAGGGATATACTCCCCTCCCTGAATGCCCAATCAGAAAGAGCTTTGATAAAGTCACAAATACAAGTGGCATCCAGCTTCTGCAGCTCTGTCGTGCACTGGGTGTGTACATAGTCAACGGCCGGCTGCGAGGGGACTCTCTGGGTCGCTACACTTATAGTTCAGCTCTGGGCAGTAGCACAGTAGACTACTTCATCACAGATCTACACCCAGTGTCTCTCAGAGCCTTCACAGTCAGCCCCCTCACACCCCTCTCAGACCACAGCAAGATCACAATCTATCTGAAAAGGGCACCATCCAACAACACAGTCCCCCGACCATGTCAGCTTTATAACTGCACACACTCATTCAGATGGAAACCAGACAGTGTAGGGAAGTACCAGGAGGCGCTGGAAAATCAGCAAATACAGAGTTTAATTCATTTATTTCTGTCTGAAATGTTTCCTCATAATAACATTGGTGTAAACTTTGCTGTGAACAAAATCAATTCAATTTTTCATCATTTGGCTTTATTATCTAATTTGAAAATCTCCGAACAAAAACATAAACAAATAAACAACAACAAATGGTTTGACATCGAATGCAAAAACTTGAGAAAAACTTTAAGAAGATTATCCAATCAAAAACACAGAGATCCAGATAACCAGAACATACGCCTTCAGTATGATGATGTTCTGAAACAATACAAATATACCCTAAAAACAAAGAAAGAACAGCACACCAAGAACCAGCTCTGTGAAATCGAGGAATCCTTAGAGTCCAACCGGTTCTGGGAGAAATGGAACACCATAAACAAAAACCAGAAAGATGAACTGGCACTTCAAGATGGCAATACCTGGACTAATCACTTCAGAGATCTGTATAGTAATATCACAAAAAATAGTGATCAAAACAATATCTACAATAAATGGAAAACCCTGGAATCTGCGCTAAAAAAAAAAAACAACCAAAACCCCCTAGATTACCCAATAACAGAACAAGAACTCACAGAAACCATCCAATCCGTCAAAACAAAAAAGAGCTGTGGAGTCGATGGAATATTAAACGAAATGATCAAATACTCAAACAATAAAATTAAATTGGCGATTCTCAAACTATTCAACATAATTCTATCAGTTGGCACTTTTCCAGACATCTGGAACAAAGGTTTAATAACTCCAATTCATAAATCTGGGGATAAATATGACCCAAATAACTACCATGGATCTGTGTCACTAGTAACCTGGGAAAAATATTTTGTAACATCATTAATAAACGAATAGTAAATTTTCTTTCTGAACATAATGTTTTACATAAATGCCAAATTGGATTTTTGCCAAATTCCCGCACAACTGACCACATATTTACTCTCCACACCTTAATTGACCAAGAATTAAATGTAAAGAAAAGAAAGGTCTACGCCTGTTTTGTTGATTTCAGAAAGGCCTTTGACTCCATCTGGCACGAGGGTCTTTTCTACAGGCTCCTTGAAAGTGGAATTGGGGAAAACATACGATTTCATCAAAGATATGTATACAAAAAGCAGATATGCCATAAAAATTGGAGACAAACAAACAGCCTTCTTCTCCCAGGGCCGGGGGGTCAGACAAGGATGCAACCTCAGTCCCATCCTCTTTAATGTATATATCAATGAATTAGCAAACCAATTAGATTGGTCCACAGCACCTGGCCTCATCCTGAAAGACACAGAGGTCAAAAGTCTCCTATATGCAGACGACTTAGTGCTGCTCTCACCCACTAAAGAGGGTTTGCAACAGCACCTGAACATCCTGCAGGACTTCTGTCAGACCTGGGCCCTGACAGTAAATACCAAAATAACATAGATAATGTTCTTTCAAAAGCACTGCACAAATCTTATGAACACACAGAATTTCTATTTGGACAACACTAAATTACAACAGACTATATACTACACATGCCTCGGCCTAAACATCACATACACAGGAAACACCAACATGGCTGTGAAGGATCTGAGAGACAAAGCCAGAAGAGCTTTCTGCGCCATAAAAGAAATGTAAAACAAACATTCCAATTCGAATCTGGCTAAAAATATTCCAATTTGTAATTGAACCAATTCTCCTATATGGAAGTGAAATCTGGGGTCCAAAATTAAATCAAAATTTCGACAAATGGGACAAAACAGTCATAGAAAGTTTCACACTGAGTTCTGTAAGAACATCCTGCAGGTCCAGAGAAAGACCCCAAACAACGCCTGCAGAGCAGAACTCGCCAATACCCCTTATTTTAAAAATACAAAAGAGATCAATTAAATTTTACAACCACCTGAAGTCAAGTCACCCACAGACATACCATCACAAAGCCCTCAGCTGCCCAGAGAAGAGTCCCCTCGGCCGGCTGGTCCTGAGGCTCTCTGCAGACCAAAACACCAACCCAATCAGACCCAACCAAATGATAAACCATCAGAAAGAAAAATACATTACATATTGGAAAGAAACAACCAAAACACAGAGTAAATTACAATGTTATCTGGCACTTAAACGAGAATACACGTTAGCAAATTATCTGAGCACAATCCAAAGTGCTTCAGTGAGGAAAGTGTTGACTATGTACAGACTCAGTGGACACAGTCTTGCCATAGAAACAGGTCGCCACAGACAGAACTGGCTGCCAGAGGAGGACAGACTCTGCTCCCAGTGTGACAGAGGACAGGTAGAGACAGAGCTCCACTTCCTCACCTCATGTCCAAAATATCAAACGTTAAGAAACAAATATTTCACACATATAACACAAACATGCCCCGAATTTGAATTTAAAACAGACACAGAGAAACTCCCTTATTTACTGGGAGAAATCCCCAAATGTTTCACGACCGCAGCAAAATTCATCTGCTGCTGTAACGAGCTGAAAACGACCAGTGGACACTGAGATACACAACTAATACACACACACACACATGAACACACACACACACATGAACACACACACACATAAACACAACAATGTAACACTTCAACCCCCTCAGACACACATACATGTATATAGTTTAATGTTAAATTTTATATATCACTTGTTATTACTTATTATTACTATTATTTACTACTACTTTTACTACTAATACTATTACTATTATTGTTGTTATACTATTTTTACACTTATTTTATTTTATGTTATTAATTCTCTAAGTGCTTTGACAATATTGTTATTATAACTTTCATGTCAATAAAGCGAATTTGAATTGAATTGACTGTGATGGGTAAATGGTACTCTGTTCCTCTTTCATCAACAGTCAATCTGTTACTTTGTTGAATGTGAGATATCTTTTTGTTGCAGTGTGAGAGACTGCACTGCCATCTGCTGGCAGTGGATGTGCCCTCTGCAGTGCCTGTTGATCACAGTAAGGAAAAAGCCAAACTGGTGTGCTCAAGTTATCTGTCCTCCGGAGCATGGAAAACATGGACCTAAAATTACTTAGTTTTCCAGTGGATTAAAATATTTATCATGAACACACAGCAGGACCTTTGTTTGACTGGTCACAAAGATGCAGAAAGCCCCTCATAGTTATTCCACAGTTGATGGAAAGTGTCTGTCCCCAGACAAACAGGATGAAGGGAGGACACAGACTTCACAGCACAAAAAACACTTTTGTAGTTCTAAAGTGAAGCCTTTGACATGAAGGAAAACAAGGAAGATGAGGAGAAATAGTGATAAAATAAAATTGGAAAGTCATGTCAGTGGTTCACTCTAATGATACTTCTACATCTGCAGAGATTATTTCTATGACATGTTTGAAACAATTCATTAAATGAAGCAAAGGTCAAAGGTCAGGTGCTGTTAACATATTTTATTTATTATTTATTTATTTACATTTTTCAGGCTTGCCTCTATTCACTGACTTTTTTCATGTTTTATAGTTTTACAACTTTTAATCATTGGATTCATTATGCTGTTTTGATTGTAATGTGAACTGCATCATGTCTCAACCCTTTTTGAACTTTTAGCTTTCATCAAGCTGAAGTTTCTTTTCAGGTAATATAATATAATATAATATAATATAAGCACATGCAGATCAGCCATCTAGAAATATTCAGATCTCCAGTCTGTAATATTTGTGAGCAAGAGATGTGAAAACAACACATGCAGTAGTGATGATGTACCAGAATGTAAAAAGATGTTTTAACAGCACAAATCTACTCAGTAAGTTACAAATCTTAACTCCATGTTCAAAATACACAGAAGCGTGTCGGGGGAAAGGTAATCTAATGACATCTCTGTACTTGTTTTTATAGCAGCATACACGATGCACTGTGAAGCAACATTTTGTAAATAAAGTTTTGTGGTTTAACCGCTGCTGAACAGAGAGCCTTAATTGTCGGGACTTTTTATATGTTCAAACCTCCTAGCTAATTTTTTTTTTTTTTTAAGATTTTAACAAACTTTATTTAAAAAAATAGCATGTACAAAACAAGCAGACAAGTGCTCAACAAGTGCTCAACAAGCAATTCAATCGTAAAAAACGTACAATTGAAGAACAAAAAAAAATAAATGAAAAAGAGGGACTCACATATAAAATGCATTACAAACAAAAAAATCATCATTGCAAAAGGAAAAGGGTTACATTATTCTTCTTCAAAGAGATCTCTATATATATTGACAGTTTTGTTACTTTTGGTTGTATTAATACAGTCTAGCATTTTAATATATTCAACAAAATCCAGTGAATATCTTTTGAAATTAGGGGTTACTTTCAAGAATCTACATTTGTGGATATGAAATTTACCAAACAAAATCAGTAGATTAACAATAAATTCTGTTTTATCATTTTTGTGGTTAAAATAAACAATGACACTTTTACAATCAATTTTGATAATATTATTAGTTTTACACAATACATATCGCTCAATCTGAGACCAGAAGTTAAGTGAGTATGAACATTGATAAAATAAATGGGATATGGATTCAATCTCGTTATTACAGAAGGTACAATTATTATCAATGTCTAAAAATTTGGATAGGTAAGAATTAGTTACATATATATTGTGTAAAATTTTGATGTGCACTTGTGCAACCTCCTAGCTAAATTATTAGCTACATGTCAGGTAAGTGACGTAGCTACTCATAGACTATGGTAGCTACTTTATTTAAATAAGGCAATTACTGACGTTAATGACGAAAGAACGTTAGGATTCTATGGTTGCTATGGGTTGTATATAAGCAGGTGGCTCTGCTGTCAGTCACCATTTCACTCCTGAACCCAGAGAGAGAGATTTTGAAGGAAGTTTAAGCCAGCTAAAACCAACAACCAAAACAGTTGCAACAGACTACTGACTGACCTCAGTTCCACCATTTCGACATGGAGAGGATAATAAAACGAACCGTTTTAAACAACTGTAAAGCTTTTTAGGGTGTTTTGAATTAAATTAGCCTGTGGGCCTGGAGTGATTAATTAGCTTGTTAGCTAAATTGATGTTAGCTTGAAGCTCTAGTTCATGAATTCACTGTTGTTAACAAATATCAATGTGGGCTTAACTTTGAATAATTGAAATGACACTAAAAAGTTAAAAGAAGTTACAGTTCAGTAAACAATCCAAAACAAATTCTAAAAACAAGATAAAGAAAGAAAACCCTAGTATATCTAAATGTAAAGATAAGCCTTCCAACTTGTTTTTCCACACTTTATGCACAGAAGTTTCAACTTGGACAGGGACTTGAACCAGCAACCCTCTGGTTCCCAACCAAAGTCCCTATGGACTGAGCTACCACCAACCTTCTGGGGTTAATATTTTAGATGTCTAATTGATTGGTTACATCCCAGTATATGAAATGATTAGCAGGTAAACACATTTCCAGAATCTATACACCAGTGTTAGATAGTTTGTGAAACTAGTGTGTGAGCAGCAGAAAGAATATATTTAGATGGACCATTATCAAAGGTTATAGAGGGTTAGACCCTCTTTAAGCCTTTTCCTCGTGTCACTTTTGACTGTTCAAAGTCAATTTCAGATCTTTCAAATTCTATAAGATCCTCAGGATATACTGTACGTGAATGCTAAAAATTATTCTAGACTTTCTTTACAAAACTTTTATCAAGAACGAGTCTGGTGATATAATACATTATTATCAGTGTCAACACATTTCATGAAAAGACCAAATCCAACAATGAATTGATCCTACTAACTATATTATCTGTGTGTCCAAAACCTAATGTAGTCTATCTTATTTAAATGTGCCATATACCTCCACTGTTGTAAAACAGCAATTAGATAGCCTACCCATCAGTGAGTCACATGCTTTCACTGGGTGACATGTTCACTCATCATCATGAACACACACTGTGTTTATTTTGAGTAAATCCAACATACAACATTCTGCTGTGGAAAATACTCACTAAAGCAGCAAATATTAATGAAAGCTCAGCTGGAAAAGTCTGCAACAAATACACTATTCACTGTTTGAGTAATGTTTGTTAAAAACTACAGTGCCCAGCTCTTGTAGTAGATTACTCAGATTTACATAGTCAGATTAAGGCTGAGCATCACAGACAGAGTTGGGAAGTCAGAAAGAGTTGAGAGATGGACTAATGCATTGTTGCTTTTGATCTTTTCATGAGTTTTATTTATATCAATAAATATTTAGCAGCCTCATCCTTAATATAAATATAAATCAAGGAGTGAAAAAGAAGAAACAGGCTTTAAGATGGCATTGCTCATTATTATTAATGTCATTCTTTCAATGTCATTATTAATGGCAGTTGAAAGTAATCGCCAGAAATTAGTTATTTGTCATTATTCTTATATCATCCCTAACTATGTCTAATTCATTTGCTCAGGAAAAAACTGATGAGAACTTAAAAGCAACTGTTAGAAACTGGTTACAAAAGTATTATTTTTGTATTATTCTAATAATAATAAAATAATGTTTGTATTATCTTACAGCCCTTTCTCAGTCTGAAATTAGTTCAACAGCAGCAAAACTTTAGTAAAAATAAACAATTGATAATTGACAGAGTAAGAGGACTTTGGGAGGGTCTACTGACAATATTCCAACTGATATTTATTACACTGCATTATGTGAAGGCAATAATTTGACAGAAACAGTTTCCCATGCTTAAACAACTTTGATCAGTATTTGATAGGATTTTAGACTCATTTCAGCCACAAGAGGTCAGGAGTTGATGGGTCTCATATATTAATATCACAGCCTGCACTCTTTTGTCAAAGTATAAGCACATCTGTCATTTCCAGGTGTTGAGTGTGAATGTCAGCTGAATATTTAGCCTACATTGGTAGATAGATATAGATGTACTGAGGTACTTAATAATAGATTGCAGTTAATTTGTTTTTACATCCTTGTTTACACAACAGGTCAGTAATGATAATTGCTATGTTTTTTGGTTGATAGGAATGTGTATTGTGCCACTCGCATGTTCATGCATGTACACGTGTCCTCGCACACATGCTAATCAGTCACAAGACACAAACAAAACAGGAGCCCAGTCATCAAAATATTGCTCCATAGTTCCACCGGTGATCAAAAACTCTACAGGGTACCTGTTATGGAGCTCATGCTGTGCACTCCTGACCTCCTGTGGCTAAAACTGAAATGCTCTTTCAAGTAGCTGCGTTGCTCCTGGCATTTTCTTCACTGGTTCACTCAAGTATGAGACATAAACAGTTGAATGAAATCAACTTTGAGGCCTATACCTGTTTACATTGCATTTAATGAAAATATACATTTGGATGGAACATTGTCAAAGCCCTTCGCTTCAGTTACTGAGTCATTAGAGTAAGTTCAACAGCAGAGCAAAAAGTTTAGATGCAACTTAGGAAAAGAAAAAAGCAATACATGCATAAAAGTTATATCAATAAATACTTAAAATTAAGAAGTCATCAATATTTGAAACATTAAAAACTTTATTTATTTAGCACCTTTCATGCAGGGGGTGGAGCTCAAAGTGCTTTGCAAAACAGGGAAGAAACGAGAAAAATTAAAATGTGCAAATACTGTCTGATAAAACCAACAATCAGATAAAAAACAAAAGAGACAGCAAATAGCAAGAACAGGTACGCTGCAACCAAAGGTCAACATCACTATCACATCACTTAGTTAAAATAAATTGGAGGGCACAATGATGGACCTCTATTTCTCATGCTTCCTTGTTGGAAAGCCACATCACTAGTGTTGCTACGACATTACCAAAGCAACCCGTGCAGATAGTTTGGTAATGTCTGGACAAACAAATCCACTCTGATTACCTGCAAATTACAGTGTGGACAGTCTGTATTCAAGATCTGATTTGAGAAACAAATGTGATTTGCCTGCAGTATGAACGTAGCCTATGATATCAGAGCCCAGCCTGTAGCTTACCTGTGTGTGTGTCACTGATGCTGCTACCACCAGGACTGATAAAATGATTCATGGTATTTACAAACAAAGTGATCAGTTAGATAAGCTGTGCCTAATTTACCCTACATGAAATGTCCATAATATATTGACCCATACAAATAAGATAAGACCAGATAAGCATCTGATGATCCTCAGAGGGGACATTCAGGTGTTGCAGCAGCACAAGGAAATAAATAAGTACAGATATATAGAGAATTTAAAAAACAAAACAAAACACAATAAAATAAAGACAAGATAGTACTTTATTTATCCAGAGGGAAATTGTTGTACAGCACAAGAAAATAGTACAAATATATAGCATGCAAATCCAGCAAAATATAAACAATAAAGATTATCCTTAAGGTGCAAAAATAGTACACAATGGCAGAAATGTAAACAGGCTAATGGTAAGGCTTGTAAACAGGTTAATAGTATAGTGCATATCCAACAGGTATGTAAAATAAAAAAATAAGAATAGAAATACAATAGATACAAAGTTAAAATTACAAAGCAGCAGTGTCACAATGGTGTGATTTGTAGCAGTACAGTCAGTGAAGTACATGAAAACAAAGTACACCATAATAATGTGTGAACAACAGGAATCCTATTTTTCCAAAGGGTCAGTGTTAGGAAGGGTTAGACCGCCCTGAAGCCCTTTCTGTCTCTTACTGAGTCATTAGGGAGAGTTCACCATAAATACAGTTCAGATGGTTTAGCATTGAACAGGTCCACCATATGGCCAAAGTTACGTGGACACCCATTCTAATTATTTGGTTAAGTCACCTAAGTCTTAGTTTAGCCATGAATGGTTGTCTGTCTCTATGTGTCAGCCCCGCGACAGTCCGGCGACCCGCCCAGGGCGCACCCCGCCCCCTGTCCAACGCCAGCTGGGATTGCAGCAGTAATACTCGTGGCAGTTTTTGTTGTATTAGCAGTAAAAGTACTACCTGATGTTCTTGTAAGTATCAGAGCCAGTAACACTGGAATCAGTACAGAGTTAACAGTAGAGTTAGTACTAGTAATGCATGACAAAACCCTCCTGGAATTGTTGCAACAAAAACAGGACAGAATTTACAGCAAGGTCACAGTAAATATTATCTAATGATAGTTGTTGTGATGATAAGTGGATGGCCAGGCGCAGGAGGTTTGCTGACTCTCTGGAAACAGGCCAGTATCAATACAGAAGAAATTATGTTTATGAAGGTAAAACTGTTAGCTTTAAATCAAGTTACAGCAAACACTTTATGGCTGGTGCAAATGAAATGTATATTGTAGTTGCATTTACCTTGTTTGATATCTTCCAAACTGAGAAGTGTCCTCTGCAGTATAATACAGGAAATCACTTACTAAAGAATCCCAGCAGGTTTTTTAGAGCACATCATTTAACAATAAGAAAGTTCATTTGGATGTTTGTTTTTTTTCTTAAATAAAATATGACTGACTTGTGAACGGTTTTGGTGTTTCTGTCGGCACAGTGACCTTCGCGACCTGCCTCAACCCAAATGATTTGTCTCATTCTTCTTAACTCAACTAGACTGACCTGTGCCTTCCTTTTCCTCCTCTGCCCATCTCTCCAACAGCCTTGTGCCACGAGGCTTAGAAGGAGATGGAGGGAGCAGGAGAGACACCGCGATCGCCGCCAGCCACCCGCCTCTAGTCCACGGTATGAAGGGAGAGAGGAGCAGAGAGACATCACACGCTCTGCCGTGGCTACTTTAATGTGCACGTAACACTCTACCAAGTGGGCAGGCCCTTCGTATACATGTCCGCTTGGGCTCCGCGTGCTAATCAGGTGGAAGTGACGGCAGAAGTACGGCGATGGTGTAACAATTTTCCATGCAGAGCAGAGCTGTAAGTAACTCCTCACAGGTAAAGCGCCATGCTTAGCTGCACCACCAGGTATAGAGTACTTGGTGTCATTCCACCACCACACACACTGTTTCTTAGTGTTTCTCTACAGCTCTGTCTTTTCCTTTTTTTGGCTTAGAGACATAATGATAAGTTTAGGATAGATATTGATCAGTTTTGATACGTTTCGGGTGTAATTCTTTTTAATGATAAAGTTTAGATATTGATAGATATTGGTTAATGTTATGACTTTTTTTTCCCTCCACCACTTTCTTTATAAAGCTTCTTAAAAATAGATTTAAAAATTGTGAAAGAAGGAAAGACTTTAGGAGGTTCCTCAGCAAATGTTCCAGTCATTTGTTCTGTTTTACAGCTCTGTTTAGGTTATTATGACTCAAGAACAGGACAAGACATACGCTTCCAAACTCAATATATATAGTCTTTTTTTATTTTGATCTCAGTTTATGAACTGAGAGAGAATTTAACAGTTACACTTACAACATGCATTCTGCCATCATTTCATACAGCACTCTGATTATTTTGTTGCATAGTTTTGGAACTATGTGACGTGGTTCTTTCGCATCAAGCTTCATCTGGACATCTTTGGGAAAAGTTGGAGTGACAGTCACAACGGGTAGTGTCTTTCGAGCTGGTTCATCACTGCAGTGCAACAAGATGACATCAGTGTTTCCCTACTGTGGGTTGTTAAAGAGCATACAGCCACAGTATATGCAGATTATATGCAGCAATAAACTGGGGCTACCCCCGACTGTTACGCCCCGGTCTAGGGGTGTGGGTGCGTAACATAAGGACACACAGAAACACGAGAGTAAATGTACAAGTGAGCAATTTATTGCTACACACTCCAAAAACACACTGTACAATATCGCACACAAAATGGAGCAAAAGATGTCAGGGTGAGCCCAGGCCAAAACAACAAACAAAAAGCAACCTGTCTACCGACCGGCGAAATAACTAATCCCTAACAAAAACAAAAGAAACAAAAATACAATACTAGGCCTAACTCCCTAGGCTAACGAAAAACAGGAGAAAACAGGTATAACAAAAATAGCAGCTCACCCCTACGCTCCGTGCAAACAATAATATGTGACAATGACTATTTACAATATATACAAACGACTCAGTTGGCCCTACGGCGCTGGTCTTAACAAAAGAATTAATTATTTAGCAAGCAAGCTAAATAATCACACGTGGATCACATAACAAAGTACTTATGAATCACAAAACCAGAGAACAATACAATGTGCTGCTGCCATGTACGAGCGTGGGTCTCTCGGCTTCTTCTTCTTCTTCTTCTTCTTCTTCTTTTTGGTGTTTTTGGTGGGTGGCAACCAACATTGAGGTGCATTACCGCCACCTACTGTGTTGGAGTGTGGACCAGCGTTATCGCTCTATTTCAAAACAAAAGCACTAAAATAACAAAAAATAAATAAATAAATGGAAAGAAAAAAAGAAAAATAGATAAATAAACAGTTTCAACTCGACTAAATCCTTCTAATTAACCCAGTATCATTTAAAAACTTGAAAAGACCTCCTACACCAACTGTTAATACATTCTTCAGTATCAGCTCCTCCTGTGCAGTCCTGACTTCTCTCTTTAATACTTCACGTTCATGTGAATATTTTGGGCACCACAAAATAACATGCTCCACTGATTCTACTTCCTGACAATGCTCGCATAGCCCTGAGGGATGTTTCCCTATCAGGTGCAGTGTCTTGTTTATTCCAGCATGTCCTACCCTCAGTCTGGTTAAAATCCTCTCCTCTTTGGTGGTTCTATTGGCTGGTCTTACTTTGCCAACTACTGACTGGACTGCATACAGGTGTCTACCTGTAATAGCTGTATCCCATTCGTGCTGCCATTCTCTCATGATCTTCTCCTTTATTAAACATTTTGCTTCTGACTTGCTCAATGCGATTTCCATGATCTTGTTCATTTTTAGTGACTCTTTAGCTAATGTATCTACTAATTCATTACCCCCAACTTCTCTGTGAGCCGGAACCCACATAAATGTCACCCCAATGTTCATATTTTTAATCCTGTGCAAAGTTTCAAAAATTTCATAAATAATATCCTGCCTACTGTCTGATATATTTGACTGTAAGGACATTAGTGTTGAACATGAATCAGAGCAAAGAACAACCTCTCTGATTTGTGACTCTTCTACCCACTGTAATGCTGATGCTATTGCCAACATCTCAACTGTATAGACAGACAAATGACCTGTGGTTCTTTTTAACATAGACTTCCATTGTTGGGACACTGAAAGCAAACCCTGTTCTCCCTGTAACCGGATCCTTAGATCCATCTGTAAACACTGGCACAGCTAATTGGTACACTGTATTCAGCCTATCCTCAACTAGCTGAGCAATATTACCAGATTCTTTCTGCTCCTGGAGCATAGATAAATCAACTGAAACTGCAGGAACAACCAGGGTGGTGTTACTGATAAAGGCACTGTAGGTGAGTATCTTAACTGATCTAATGCCATATCTTTAGCTACTTTCACACTGTTCCAAGCAAAGCACTCGCGCTTGGCCCTTTCACTCTCCCAACAGGGAAGAAGCACCTTTGTTGTTGGATGTCGCCCTTCAGAATGCCCTTGAAGATTAGCCCAGTAGTTCATCATTAACTGCTTTCGTCTAAAATGCAGTGGCATTTCTCCCACCTCAACCTGAAGAGCAGACACAGGAGTTGATCTGAAAGCCCCAACACAACCTCAAGGCTTGAGACTGCACCACCTCTAACTTTTTCAGTAAAGACTTAGATGCTGAACCATATGCAGCACTCCCATAGTCTAATACTGACCTGATCAGTGCAACATAAATCATTTTCAAAGCTGACCTACTTGCTCCCCATTCTAATCCTGTTAAACATCTCATTACATTCAGTATTTTTTTACACTTAGCATGTACCTTATTAATATGCTCATTCCATGTCAACTTTTCATCGAACCACACACCCAAAAATCTAAAATCTTTCACTCGTTCTATTATTTGTCCATACATCTTTAACTGAGGATCAGCACCCTCCTTCTTGTAAATAATACTGCTTTGGTTTTTCCTACAGAAAACTTGAATCCCCAAGAATAGGACCATTTTTCCACTACATTGACTGCTTCTTGTATTTTCTTTTCAATATATTCAACATTCTTCCCCCTCTTCCATAAGGCCCCATCATCTGCAAACAATGACTGCCCAATATCCCCCTGCACTTGGGAAAAAACATCATTTATCATAATGGAGAACAGTAAAGGACTAATAACACTTCCTTGAGGAGTACCATTATCGACCTTATATTTCTGTGATATAGCTGCTCCAATTCTAACCTGAATAAATCGGTCAAATAAAAACTCCTTAACCCAATTATATACCCTACCTGTTACTCCCATCATATTTAATTTGATCATTACTCCCTCCTTCCATACCATATCATACGCCTTTTCTACATCAAAGAACACTGCCATTACAGATTCTTTGTTCACTTGTGCTTTCTTGATCTCTGTTTCAAGACACATAACAGGGTCCATGGTCCCTCTACCCCTCCTAAACCCACTCTGAGAAGGAGACAGGAGTCCTCTGCTTTCCATATAAAATGTCAGTCTATCTGTGACCATTCTCTCCATTATCTTCCCCATATGTGATGTTAGGGATATAGGTCTATAATTCATTGGACTTGACGGATCCTTTCCTGGCTTCCTGATAGGAATAATCACTGACTCTTTCCAGCTACTTGGTAATTTCCCCACTTCCCACACTTTATTATATACACCTAGCAGCTTCATGGATGCTAAGACCCCTAAGTGCTTTAGCATTATATAGCAAATCTCGTCCCCACCAGGAGATGTTAGCCCAGATCTAGCTAGTGCTCTCCTCATTTCAGCCAAAGTAAATGGAGCATCCATTACACTGTCTGTATCCTCCCTTCTTTCCAAAATCCCAGGATGTGCTGCACTTGTTCTTGCTCTTCCTCTCATACCCTCCTCAGACAAATTGTCAGAGCTATGGATCTTAATGAAGGCCCTAGCTAACATTTCAGCTTTCTCTTCCTCAGACTCTGCCATTTCCTCCTCCAGCTTCAAAACTGGATACTGCCATTCTCTCCTGACACCTCTCATGCTTCCAATCATGCCCCAAACATCCCTAACAGGAGTTGACCTACCAATTTTATTACAAAAAATCTGCCAACTTTGCCTTTTCGCTTTATGTACAGTTTTCCTAACAACTGCTTGAGCTTGCTTATATTTAATTAAGTTCTGGAAATTATGTGTTCTCCTTAAACCTTTAAAGCTTTATTCCTTTCTTTCACTACCATACTACACTCATCTGTCCACCAGGGCACAGCCTTTCTCTTCATTGTTCCTTTACTTCTAGAAATTGTCTGATTAGCTACTTTTATCAATATTGCTCTAAACTTTCTATCAATCTCCTCCACCTCCTCATTTAAATCTATTTTAGATACTGCTCTCTCACACATATATTCAAACTGCTCCCATTTTGCACTATTAAATATCCAATTCCCCCAAAATTTCCCTTGCCTTTCATTCCTTTGGAGTAATACACTACACAACACTGGAAAATGATCACTCCCTACTGTTGTGTCATCTACCACTTCCCACTCACATCTTCCTGCTAAATTCCTAGAAACCAGGGTTAAATCTAGTGCCGAAGTGTTCCCTGTATGCACATCTATCCTGGTCCCTCTACCATCATTGACACAAACCATGCCCTTTTCTTCCAGCAATTCTTCAATTACCATCCCATTAGCATCTGTTCTTGCTCCTCCCCATAAAGTACTGTGAGCATTGAAGTCTCCACACAACATTATCCTATTTCCATCCATCCCCTCAATTTGCATTAACTTATCTACCTCTAGTTTCTTACAAGGATTATAATAATTAATGACTACCAGCTCCCCTTCACTAGTCCATATCTCAACAGTGACATATTCTAGCTCATTTCCTATACCTACCTCTCTAAAAGAAACATTTTCTCTGATAAATGTTGCACAGCCTCCCCCCACTCCACCCCCCCTATCACACCTGACAGAAACATAACCAACTATCCTGAAATCCAGATTTGGTTTTAGCCATGTTTCCTGTACACAGATAACATCTGGTTTACTGGGCAACTCATCTACATACTTTTTAAATTCCTGTCCATTAGCCAATAGACTTCTTGCATTCCATTGTAGTACAAAAACCATTAACAGCACTAGACCCCAGCCCATGCCTGCTCCTGACTTTCTTGACTACTGAGACTCTTATTCACCTCCTCCCAAGTCAGCCCACCGGCATCTAGATAGAAGTTCGCTGCCTTTACAATCCTTTGGATTCTCTCTGTTTTTGACTTGACCTCCATTGTGACATTGACTATACCTGCGATGAAAGTGACTAGATTCTTTACCTCAAACATCATCTTCCCCTTGCTTGCCTGATCTGGCTCTCTCACTTCTGCTGATTGTACTCTTGCTCTGCTTCTCTCCATCCTTCCATCTTGCCCCTCTCTCTGTGTCACCATTTTCACAGCTTCTGCATAGGTGGTCTTATTCTGGGTTCTTATCTGTTGAATCATCACTTCCCTTTTCATTACTTCACACCCCCCATTCGCCACACTGTGATTGCCACCACAGCTACAGCATTAAGGCTGCTCATGTCTACATTGCCCATACTCACCTGGCACACCTGGCACATCTTCTCTTTCCCTTGCAATTTTTGGCTGTATGTCCAAATCTCTGACAGTTGTAGCATCTCATTGGTTTTGGCACATACTCTCTTACACTATAACTCAAAAAACCCAGAGTGATTTTCTTTGGGAGTACCTCCTCTTCAAATTCAAGCAACACAGACTCACTGTCATCTCTCACTCCTCCACGAGTTATCTGCAGCCGCAGGGCACTTTTCAAAACTCCCCCTTTTAGATAGGCTTTAATTTCCTCCATTGACACTCCAACTGGCACTCCCCAAATCACTCCCTTTGTCTGCTTTCCTCTACTTTCAATCCGGCTTCAGCTAACCACTTTACTCCGTCCTATTTCGGTGATCTTACCAGCCCGCTCTCGTTGCTTTTCATTCTTGCAAACAATCAACAAGTTACCGTCTTTCAGGACTTTAGCCATGCGAATATCACCTACCTTACTGTTCAAAAGTCCAGAGAGTTTCACTGGATTCATAGAAGAAATTCCCTTCTCCTCACCAAATCTCAATATGATTTTATACCCCAACTCCTCTCACTCCCTCTCAGTACCGGTTCACCCAATACGCACACTACGCGCGTTGCGTAGGGCCTCGCAAACCAATGGAGGCCCCGTTACCTCGGCAACGTTGACGCGGGGAGAAAAAAAAAAGACGAGGTGACCGTCCGCAGCGCGCGTGTGTCTCTCCGCATTCCCAGCGCACAAAAGGGACAGGCCACGATGAAGCGCAGTTTCCCTTCTGGATATGAAAAGAGGAAAAAGAAACTGCATGACAATGAGCTTCGGGAGCAGCAGTCAGGTAACTTCCCTCTCTGTGTGAGAGAGTGGGAGGGACTAGTCTGCGTTTGACCTACATTACAGGGCGGTTAGCCCGCGAGTGAGCCCCCCAGTCTCTGTGTGACTCTTGCTGGCTTCTGTTATAAGTTGTAGCGTAGTTACAACTACAATTAAGCAAACATTATACTACATACATGGAAAGTAATGGAATATTGACTAAGAATAAATGTTATGTGCTTGGATAGACAGTACACAGGCAAATATAAATGCATAAACAGTGCTAAATGAATCATAATTATAGTCCCAGGAGTCTGAGTGGTCTGGCCATCATGAGTATCAACCATGAGGTGGGGAAGAAAATATCATATGACGACATCATTGATGATTTTGCATCCAAAAAGTGTAGAAAGGGACACTTTTAATGGTGAGTTAACTATGTAGGTTGTATCAATACACATCCTTTTCTATTATGACTATATGTGATGTGTAAATGTGTCCATCTATCTATTGACCTTCAGTCTTTGTGCTCTTGTGTGTGTAGACGCTGTTACTTTGATTTAGATTACTTAGATTGTTTGTTTACACATTAAATTTGATTTGATTTGTTCTAATTTGTTCTGATTTTATTCTTAGTTAGACCAACAGGTGGCGTCGTGGTGACAGTGCAATATGTTTAAAGGGGGGATGAGTGGAAGCACTGCGGTGTCAGGTGCTGTTGAATTCAGTGAGGAGGGCCCCTTTGCAGAATTTTGCCTAGGGCCCCATGGAGGTCTGAACCGGCTCTGCTCCCTCTCCTCAGACACTTTAGTTCTCTTCGTCCTATCAGTACCGCTACCGCTACCTCCAAGATAATCCCGCTCCCTTCTCTGCTTCGGCCCAGCACCTACCTCCATAAAGCTACTACTATCACTGAAAGAATCATCTCCTGCCTCATCAGACTCATCCCTACCAGCTCCTATCTCTGGTCCATTCACAACACAGCCGTGCTGACCCACCGAGTCCATGAAAAGTTGCTTCTTCTTTCTGTTTTTCCCCATTTTCTCACTTCGCCTCGAAGGATCTGGAGGTGCCCTTCTCAAAGGATCACCTGTCAGATTTCTCCGACTATTACTCTGAGAGTTTTTAACCATATATCACTGTTTTGTTTGTTTTGATTGCCCGCGCGCTCACCTCCTCTCCAGCCAACCCGGGTCTCTCGGCTTCCGTGTGGCCGGCATTATGAAGGCCGAGCCCTTTGCTCCACCAATCCGGCAGCGGTGACGTCACGCTCGTTATCCAGTCGGCGACCGTTGACACAGAAGGCCGAGCCCCTTGCTCAGCCAATCCCGCCGGAGCAACGTCACGATCGTCCAGCGAATCACCTGCACACCTGTAAACACAACACACACGATCTCTGGACAGAAAGAGAGGTCTGACTCTCCACTAAACATGGTGATCAAATCCATAGACTACATAGACATAAACACATACACATAATACATACACAGGCGGCTGGGGGACGTAACACCGACA
This sequence comes from Epinephelus fuscoguttatus, assembly GCF_011397635.1. Lineage (NCBI taxonomy): Eukaryota > Metazoa > Chordata > Actinopteri > Perciformes > Serranidae > Epinephelus > Epinephelus fuscoguttatus. The sequence continues at coordinate 37,730,144 of NC_064767.1, read as the reverse complement.
AAGAATTGTCTTAGTCTACCAGTGGTCGTCATTTAAGGCCATTAGTCGACTAATTGTCCGCATGCTTATGGTTTTAATTTAATTATTAAAATATGTATTTTTGGGAGGCAACAAAATAGTTTGAGTCCAGGTTTGAGAAAGGATATTATAATAACATTGTTAACACTGTGTTACATTACAGAGAAATACAAAACTGTAATAACTGGCCTTAATCAATTAATATAGCCTTCATTTTATTAACAGATGCAGCCACGCATTGAGTGAGCCGCCTGTTCATTAAACCTGGGGCAATGCAATAATGACTGTGAAAGTCTTTGAACTATCAGCAGGGAGGATCTGAACATTTTGTTGATTTTCAACACAGCAGAACATCATATTAACTTGTAATATCAACAAATTCTTAAAAAGACTGAAAAAATCCTGTGAGAGAATTTCTTTGGCTAGAAAGCTCTTGCTCAGGACTGTTCTCCCTGCTCAAAGAAGGCCTTAGAGCTTGGCATTATTAATAAACACATTTTTACTTAATTAACTTAGTTAATACCTTGACAAGACATTTCAGGAAAAAAGAAATCCTGTTTCCACTTTTATAATAAACTTTAGAGACCAAAATCCTGTATTTCTAGTTAGGGGCCCTCTTTCAGGCTTTGACTGGATTTGAGATGGTTTGGGTTAAACAAAACATGCATGATAAAAATCAACGCCTGAGGTTAAAAACCTGTGGCACTAATGTGACAGTATTTTGGGCTAACTATTAAATTACTGCTATCAGAAAGTACTGTATTTAGACACAAGAATGTTTTTAAAGAAGCATTGTTGTGGACATGATGAGCAAACCAGTAGAGCCATTTAATTTTAGACTTAACTACAACTGTCTATTAAGTTTGCTGCTCCCAGAAGAAGTTGCAAAAACACTTGATTTTGGTGCCCTCAGAAAACAGCATTTTTTCCATATTTCTACTTCTGATTTTGGTAAATACTCATTTGTTATAAACATTTAAGAGATCAGTGCTTTGAATAAAATATATGTTGGAATATTACTCGAATTAGAAATATTTTTTCTTTTGAAGTCAAAATATGCATTTTAGCATGCAGCAAACAGCCCACATGCTGCTTCAGTACAGTCGCTGCATAGCATTTTTCATTGCAATGACATAAAGCATGATAAGCATGTATATTTACATTTTTGTATGCAGAATATATTATTATACTGTTAAATAGATAATGAATGTGTATATTTAGTTTTATTTATTTTTTAACTAACATTTTTACCAAGTGGGCTTAAAGGGGACACCAGCAAAAAAATCACACCGTTTAGGGATGTAAATGAGTATAGCTAATTACTTCAGTGTCTCCATGATCAATTGATACTTTTCATGTTATGTTAGTGCAGCATATATAGATTCATTTCATGTAGTTGTTTTTTAATGTCATGTGTGCAGAATAAAATATTCTGACTTTTAACCAGAAATTCACTTATGTTCCCTTTAAGCCCACCTGCTCCCAGTAAGCCTACTTGACTGTGTTTCAATGGAGATTTTCTCCCCTTTGACTTTTGAACCATTTTCCTGCCTGACTTTGACCTCACCTAATCAATCAGCTCCATAATTCAGATACTTAAATATCATTATATCATCATTTATTATCCTTAAAGTATTAGTATTGAACCTGGAAACTGTTTTTCTTTTAGTCATTAGGTCTTCAGAAATCTTGATAAACATCTGCACTTTCAACCTGCTGGCTGGACCAGAAATTTTGGCCAGTTCTAAATGCCAACAGTACAATGTATGATAGAGATACAGACAAAATGATAACACATATTGAAAGATGAAGTATTGAAGAGTAATTTCCATTATGAATTTGATTTTGTTCATGAATAGTTTTTTGGCTACAGTGCAAAGAAGACACAGCAAAGAGCCTGATCACGTCTATTTCAAATGCCATTTACAGGCCAGAGGATAGGAGTGGAGAGAAAATGAAAATAGCTATTGAGAGATAAGAGATTACAGATTTTAATAGAACAAGTTTGGATTGTTAAGATTTTTTAAATATATATATTTATCAGACATCACTACATGGGGGCATACAGTATTCAGTACTTTGCCAAACAGAGTCTGCCATTGTTCTGCCACGGTGTTCTTGGCGCAAAGCCAGCATTTATACTTTGCAATCAGGGGCAAACTGCACTCAGCTGCCAGACTTTGTGGGCGTGTTTGCGTTGGTATATCATTAGTGCAATATCCTTTGTGAACAGGACGTTAAAACGGAGCAAACTGCGGGTGAAAGTGAAGTGCAATTCAAGGTGCTATCAGCGGCCGCAGTTCATTCTTTGTGAATTTGGCCCTCAGTCTCTCACTCTCAGGTTTGCAGTTAAGTTGGTTGTATTCGCAATTTTTGTTGAGATGGTTTTAGAACAAACCCGGCACACCAGCTCGTCCAAATTACTGGGCTCCCCTCTGTCATTTGGTTTAAATCCAAAACACTCGCACACAGGGACCGTGGCATTTGGTTTAGGAACAAGTTCCCTGTCTTTCTCTTACGCTCAACTGATTTTTTTTCCTCTGCCTCCCCCCCCTCACGAAGATCGCACCATGTGTGTTTGTGTGTGTGTGTGTGTGTGTATTAGTCCATAGCCCCACCTCTCCCAAGACGCTCAATGACAAGAGCTTTCCCTCCGTTCATTACGCTAATGAACCAACTCACCTGGCTGCCAGACGATGCACAGCAGTGAATGCTCTTGTCGTCCAGTCTCTTTGGTGGAGAGAGACGAGGAAAACAAACACGCATGAATATGGCAATTAATCCCTTTTAATTTACTGTGCAATTAACCGACTTATCACATATCGTGACAGGCCTTATTATGATTCCCAATCCCGCCCAATATCCCGTCTCAATCACGTGACGAATAGTGAAACTGATTCCCATCCCGTGGAAATCCCATGGGAATCACGTGACCCGTGGGACTCCTGCAAAAATGTCAGCCTCTAGTGCTCACCTGTGTGTGTGTGTGTGTGTGTGTGTGCGCGCGCGCACGTGCATCAGGACCGAACTCCACCGTGCGCGATACAGAGAGCAGAGGAGGATTGTAAAAGTGCGACCATGTAGAGACATAAATGACATGCCGTCGTGTAAACAATATAAGTCATCATGTTATAAGGTGAAACGTTTCACCGTATAACATGATAAATAGTATATTATATTACTATATGAAGCGTCTGTCACTCAAAATAATAAAACTATAGTTTATGAAGAGATAAGACGGAGCCCTCTCCTCTCCTCTTATATGCTTTACTCACAAGCAGTATTGTGTGTAACGTGTTACAGTACTACTTTTACTGGGTAAAAAGTAGTGTAACGCGTTACTACTGAAAATATGCTAACGGAACGTAGTTACTTTGTCAGTTGGGCACAACGTTACTTTTCCCGGGGACAGATTTGACGGTGACACTGCCTGTCTGCCTCAGCTGCGCACTAGGCAGGAACTGTGACAGTTGCCAGGTCAACAGTACAGACAGGAGCGCCAAAATCAAGAATCGTATGAGGAATATGGAAGATACACATGCCTCCTCGGATTATTTTAACAGTTTGTCAACCGAAGACAGGTTAGCTTATTGTAATAAGCTAACAATTAGCAACGGAGTGAGGTTTCCTGATCCATACTTAATGTCGGGTCAGTGAGTCACCGACCCAACGAAATGGCCTAAGCTACAGTGACCGGACATTTTTTTATATCTTGTGGAGAAACCCAGCGTTTATACGCATGAAAAACTCAAGGCATATAAATCCCTTGATGTGTATAATTTTGTACTTTGCGGTCATGTCCAAGATATTGAATACCGGGATTTATCTGATGGTTTTTGTGCTCTACGGACCGAAGTACTGCCAAGCTAGCGACAAGGACACATAACAGTAACGTTAACTAATGTACAAGACCTGGGCGACTCTGAACAAGACAACCAACTATATACTGACAGCGAACTGCACTTGTATGGCTGGGTAAGTGTTGTTTAATGTAACGTTAACCTCGCTAGTCAGACCTCATACATGGGCAACATATGACCCCGGAACCTCAAAGGAAATCAAAACGACCCCCAACATCAATAAAATGCAGCATTGTGTGAACAGAAACAGAACAATCATAACCTGCCTACCTTCCTGGTGCTGTGTGAACGGCAGCCTGTTGCAGCAGTTCCTATTTTGTGTATTTTAAATTGCTGCTGTGACATTGAAATTTCCCCCCGACGGGTTAATAAAGTACCTACCATACCATACCAGAAGAGAAAATGAATTAATTTATTCGTGCAGGTCTGTAGCTTACTGCAAAGTATGAGTCTGTTACACAGACACAGTCTCACAGTTACACACGTAATAACAGAACAGAAAATGATTTATTCATGAATATGACACTATTTGTTCAAAGATAGTGTCTGTGAATATTAATATTTTCCTCATTCAGTGATACAGCAGGTCTGGCAAATAGGCTATTAGTAGTAGTAATCTGTCATGTAACAAATTCATGTAGCCTAGTTAACACAAATGAACTCTCACTCTTTAATCTTTATTTTATCACCAAAGTGGTAAATACCAGTGGGAAACTCTGATTTTTTCACATTTAGGAAATGAGATGGGGTTCTACCCAAAGTCAAGCACCATAAAAGTAACGTAAAAGTAACGAGTAACGTAAAAAGTTACTTTTCACAGAGGGTAACTAAGTAAAGTAAGGGATGACTTTTTTTTTAAGGAGTAACAAATAACGAGCAAACACTACTTTTTAAAAGTAACTTCCCCAACACTGCTCACAAGTATGTGAATTGACCAGGATATGACGTGTCCATAGCGCCAAATAATATAACGGTAGTTTCTAAAGAGCTAAGACAAAAAAACTAAAAATAAATCAGCAGTGGCGGTCATATTTTAGCAGGGAAGCACCACCGCTGCTAGCTGCATATAGGGGAAACACTGTTGCTCAATGGATTTGTTCTGTTTTGGAATACACAGTATTCTTCCAAATTAGCATTAGTGTATTTTAATATTGAGAATTTCACTTCAACAAGCTCTCTCTTTTTTGACCGTACACCTGTTTGGATCCCTGAGAATAATGCCCAACAACATTGCTAAAAAGTTGCTCTGTGTATCATCAGTCTAACAGTTGTGTTGGTGAATCAAAATGAGTGAGGGCTGCGCAGTATTAGACAAAACTGACAATGCGACGACGATTTTGTATACTGCGATATGTATTGCAATATACAGTGTATTGCAATAACCTGAATAGCTCTATTTGGAAAGAAGTCATCATTTGGGCTTTGGAAAGGCTGTATTTGCATGAAATATACTGTACATTTTACAATCAAACTGTCATGGAAATTGAGAACTTCACAACCTAAAGTATTAACCAGCAAAATAAGTATGGCATATTGCCTTTGACTAATATTATATTGATATGATGACTTTAGGGCGGCACGGTGGTGTGGTAGTTAGCACTCTTGCCTCACAGCAAGAGGGTTGCTGGTTCGATCCCGGGTGTGGGAGCCCTTCTGTGCGGAGTTTGCATGTTCTCCCCGTGTCAGCGTGGGTTCTCTCCGGGCACTCCGGCTTCCTCCCACAGTCCAAAGACATGCAGATTGGGGACTAGGTTAATTGGTAACTCTAAATTGTCCGTAGGTGTGAATGTGAGCGTGAATGGTTGTTTGTCTCTATGTGTCAGCCCTGCGATAGTCTGGCGACCTGTCCAGGGTGTACCCTGCCTCTCGCCCGATGTCAGCTGGGATAGGCTCCACCCCCCCCCGCGACCCTCAAGAGGATGAAGCAGTTAGAAGATGAATGAATGATGAATTTATGCTATGAGTCTCACAATGTGACTATTGCGATGGTGATGCTCTAATGATATTGTGCAGCCCTAAATTGAATTGAATTCTATGGTTCATCATAGAAAATTTTTCAGTACTTTTTCCATCTCTGCTCATACTTTAGCAGGTTACAGTTGGTAATTTTATGGCTTTCCACAGTAATGTGTTAATCGGTGAAACATGGTATTCACTTCGACTTTCACACGCAAAACTCCGATATAAATATCATATTTGCGTTACTGACAGTCCATTACTTGCACACACATTATAATACATCTGTTCTGCTACTTTTACACGTCTTTTTATCGCTTTTGCCCCACATGTGCGTTACTAGAATGTGCTCCACTGTCTCAGGACTTTTTACAATGACCTGTGGGAACTATGTTTTTCAAAAATGAAAAGGGTACCATTAACCTTACTTTGCTCTGCTTATTGTTTTTTGATTGCCCCCAATCTATTCCTATACTTCTTACCACAGCTGTTTCATTTTGGATTGAGAGTGGATGTTGTCACTTTGTCCAGTGAGTTTAATTTGATCAACAACTCTTCTCTCCATAACTCGTCATATGCCTTTTCCACATCAAAAAACACTGCAGTTGCTGTCTCTTTATTGACTCATCTCCAGACAACACTGGATCCATTGTGCCCCTTTGTCTCTTGAATCCACTTTGGTACATTGCCACCATACATCTTTTCTCCAATAAGTAAAACCTCTCACTGACCATCCATTCCATAAATTTACGTATGATGTCGATGTAATAGTCCTTCAGTCCCTCTACATGATGTATCATATTTTATCATTCCCTGGTGCACTCTCAGTTTTAGTCATCTCATGTTTAATTGGACATTTTTGCTCATCTTCACTGCCTCTTTGCAGATTTCGTTTTCTCTCTGCCTCCTCAGATTAGTTTAAATCAATCAATCAATCAATCAATCAATCAATCAATCAATCAATCACTTTATTTGTCCCCAGTGGGGCAATTAGTTTCGCAGCAGTGGGAGCAACACAAAGTACAAAAATACACAAATACACAAATACACAGATACACACAGCATAATAAACACATTGTGGACAAGCCTAATAAATACTCACTCATACTCATGTTAAAAACAAAAAGAATTAAGATGTTCCGCACTAATGAATAAGCTACCTTTTCCTCCTGGCGTTTAGAAGAGAGACAGCAGAAGGAACAAAGGAGTGCTTGTATCTGTTTGTTGTAGCAAGTGGGAGTCTGAGCAGTGAACCTGATGGTAAAAACTGAAACTGTTGGTGTAGTGGATGAGAGCAGTCGGACAAGATGGAGTTTGCTTTCTTAATCAGCTGTTTGCTGTAAAGGCCCTGTAAAGTTTCCTGTGCAGACCCCGTTATTCTACTACACACACTAACAACTTTGTTTAGGAGATTTCTCTCTTTTACCCTCAAGGATTGAAACCAACAGATAAAGGAAAATGTGATCACAGACTCAATAAAAGAACGATAAAACATAGTCATCAGGGTAGAGTCAACCTGGAATTTAGCAAGTTTCCTAAGACAAAAAAGACGCTGCTGACTTTTCTTATAAATCAAGTCCATATTTTTCTTGAATGTCAGCTTATTGTCAAGAATAGTGCCTAAGCACTTATAGGACTCTACCATTTCAACTGCCTGACCATCAATCACTGTGAAGTCAGGAGATGAGGGCTGCACACGTCTAAAATCGGGTCCATGTCATTGGTTCAACAGCCCATTGGTTCGACATCCCATTAGTCTGACTGTCCGTGGTGCTGAACGGCTCGTGGCGGGCGTATGGTGCGCCGCGACCGGCTTGAGGCGGAGCAGGCTCACGGCTTATGTGTTTGTCACTTTCTTTTTCATTTTAACCTTTAACCTTTTCCTGAGCCTAACCAAGTGGTTTTTGTGCCTAAACCTAACCAGACCTTAACCACAGGGCATCATGATGATTTCAGAACGGACTTCGGAACAATGAGTTTAATATAGTTGGAACAATGGGCTGTCGAACCAATGGGCAGTTCCCCTAAAATCAACACACATATCCTTTGTCTTCAAAACATTCAAAGATAAAAACAATTCCTGACACCATTTTAACAAATAATCAACCACAGGACCATATGAAGTTACAGAGTTATTCAGCAGGCTCACTATGACAGTGTCGTCTGCAAACTTCAATATATGACGGTTTTCAAATTTGCTGCGACAGTCACTTGTGTACAGTATGTACAGCAGAGGAGAGAGGACACATCCTTGAGGTGAGCCAGTAGATGATACAGATAGATCAGAGAGTTGACCATTAACTCTGACTCTTTGTGTTCTGCAGGTCAGAAAGTCCAAAATCCAGCCAGCAATACTGCCTTCCAGACCAAAGTTGTTCATCAGTCTCTGGATTAGTAGATGAGGCTGAATAGTATTGAAGGCGGATGAAAAGTCAACAAACATCAGTCTAACATGATTGTTAGAGCTCTCAAGGTGCTTGTAGATGTAATTTAATAAAGTTATGGTGGCGTCCTGGACCCCCCTCTTGCACCTGTACGCAAACTGCAATGGGTCAATCAAGTGTTCAGTAATTTTCAGCAGTTCAACTTTGATCAGTTTTTCAAATGATTTCATAACTAATGAGGTCAGGGCTATGGGCCTGAAGTTATTTAAAGATCTGGGATGTTTAGACTTGGCAGCAGGAACTATAGTCGACTGTTTCCACAGATTAGGTACCTTCTGCTGAGACCAGGATAAATTAAAAATAGGGCCTAGTTGTTCAGCACAGTTGGAGAGTATTCGACTACTGATATTATCAGGACCAGCACTTGTTCTTCTTTTACAGTGTTTAAAAGCTTTAACAACAGAAAGAACATCAAAAGGAGGAGCGGCTTGTTGATTTGGTTCCAGTGTGGTGTTTTTCAGCGTCATTATTAAAATCATGCACATCAAATCTGCAGTAGAATTTGTTTAGCTCTTGAGCCAGAGCCAGATGTGAGGTGAACCCATCTAATAATACCCTTTTTTTCACATTGTCAGTCAGACCAACCATAGACCTAATACTGTCCCATGCCGAACCCAGATTATTGTTGCTAAGCTTGTCTTCAAGTTTTAGTTTATAAGATAGTTTGGCTCTCCTAATTTCCCGTTTAATTTCCTTTTGTACAGACAAAACTTCAGTTAAATTACCCTGTTTAAAAGCCTGTTTCTTTTTATTTAGTAACGCTTCAAGGTGTCTGCTCACCCGTGGTTTGCTATTGGGATAGGTTTTAACAGACTTAACAGGAAGAACAATATCCTCACAGTAGGTTATCCAGGAGCTGACCACATCAGTGAGTTCGTTAATGTCACTGGAGGATTCAATGAACTCCTCCCAGGCTGTGCTATCCAGACAGCCCTGGAGAGTCAGTGTGGCCTCTTCTGACCACACTTTGATGTTTCTGGTTGCCACCTTCCCCCTCTGACGACATGTCCGATATGATGGGACCAAGAACACACAGTTATAGTCAGCTGAGCCAAGCAGGGGGAGTGGGATAGATTTATATGCATTTTTGATGGACCCGTAACACTTGTCAAGAATCCTGTCTTTCCTGGTGGGGCAGGAAACCAGGTTAGGGGCGTCAGGGGATAAGGACTGAAGTTTATGCACAGACTGAGAGATGAGCTCTGAGGCGTTTTTTTCATTTGCCTTTGGGTGGACATAAACAACAGTCACAAAAATCTGTGGAAATTCTCGTGACAAATACGTAGGGCGCTTGGACAGAGAAAGCAGCTCCACATCCTTGGTACAGAGTCTCTCTCTCACTAAAACAGTTTTACACCAACGTTCAGTGATATACACACATGCCCTACCTCCGCATGACTTCCCGGTTGTTGCGGATGCTCTGTCGGTGCGGAACGGGACCCCAAACCCGTCTATGGCCAGATCACCGTCAGTGTCCCTTTCCCCGAGCCAGGTCTCTGTGAAGGCCAGGATGCAGGCTTCTTTAAATTCATGATGGTGGCGGACAAGAGCCTGAAGTTCCGCAGTTTTATTGCGCAGAGAACGGGCATTAGACAGGATAATTAAAGGCAGGGGGATGCAAGACAGGTGATGCTGTCTCATGCGCTCCTGCACCCCGTCTCTCCTGCCTCGCTTCATATTACTACATAAAGTACCTTATTTCTATTTTTCACTACTCCTTTACATTTGTCACCCCACCACCCCACCTTCTTTAAGTTGTTACTGCAGCTGACATCCTAAATTTTGTATTGCTTTGCTTTAATCCGTAGGAGTTTACTACCTGCTTCAACATCCATTTCCATTAACATTGACAACCAACACATTTCAAAACAACACATGGGCATTGCATCTGTATGGAAAAAAAGGAAATAATCCATGCAGTAGCAAGTTATACAATAATTACATTAAACTAGAACAACCACCTTGCTTTGTATGCCTCAGCAAACCAGTCAACTTACAGTTACACTTTAAATCCATGTCTGTGAAAACATGGATGCTTCACACACATCTTCTCCCTGACAGCACAGAAGATCTCCACAATAAGCACAACTTGGAGATCAGTGTCACTAATTCAATATCTGACCAAATGCCTCCCCCTTCTGTTCCTGAGATATGATGTTGAGTAATGGCCAGAAAAGTGTTTTATACAGAACATTATGCTGCCACAGTGAAGTTGACCTTTGACCTCTTGGATATAAAATGTCATCACTTTATCATTTTATCCTATTAGATATTTGTGTGAAATTTTGTCACAATGAATGAATGAATGAATGAATTATTGAGTTATGGCCAAAAACATGTTTTGTGAGGTCGCAGTGACCTTTGACCTTCAACCACCAAATTTCAATCAGTTCATACAGGAGTCCAAGTGGACGTTGTGCCAAATTTAAGGAAATTCCCTCCAGGCCTTGAGATACTGCGTTCATAAGAATGAAACGGATGCAAGGTCACAGTGACCGTGGCCCTGAATAGAATAGAATAGAATATATCTTTATTGTCCACCATGGGTGGAAATTTGTCTTCGGCTCACCAAACACAAAAGACAACATTGTAAAAGCAAACAAACAGTCAGTAAAACAGATAGAGTCATTATAAACACTTAACACATTAAATCAGCACATTGTCTGTCTGTGGTTTAAAACTCATCAATCACTTGGTTGAGTTAAGGACACTGATAGCACTCGGGATGAAGGACTTCTTAAATACATTTTTGGTTGCCAGAGGGACTCTATAGCGCCTCCCAGAGCTCAAGAGCTCAAACTGGCCAAAGAGAGGCTGAGAACTATATGCCAAGATACTCCTTGCTTTCTTTCTTGTCCTTTCAGGAAAGAGTTGGATCAAGGGCTTTTGTGGCCTGCCAACTATTTTACTTACCAGTGTCACAATCCTACAGAGTTTATTCTTAAATGTACAGTTAAGGTGACTGTAACAGGCAGGACGGTGACAAGTTAAAACACTCTAAACCATAGTTTTATACACTAATTCTAAAATCTGCTGACTAACACCAAGGCTACTGAGTTTCCTAAGAAGATAAAGTCGCTGTGAGCATCTCTTGAAAATATACTCAGTATTTCCAGAGAAGCTCACATGGGAGTCCAGAACCGTACCGCGGTATTTAAAATTTTCCACAGTTTCAACAAGTTGACCGTTGAGTGAAACTGGCGCTGTCTTTAAATCTGGTTTTGTGCAGATAAGTAATTCCTTAGTCTTGGTCACGTTAATTTCTAACTTGCTGATGTGGCACCATGTTTGAAGGGCTGTAGTGTGGGCCAGGTAGGCAGCTTCTCCTGATGGGTCTTTTTGCTGTAAAAGACTAACTAAATTTAAACAATCTAAAATATTCCTCATTGATCATAAATTCATTTGTAAACAGAGAGAATAGCACAAACTGGAGTGGATCTAGCATAGTGGCCACAGTGTTGTTCAGTTGGCTGGCCAAAACACGTTCCATGGTTTTACACAGAATGGAAGTTACTGCAATAGGCCTGAAATCACTTGGTAAACTTGCGCCTGACTTTTTTGGCACTGGCCTTATCGTTGAGATTTTCCATGATTTTGGAACTGTGCATGTGTCTAGGAGAGACTGAAACAACCTCGCAAAACTGCTTTCAGTTGAACAGCGCAGTCTTCAAGAAGTCGGGCTTTCAGACTGTCTGGGCCAGTGGTCTTTTTTTGGCTTCAGTTTTAAAAGACTTGGGGCAACATCATCCTCACTAATAACTACTGATGTCTCTGCAGTGGGGTTTTGGCATATCTCATCACATTCTGTCCTGCCATGCAGTGTCCAATCTACAGTAAAAATTGTTCAAATCAATAATGAAGTTCTGTCTATTACTTACGTGACTGTCACTCTTTTTACTGGATCTGTCCATTAATACGTTCAATCCATCCCACACTTGTTTATTATTACCACTTAGGAATTTGCTCTCCACTTAATTTTTAAAATCAATTTTGCTTTAAACATTTCCCCTCTTAACTGTTCCCTTTTTATATGCAGCAATTCAGTATTGCCAACACAAAAGGCAATCTTCCTTTCATTCAGTTTTTTTTTTTTTTTTTTTTTTAGCTGTTTTGATACCTGGGATTTGTTTGGAAAAATTCTCACAGTTTTGTTTCAGACATGGTTTCTTCACAGAATTAAATACATGGTGTGATGATATCTGTAAGTTTGTCAGCATCCTGGCAGGACTGAAAGAAAATATCCCAGTTTGTCTCTTCAAGGCAGTCCTGAGTTGCTCTTTAAATCTGTCAGACCACACTTATATAAAAATTCTCTAAAGGTATTCTTGAGATATCAGGTTAACAAGAATGAGACAGACAAGGTCACAGTGACCCTTATGTTTGACCTATGACTACCAAAATGTATTTATTTCATAGTTGAGTACAAGTGGATGTTTGTGACAAATTGGAAGACTTCCCCCCCTTGGTTTTCTTGAAATACTGCATTCACAAGAATAGTACAGACAGATGGATTTACTGACATATGTATGGACAAACGTTCTTATGGAAAAAAAGACAACCCTAAAAAATAATGCCTCCCGCCACAGCTTTTACCAGCATAGAGGCATAAAAAGGAGTAAATAAAACAATTAAGTACCACAGAAAAGTGGGAGGGGTTTACACACTTTCTTATGGATTATATGTGCACTGTATACTGCATACAGTACAGATTTAATTTCCATGAGGATCAATGTAAAATAAAATGTGTATAACAAAGCTCTACTTTGTGAAAAAAGTTACATTTGTATAAGTGATCTTGTTTAGTTACTTAAAGTCCCACACAAAAAAAACAGTAGTAGCCATGTGTCATCCATAACTTTTAATAACCATATTTTATACAAAATGCTACAGAAAAATATAATTTCATTCAGATGATAATAAAGAGCATATATATATCTATCTATATATATATATATATATATATATATATATATATATATATATATACACACACACACACACACATATATGTACACATACAGCGTAGCAGCAGGTGCTGAAGACCACTGTTCAATGCTGCATAATGTTGAAAAGTGCTCAACTGGAGAAACGTTCCCTCAGTGCACTGAAAGGTTTGTATTTGACTTACACGTTTTTACATGGAGTGTATCCTCAAGCTGCACCATAGTCAGTCATCCCCTTTGTATACTGTGTGCTTTCAGAATAAACACACTGATGGTGATATGTTCAAATAGTCTTTACAAATTGAGTTTGGGCATTGTGCAGTATTAAACCCAGATCTGACGTGCAGAATTTTTTGGCAAAACTTCAAGAAACCCAAATCCTGCATAAAATGGCATGGGTTGAATGATGATTGTATCAGAGTACACTGAGGGGTTACAATTGTCAACTCAAAGTCAAAGATACTCCAGAGCTATGAATAAGTTCACCTAAATATTTTCTATTCAAAGGCTAAATAAGGCTATACATTATGGCACTATGACATCTAATATAACAGTGTGATGCTGACTTAAGACTCTTTGACCTTAGACCTAATGATCATCAGCAGGGAGCAGAAAACTGATCATGTACTTAAGAGTCCATCCTGTATACAAACATGCTGGCAGTGAATGCATAGGCAGCTGGTGATTTTCAATCAGTATCATTAAATCAATCTTGAGTTTTTTTAAAACCCTTTTATAAACAGTATTTGACCATGATTGGAGTTTTAGCAATATTTTGCACATTTACCTTTTCTTTTTTACCATCTCAATACATTTCTCACCTGTCCTGGTTGACTATACCAAGTGTGACAGTCTGTAAAACATTAGTCCTGTTGTATCAGACTTCACTATCTGGTACATTATCTAAATGATGGAAAACTGATTATATAAAACACTAGGTTTCTAAATTACCACTTTCTGATTGTCAGCGTTATTATCAAAGAAACAAATGCAGAACATTTTTGCAAAACCTCCAATCATGTGACAACTGTCCTAAAAGCGTCCCATGTTTTTTTGTTGATCATGTTTTTTTGTTGATCATATGATCAACAAAAAAACATGGACAGTTAGGGGCTGTAGCTCTGTCATCAGCTCAGCTATGGTCTCTGAACTTGAATGTTGTCCCCATGTGTGGCATTATGATGGCAATGCTTATGTATAGTAAATGTGAATACAGTACAATATGCAAAGTTGTTTTATATTGTCAGTGAAGTTGACAGGTGAGTTTTAAGTGTCACATACAGCATTACTACAGAGCACTAGTATGTGGCATTCCTCTGCGGCTCTTTAGCTGCAGTTTAGACTCTGTTCAGCTTGGTTGGACTGGGCATTCATGTCAAACGTAGCACTGAGCTGAAATTACCAGTTCAACTTAACTTGTTATAAAGTGGGCAAAATGTATGAAACCCACATGTGCAATACTTGTAATTTTAGATCATTAAAATAATATTTATCATGATACAGTTTGTAGTATATCTATGCAGAAAGTGTTATGGATACAATAACCGGCCAGGATTGTCTGGTTTGGGCTGATCCAGCAATAATACCTGACAACTTAAGGTACTTCATGACATTAACTATGTTTACGTGCACACTAATATTCCACTATTATTCCTAATATGCCAGTATTCTGAATTTGATGCAGGTCATGTAAATAGCATATTCCATTTAGATATTCTGAATGAGGCCTTATTCTGAATTTTACATTTTCTGATGGGATGTGGGATATGCCTGTATTATTCGTGTTTTAATAGCATTCTTTAGGCATGTATACAGCGCAATCACAATATACATCTCAACTGGTGTTTTTAACCGCAGTTTGCGACACAGCCTCTTGTCTGTTTATAGTCAGTTCTGTACATTGTCATTGATGTGTTGTAACCAAACCAATTCACCAACAGTTTGCAAAGCTGGGGTAGAGATGCAAAAGAAAAGCGCACAATTCATGTCAGAAGAAGACACATCTACCTTTTAACATTATGAAAGCCTTGGATATCAACAGGTTTTGTTATGTCCAGAAATATCTCAATGCAAAGATTTTCAAGGTTTTTAAAGGGAATGAAAGAGGGAGGTTGTGTTTGCATGATCCAATAAGTCCACCACTGGTGAGAAAACTTTGAAAAAATGACAAGCCGCCCAAGTTGTTCCACTTATCCATATTGACATACATCATAAGTTGGAGCTGTCCTTCTCCACAGTGCTGAAAGTGTATTTTCTATCAACATGAAAATCAGTGCTGCCCCTATATATATATATATATATATATATATATATATATATATATATATATAGGTAAATAAATGATGTAACTGCCATAATAATTTTACCTCTGTAAAATATTATATCATAAATGAGGCCATGCCTTTTATAAAACATTGACATGCTAGGGCATGTTAACTGGACTATTAATGGAATTTTCATTAGCCGTGTAAATAGCTTAATAAGAATATTGTCTATTTTGGGATTAAGGGCAAAAAAAGCCGTCCTGCTCAATGATTTTCTACAGTGCTCTACATAGCTTACTGCAACCTTAGATATTTAAGACATAGCTTCCACTAGACAGCGGGCTGATTTCATCTTATCAATGATATATCAGTATCAGAGGAAATGTTTAAGGTGGCTTACATTACATTACATAGTTACATTATCACTACAAAATGTTCTAATTGGTACATATTTTGGTCACAGTTCTTTTAGAATCAAATTTAAGGCATCTTTATGGGAAAAAAAAAATAATGTTATGCTTGTATGTAAAAAAACGAGTATCTTTTCCTATATGGTTACTGGATTTAAAAAAACAACTTTCATGTATCAGTATCTGCAAAAAAACTCTAGCTCTATATTGCTGAACCCTCACCTAGACCAATGCTATGCAGTGACAGAGCAACAGCTCCTTAAGTTACATCAGGATCTGTGACTCAAGGAACCTTTGAACAAAGCTTTAAGAACCGAGTATATCAACATGAAAATCAGTGCTGCCCCTTGGTGGGAGAAAATTTTAATGCAGACAGTTGGACAGCTCTTCAATGTGAGCAACTGTCCAAATTCGACTTGAAAATGAAAAAACACACTCTGTTCCAAACCAGAAATTGCATGATGTAGCTTTACAGTTTTCAAATTATTAAAACATTTAGTCATATTTGTCTTCAGGCCTGTCACACACACTGGTGTTACAAATGTACACAGGTGAAAACAGGCCAAACCTCTGAGCACCAAAGGCATAATATTGCAGAAGAGACTGCTGCAGAGTTTTGTTTTAGGACTGCAGATATTAAAGGCATTCTTTTGGATTACCTAAGGGACTGTGGGGCTCTGTATCCATGGCTGTGTGTCCATCTGTGTTTTCAGTAATGTCTGCTCCACCAATATGGCTGTGTTCAAAGATCTCTGGACCACAGCGATCACATGGGTCCTCCATTTGTCCTGTCCCCTCTTCTTCTGTCTCTTCCTCATTTTCTAAAAAGCTGTGCTGATCCCAAAGTTCCTGGCCATCGCACACTTCAATCCCAGAATCCCCTGTGAAGCGCCGGTACCTGCCCGGCGTTGAGTCCTTGTTGGGATTGTACGCGCTGTGAAGGTGGGGCTGCGTGACCTCTGGAGTAGCAGGGAGTACTGCATCAGCATCACTAGGGACAGAGACTGATGAGTGTGGGCAAGGGCATTCCTCAGGTGGGTCTGTGGGAGTAGGTGCTGGCTGAAGAGGGGTGTAGGGAGGAGGTGGTGTGACTGGGCGATCAACTACCTCTTCATAGGCTGGCAACAGGTAGGTGGGCAAGAATCCTGGAGAAAAACACAGTACACTTACACGTACAACACAAGTATGAAAGAGGACAAGTCATGTCATCATGGCAGTCTCAGTCATTCTTGGTCAAGTAGGCTACAATAACTGAGGGTATGGATGCTGAGCACTATTCCATCAACAATTTTTCTACAAAGCATTCTCATGATCACAAAGAAAAATAATTATAGTTTAAAGCTGCAAATATCAATATATTTATCAAATGACATGAAGAATGTAAAAAAGGGGTCATTCAAAGTGATCAACTCACAGAGAAATACCCCCAACTCTTGAGTTCCCATTAGCTCTACAGTGCTTTAAAGCAGAATTTTGTACTAAAAAGACTGTAACTAGATCTGTCTTACTCAAACTGCTATTATCTCCAGCTAAACTTAAGCATGTGCTTTTACACAGATCAAGCACTTCGGACTGAGGACCAGTATGCCTTTTGCTGCAGATACAGACATTTGAGCAGCGTACTACAATAGACTTGTTTCACTTAAGGTTCGTCTTGTGCTGAGGGAGTAATTGGAGCTAAAAAGTCCCTCAAAACAGCATTCTAAGAACTACAATAGTTCCTAGCCTCCTAGTGCTAAGAGTTGCTCCTAGTAACAAAAATTCTAAGAAAATTCTTAGAATTGTGACGTTTTCTATGAATTTCCCCTTACAGTTAAGACTAGGTCCTTGTAAAGATAAATGTTATTCACAAAACCTCTTAGACCTTAAAAGAGCTCCAAAGGTTAAAATATGTTAAGAGTAGGGAGGAGGGGACTTCTGCGGACTTCTGCGGATGGCCGCATAAATAATCCCTCCCGGTCGGTCGGAGTTCATTCCCCAATTTAAATACAAATACTCTCCAAGCTTTGCTTTAATTAATGATGGAGGGGGAAAGACACAAGAAGGGCAATGGTAAACAACCCGGGAAAGCAGAGAAGGGAGACAAATTGGCGACAGAAGGGGCCATAGCCAAGGAACACGAAGACAGTAATGGCGGATGAGGACAACACACTGAGCTAGCAGCAATGGATATGGCAGCTAGCATCGCCACCATCCACGCAGACATAAAGAGTATGGTCACGGAGATGAAGTCTGAGCTGGGTAATTTTCAAGACAGCATCAGAGAAGATTTGAAATGGGAACTAGCCGACATAAGGGAGGAAATTCAACATAAGCTAGGTGAAGTACCAACCAACCTTAAAGCTACAACCGAAAGAGTGTGCGAAGCTGAAGGCCGTATAGCCGACATCGAGGAGTGGACCGTGGACTTAAGAGAGGCGCTGAGTCAGTCACTACAAGCCCAGGAAATATTGCAGATTAAGCTAACAGACCTGCAATCACGTTCGAGGCATAATAACATACGCATTCATACGCATCTTAGAGGGAATAGGCCGTAAGGTGAATCAGAAAAAGTCTCACAGAAACTGATTTCCGCTCCGACATCTGGGGACTACACGATCTTTACTTCATAAAAAGATCGATACATGTTCAGCTAATCAGCGGGAGTTCGTAGTTCATAACCCCGCAAGAGTCCTGTGATCGGGGTCGTAATTTGGCACTTGTTCTGTCTGAGCGTAATGATCTGTTCCGCCTGAGAGTAATGAGATTTGGTACGCGAGTGGTGGCACGGCCGTCACGTGATCACGCTACACCAATAAGGTACCCGCATTTCGTGTCGCCATGGTTTCATTCAGCAGAGGAAAACAGACCCGGAAGTCCTCAAAAGTGAGCAGAAATGAGCTGAAACAGCACTATTCACATCGCCATGTCCATGAAACATGATGAGACAAATAGACAATAAGGTGAACTAAGCAAAAATGTCTGAAAACACATTTGATTCAGTACCTGGGCATAACCAACGTATTATTACATAGACAACGTAGCTGTCCAGCGTAGTACGGAATACAAGAACGGCCATGTATTTTTTTTTTTTCCATGTGCTATTTAAAGGAATTTAAATAGCACATGGAAAACAACAATAATGGGGAAGTATCGCCAAGTGTTTTGTGGGACGCTGCTAAATCAGTGATCAGAGGAAAGCTTATTGCCTACACATCACATAAGAAAAAGGAAAGAGATAAAAAGCTATCTGATCTACAAGAAAATCTGAAAGTGTTAGAGAGGGAACATGTTGAAGGGAAGGATCCCCATATTCTAAATAAAATCAACACCATCAAAAAGGAATTAAATGGACTCTATGAGAAGGAATTAGAGAAAAAAGCCAAGTTTGTTAAGCAGAGATATTATGAGAATGGCCCTAGGGCCCTGAAACTCCTGGCATGGAGGCTAAGGAAGCAACAGGCAAAGAGTTCCATATTTGAAATTAGAGACCCTAGAACTAAAAAAGTGTGCCACAAATTAGAGGACATACAACACATTTTTGAAAACTACTACAGAGAACTATACAGGAAACCAAATAAAACTAGTCCTCAGGATATAAATACATTTCTAGAATCACTAGATCTACCCTCCATAGGTGAAGAACAGAATAAAGCCCTAACAGCAGATATCACAAAGGAGGAAATAGAAAAGGCAATTTCTAAATTGAAGGCCAATAAAGCGCTGGGAACGGATGGCTTGCCAGTCGAATGATATAAGGCCTTTAAAGAGCAAATAGTGCCCATACTTTTGGACTGCTTTAACCACACACTTAAAGAAGGGGATCCACCAAGAACATGGAGGGAAGCAATAATTTCAGTTATTCATAAGGAGGGGAAGGATAAAAAAGAGTGTACTGCATATAGACCAATTTCTGTACTGAATATTGATTACAAGCTGTATGCGTCAATACTGGCTAAAAGACTAGAACATATAATACCAGACCTAGTGGATCCAGATCAAACAGGCTTTGTGCGTGATAGACAGACGCAAGACAATATTAGACGGGTGCTGCACGTACTTGATCATGTGACTAAGGGGAATAACAGAGCTGTAGCACTCAGTCTAGATGCCGAAAAGGCGTTTGACTCGGTTCGCTGGGAGTACTTATATCTGACGCTGAGAAGATTTGGATTTAAAGATGACTCGATTAGATGTTTTAAAACACTATACTTCTCCCCAGATGCCAGAATAAAAATTAACGGACATCACTCACAGCCCATTAAGCTGGAGCGAGGCTGCCGTCAAGGTTGTCCTCTCAGTCCAGCTCTTTTCTCACTATTTCTCGAACCCTTAGCACAGTCAATTAGGGATGACCTGGCAATAAAAGGAATAATGGCCAGTGGCTTGGAGCAAAAGATTTGCCTATATGCGGATGACGTGTTATTTCTTATAACAGTGCCAGAGGTCAGCATCCCTAGGTTGATGTCTACACTGAAAAACTTTGGAACCTATTCTGGATATAAATTAAATGTGCAAAAAACCCAAATTTTATGTTATAACTACACTCGTCAGAAAGACATGCTAAATACATTTGATTTTAAATGGAATTCATCTGAAATTAAGTACCTGGGGATTCGAATACCTAAAGATCTATCCAAGATCTATGAAAGCAACTATGGTCCCATAAATAAAAACATCAAGTCAGATACTGACAGATGGTCTCAGCTGCCTTTAGATATGCACAATAGGATAGAAACAATAAAAATGAACCTACTTCCTCGACTGTTATATCTCTTTCAATCCCTGCCAGTAATGGTTACACCAATGCAATTTAACGAATGGGATAAGTGGATCTCAAGATTCATATGGGCGGGAAGAAGGCCAAGGATTCAATTCAAAACACTGCAAATGTCTAAAGAGAAAGGGGGTAGATCATTACCATGCTTAGCAGACTACTATAAGGCAGCACAATTAAGACCACTGGCATGCTGCTGTAACCCAAATTATACAGCAAAATGGAAGGATTTGGAAACTTCACAATTAGATATACCGTTACAATCTATACTGGGTAGTAAAATACTGTATGAACAGCATTCTAGTGGCCTGAATCAATGGTCTAAAGTTTGCCTTCAAATTTGGTTTAAGGAATGTAAATCACCATTACTTGAAAGACAGTCTAAACTGCTAAGATGGGTTGCTTTTGACCCTGAATTCAAACCTGCTAGGATTGACGGGAGGTTCAAACACTGGTACAGAAGGGGAATCACTTCTTACTGTTCAATTTCATTGAAGGGAGAATTTGATAGTTTTCAGAAAATTTCGGATACATATGGGTTAGAAAAACTGGATTTCTTTAGGTATCTTCAAATCAGGACTTATTTTAATGATGAGATAAAACCAACAGAGGAATGTGAGACTAACTTAATTGACATATTTATTGACATGTACAAAAATAAGGACAATAAGAAACTTGTTTCAACACTGTACTCCCATATTCGATCTAATAAGAAACACTCAACAGATAAGGTTAGATTAAAGTGGGAGAAAGAATCTGGAACTATCATCACAGAAGAAGAATGGTTGAATATGTGCTCTGTGCAGTCAACTTCCACTAGTTCTGGTCTTTGGAGAGATTTTTGCTGGCGGAATCTGGTCAGGTATTTCATAACTCCTAAGTTAAAATGTGTGCAGACAGGGGAGACAGAGGTCAGAGGTCTATGTTGGAGGAACTGTGGAGAACAGCTAGCAGACCATTTTCATATATTTTGGAGCTGCCCAGCTATTCAGCCATACTGGCAAGAGATTATACGGGTGATACAAAATATTTTTGGTGACGAAATTTACTGCTCTTTTTCTACAATCTACTATTTGGGCAATATTGTACCCCATTTACTGATGCGAGACAAATATCTTTCAAAAATATTATTAGCAGCCAGCAAGAAAGCTGTAACCCGAAAATGGTTTCAGGCGACACCTCCAACAGAGACAGACTGGATAGATATTGTGACTAATATTCAAAATATGGAAAGGATGACCTTTTCACTAAGTCTACGGATGGATAAGTATTTGAAATACTGGGAAAATGGATTATGTTTGTGACCACAAGAGATGATAACTGAGCCATTACTGTATGACTTGTATCTCCATCAGTATAACGCATTTTGTAGGTGACCAACTGTTTGTTCTATGTTGTTTTTTTTTTTGTTATACTGTATGTTGTGTTTGTTCTTTCTATAAAAATAAAGTACAAATAAAAGAGTAGGGAGGAGGACTTATAAGAGACTTAGGAGTTTCTGAAGCAGAGGAGGGAATGGTGGAAACACGAGGAGTCGGAGAAATATTCCCCAAACACCGCATGACAGTGAGTCAATGAAATGCTACAGATTAGATCATGCAAGGATAATATATGTGATCATTCTCGTTAGGGGTATGCACACATTTCACACTCAACGCAATAATACTATAACACCAGAAATAATTGACCAAAAGACTAAGATATCTGAAAAACTTGAAAAATCCAACAGTGCAGCAGTGATGACTTTTGTCTGTCTCAACCTTCCATCAGCAGAGTGATCACACTAAAAATGACATCACTTTAACAGTCAGCATTTCATTTTATTTCCCGAGTGTCCACACCTTGCAGGCTCACAAAAGAACGTGTCTGTGACAACCAATCACATCTGTTACAAGAATGCATCACACCTAGCAACAGGGTCAACCATACCTCCTCACTAAGATAAAAGTTTCTGTCCCTTCCTTAGTAAGAGTTGCCCTGAGATCTTTCCTAAGTCACTCCTAAGCTAAGACTCCTTACTAAAACATTTTTAGGCTAAGTTAGGAGGTCTCTGTGAGTATTCTCAGAATGTTTGTGAATACAGGCCTCATGTGTCTGAGAGGTAGAAGCTAACTATGTATGAAATGTGCATGCCAACTACTTACTGAGATAGAGGGGTAGCTGAGAGTTGTTGTGAGCCTCTCTGTATGCAATGAGGTTGATCTCGTTCTGCCGGCGCTGCTGCTGGAAACGCTGCTTGGAGCGCCAGTGCTGACAAACACAGCAGCATGTCAGGATAATGATCAGAGCCCACACCAGCCAGAACCCTGCAGGGAGCCAAAAACACAAAAACACCACAATTAATACATATCTTGACATATAGTACAAAGACTTGTCTACGTAACTGTCAAAATCTTAGCTTCAGTACTAACAAACAAGTATATAAACAGTTCACAGTTCTTTTCCATTAACAAAACACGCCAAACAATTGTGTCACTCTTTAATGTTGTTGTGACAAAACCAAACATCTTACTATATAATGACAAAAACTCTGTGTGTGTGTGTGTGTGTGTGTGTGTGTGTGTGTGTGTGTGTGTGTGTGCACGTCTGTTCCACGTTCTTCTCCTCACTGACTTGGTCAATCCATGTGAAATTTGGCACAGTGGTAGAGGGTCATGGGAGGATGCGAATGAAGCAATAATACATCAATTGGCCAAAGGGGGGCGCTATAACAACCGACTGAAATTGCAAACTTTGAATGGGCATATCTCATGCCCCGTATGTCGTAGAGACATGAAACTCTGCACAGAGATGCCTCTCCTCACCAGGAACAAATTTTCCTGAAGAAACCATAATATTTTCCGCCATTTTGAATTTTTTGAAAAACACTTAAAATTGATCTCTTCCTAGGAAGTTTGACTGATCTGCATGAAACTCGGTGAACATAATCTAGGGACCAATATCTTAAGTCACTCTTGGCAAAAGTTGGAAAACTTACTGAATCTGAGCTTCTATAAGGCAATGAATATTGCGGAGGGCGTGGCTCATCACATAAAGGTGTATAACATCTCAAGGGTTTCACCAATCACCACACAACTTTGTAGGCATACAGGCATCGCTGTGGCTCCCCCTGTGGCCAAATGTTGTTTTTTCAAATTTTTGGTATGACAAAGTCATGGTATGGCATTAGTGTTGCACGGTATACTGGTACCAACGGGAGACCGCGGTACAAAAACACCACGGTACATATGATACCATATTGTTGGAGTACCGTAGCACTACGGTACCTCACGGAACCACTACTGTGGGATAAGTTCAAAGTCCAATCACAAGAGGGTGAGTGTCCATGCGCCATCCAATAATGGCGTGCGCTGGCCACCTGGCACTCAATATGCTGCTGCAGTGGTTTGTGTTCCAGTGACATGTCAGGTATTAGCTGAGCCACGGAGTATCTTTGAACAGTTAAAGTTATTATTTATTTCTTTTTACTTGTAGGCTAGATTTGTTTATATATGCTACAGTGATTTGTTTTCCACAGAGCTCTACGGTGCAAGCATTTTACTCGCATTTGCGACTTAAAATAGTTTTGTGCGAGCAAAAGAAATCATTAAGGAGCACGCTGTGCAAGTACAGATTTCAACCAGCAGCAGAAACGAAAGGCGAATCCTGCCGGTTGTGGATTGAACAGGGGTCACAGACACAGACAGGAATATGTATTCCTGTCAAATACGGCAGCCATAGTGCTCCGCGGCGCAAGATAATGGCTTACTGGCGACCGAGAAGCCCGGCTCCAGGTCCAATAAGTCTTCGTTGTAGTGTTGTCATGGTACCAAACTTTGGGACCCACGGTACGATACCAGTGAAAGTCAGAGTTGGGTGTACTCTAACGCGTTAGTTTGTAACGCGTTAGAGTACTTTGATTACTTTTTGCAGTAACGAGTAACCTAACGCGTTAGCTTGCTGTTTGAGTAATCAAATACTTAAGTACATTTTCAAACAAGACATCAGTTACTTCTGTTACTTTTAGAACGCTGGTCCTTCAGCTCCGAAACAGCAACGGGTGTCGTTTGGTTCTAATAACGGAGATAACGTTAAACCTATCAGTCTGAAAGAAGCCACGGAGCTTGTGGCTCGCTACGTGGTTGGAGAAATGCTGCCGTTGTCTACGGTGGAGTCTAAATAGGTAGAGTAGGACTCACCAACAGACATATTTCAGACTCAGGACTTGCATTATGCCTGGTACACGCTACACGCTGGTACTCACCAATTATCCCCGGTCGTCTTTCATGGCGTGTGTGATGTCATCGGGTTATTCTTGTCCTATTTTTATTACTTACACTATTATTTGAGTCACTGTGTCTGTTCATGTGTCAGCTGACATGTTGTTGTAGTCACCTAAAAGCGTCAGCACATGGCAGGAGGTACATTTGAAGCGCCATCTGTAAACTGTCAAGCTACTGTATCTTCCACAGGAAGTTCTGGAAAATGTTTCAGAATGAAAGCCTATTTAGAAAATGGAGGGATTCTCTCAGCCGAGGTAATAAGGGGCTTTTAATCTGAAACAAGCGTTGAGTTTGAAATGACGGTGTGATATGTTAACTAAGACAACGAAGCGGATAAAAAGTAAATATATCAACACACAGAGGGATTAATAAATAACGGGCCATCTATAATGTAGTTTGTTTCAAATGAAGCTGGGAGCCTCTGCAGTTGTGGTGAGTAAAAGCCCCGCCGCTATTTGTTAATGTTATTACTTTATATCTGACCGTGAGGATGTAATATTGTTTGCTAGCTTGATGCTAATGACAGTACTCAGCGGGTTGACAAAGTGCCTCTGCTGTTTCACACCATCATTTCCCCCTTTTACTCTGTGTGGTAACATCCCTAGAGGAAATATTAAAAACGCTGGGGTGTTATTGTCATACAGTTGTCTATGGCAGCAGATCGTTTGTGTTTCTACTGGTCAAAGTGACGGCTGTGATGAGAGAATTGGATCTCAGTGAAGGGCAAGTGTACCATAACTTTAATTTTGGAGACAAAAAAATGTAGGCTTAGCGCCCTGTGATCCATTACCCAATAGGAAATGTAGAATACTCAAAAGTACTTTAAAAGTGCTTGAGTTACTTTTCTCAGGGAGTAACGTTGGAAGTACTTTTAAAGTAAGTGAGTTACTTTACTCAGGGAGTAACGCAGTAAAGCAACTGGTTACTTTTTTAAAAAGTAACGCAGTAACGTACTTTGATTACTTTTAAAGTAACCCTTACCCAACACTGGTGAAAATATCATGGTTCTGAGTACTATCACGATACCACAGCAAAAATGAGGCAGATGTGCCTTTTGTCATTTATAAAAAGATAAATCACTTTTCTATAATACATCAATGATATTTCAATGGAATAAATTACTTATTGACTTATTCATACTTCAAAAACAGCATCAATAAGTAATTAACATAGGGGGGATCAAAATAAAATTCATAAATAAAATAAAAATCACCAAGCCACCCTCCTCCCCTGACAAGTAAAGAACAGTCCCTTAAGTGTGCTGAGGTTTGTGGACCGTTACCTGCCACAAAGAGAGAAATGTGAATGGCTCGATTCTCCTCTGACACGTCACATACCTGTGTGCCGCCACGGCTCAGCTGTTCAGGTACTTCTGGGCAGTCATGACACCAATTAAGAGGAAATTATTGGACCTGGATCCTGGCTTCTCGGTCACCAGTAAGCTGTTATCTTGTGCCGCGGAGCACGATGGCCGCCGTATTTGACAGGAATACGGCGGAGCCTCTGCCGTATTCCTGTCTGTGACCCCCGTTCAACCCGCAAACGGCAGGATTCGCCTTTCGTTTCTGCTGCTGGTTGAAATCTGTACTCGCACAGCGTGCTCCTGAATGATTTCTTTTGCTCACACAAAACTATTTTTAGTCGCAAATGCGAGTAAAATGCTTGCACCGTAGAGCTCTGTGGAAAACAAATCACTGTAGCATATATAAAGAACTCTAACCTACAAGTAAAAAGAAAGAAATAATAAATTTCACTGCTTAAAGACACTCAGTAGCTCAGCTAATACCTGAAATGTCACTGGAAAACAAACCACTGCAGCAGCATATTGAGTGCCAGGTGGCCAGCACGCGCCGTTATTGGACGGCACATGGACACTCACCCTCTTGTGATTGGACTTTGAACTTATCCCGCAGTAGTGTACCGTGATTATGGTATCATATGTACCGTGGTGTTTTATGTGTTACAAAATTAAAACCAAACGGTATAGAAACAAAATTGACACGATATGCAGTTGGGATGCAATGGTCCTCGGTAAAATATTGAACCGTTCGGTCCGCCCTGCACAGACCAATATGCCCTTATGGACCGCGACTTTTTTTCCTGCAGCCTGAGAAATCTTCATTAGATGCCCTTAAACTTTTTTCAAATTTGTCTGGACTAATGCCGAATTTTGGTAAATGCACTATTATCAGAATAGGATCATTGAGAGGTACAGATTTTGGTTTACAGTGCCAAGCTCCAATTAAAAGGTGTAACAGTTCAGTAGATGTTTTGGGAGTTCATATTCCAGATAATCCAAAAGATTTAGTTAAGATAAATTATGATCGAAAAATGGAGAAAATTGAATACGTTTTACAAACTTGGAAAGGAAGGATTTTGACATTACAAGGAAAGGTTACATTGATAAACACTCTCGTAATTCCTCAGTTCATTTATCTCCTATTGGCACTTCCTTCACCAGAGGCATCCTTCTTTAAAACTTCTGAACAAAAAATATTTAAGTTCCTTTGGAATAATAAGACGGACAAGATTAAAAGACAATACATTTATAATTCATATGAAAATGGTGGATTCAATTTAAAAAATATTGCAGAAATCATGGTATTTATCGGCTTCAGCTCTGATCAGCATTGATGGGAACACAACACCCTGGTGGCCCCTTAACCAGCGAGATGCAATGACATGCCACCACAAACACTGTCCATCTGCCCCCAAGCAGCACTTAAACATTGTCCCAAATTAGCCTGCACCCAGTTTGAAGGAGAGACCGAATAAGTAAAAGATACGTAAACAGAAGTAACCACCATAATGTTATTACAGCTTTCTAGTTTTTACAAACCTTTTTTCTAGTCCATCCGTGATGTTGAATGTGACACAGACACAGACACACACACAGACACACACACACACACACAGAAAGGCATACTCGTATGCTGCAGAGCTATAAACACCGCTCTGGTCTACTGTTTTATTTTTAGGGGGTTTACCTGTATTTAAAAAAAACCCTTTGTACGCACGCTAAATCGGTGGAAAAGGGATATTAGTAGTGAGCAACACCCTGTCTCAGTCAACATTAACGCCCCTTCACTTGTTTAAGCCCCATAAGTCCTTCCTCTATCTTTGGCCTTTGCCACTGGTCAACTTTGGTGTTCTCTGTATCAAAACAACAACTTAATTTAAAAGAATAAAAAAATCAGAGGTTGCTTTGAAAGGTATGGAGTCCTTATGTAACAGAAGCATTCATATGCAATTTTAATGAGAGACAACCAGGCAGCCAAGCAGCAAAAAAGTAAACAAGTGCAGACTGTGAGTGACAGATTATACACAGGGCCTGGCTCTACTTGCTTAACTGGTACTACTCCTGAATTTTATCAAACATCAGCACCTCATTCTGCTTCCTCCCTTTGTTGTTTTGAGATTTCCTTTACTTTGAAGTATAATATTTGTTTGATGAGGTAAAAATAAAGCAAATGCACGTTGAATGAGCAGTATGAATTTATATATGGACATGTTGTTTATAAGTGTCATGAAGAGAAATCATCCAACACTCAGAATGAATAAATAAATAAAGAGGAGATGGGTAACTCACACCACAGTTCATAGTAGTAGCTGCAGCACTGTGTCTCTCCACAGCAGTGACCTGACTCACAGGTGTAGCTCTGGTTGTTTACTCCCTGGCACACCAACTTGGCCTGTAAACACATGAACATACCACATTCTGATTATATTAAGAGCTGGGCATTTTATATGAATATACTACTTACCATAACCAATATCAAGCACATTATAAATTATTTTTTGAAAACCTCTGAAACTGACATTAAATCTACCACCATGACACTGAGGAAACAGTGGCCAAAAATGATTTTTCAAACATAACACTCATTACTTTTTAAAATAAATATTATTATCACTCACAAAGTGCTTATTTTGCAGCGTACTTTTTAACACAATTTTACCCAAGATTCAAACACCACTGTTGTGGGATAAAAGCATAAAAACAAGCTTTACTGTGATGCATACACAATATAAGCTATAAAACTGTACTGAAGGTTTTACATGCCTTCAAGAATACAGTAAATATTATCACGCAGTCCTGCCCTTCCCCACTTAAATAGTTTACTGGTTATCAAAAGAGTTGCTGATAAATTTTCTATGGATCAACTTATCAATTAGTGGTCTGATCGTTTCAGGTCCAATCCTAATGTCTTTGATTTATATATTTGTTGCTCTTGGTGAAGAAAACAAACTTGAGCTCGGCTGCCCAGAGACTGTCTGGATCCAACTGAGCACAGCCTCTGGAATCAAATATCACACTGACCAAGTAAACACAGTCAGCCTCTTGAGTGGATGTCCTGACACATTTAACTAACATTTCTATCTGCAGCAGATCACTGAGCAAAGACAAATTCCTGTCTTTTCTGCTAAGTAATACAGCTGACCAGAAGCTATGACTAGATTCCAATGAGTCACTTTCAGTGGATATGGATCTACACTTGTCACACTTCACAGTCCTAACCACCACTGATGGGTTGGACCCAACTAGTGCCATCATGGGTGATGAATAGGTACATCTTCATTGTATTGATGATGGCCATCCTGATGTTTCTATTTTTTGGCCAATCTGGTTTGTACCATATTCTGCAACCTGTTTAAGAATGTTAGTTTTATTGCCAGTGAATAAATATCCATAAAAATCACATGCCGTATAAAGTGTGTGTTGCCTTAAACAGCTAATCTGTCAATACTTCGTCAGGACACACACACAATCTGACGGATTAGCAGAATGTTAGCTATCACTACAGTAAAAAGTTAATTATATCTTATTGAATTTATGCAATTTCAGGACAAACTAATTACTTTACTAAGCGTATACACCACTGACGTTTCTGTGACGTACAATGTGTCATGTGACACTATAGCTTCTGTAAATCTAGGACGTAATATTGTAGCATTCATTTTTCGATCTAATTTTTACCCCTGAGTCCGGACCGTAATATAAAACGTAATAAATGACAGTCCTTGGCATTTCTAAAGCCAAGATATAACGTTAGGTCAACTCTTCGTATTGCTTGATATAAATCAGAAAGCAAAACGTGTGTTCATGTCCATCACTCAAAAACGTTAATGTTACCCGAATTAGCTAAGTTAGCTTGGTCTAACTGATATTTTCACAACACTGCTAACTTCATTAGCAATGTTAACGGCGGATACGAAAGCTGGCCTTCAGGGAAAGTAGTTTTTAACTACTGACAAGTTCGTAGCCAGTAACCTTTAACCAAAGAATGAAACAAGTGAGAATCGGGCTAATACGATTTAGCCAACAAGCTCACTAAAAGCTAAGTTAATGTAACCTAACGTTAGCTAAGTTAACCTTAGCTAACCAACTGTTAAAGAAGGTCGGCTGGCTGTTACCTCTGCGACTGTGGCCGCCGTCGCTGAATTTTCTTGCCCAGCGTTGAGTTTCACTGACCCCATTGCCATAAACATTTGACACTAATATTTCTTTACCACTCAGCTGTTACTTGACGATCACATTGTCAACAAAACGTCGGTCTCGGTGGCTGACCAGACCAAAACAAGTCCAGCCAAACTTTAACAATAGTTTCCTTAAACAGTTCAGCTCTTCAGCCATTGGTCCATTCATAAATATAGGCGTTTCTTGAACAGCGATTGGCTCTTGCTTTTGTCGCTCTAAAAGGGTGCTCTGGTTGACGTGTGCATATCTGTCATCAGCATACACTACGTCACCAGGCAGATGTGATCAGTTTTACCCCAGCACTCAACTTTTAATCTTTTTTAAATGCATGCAGTGGAGAGATAATAGGAAACACTGGCATTATCAATATAATCACCAATAATAATAATAATGATAATAATAATAATAATAATAATGATAATAATAATAATAATAATAATAATAGTAATAATAATAATCAGTTAAACCTTTGATGTCCACACTAAGAATTTTTTTTTTTAATTTGCATTTTTTTCTTTCCATAATAATAACCACAACAAAAAGAAGTTGTTTCACCAGTAACCGTATTATTTTCATGTATTTATGGATATATACCATCACAGTATTTTCAAAACATCTCAGATATGGTGAAAAATCATACTGTTATAAATGTTTTCATCAGATAAATAATGGAATAATATTAGATGTATGGTATTAACAACTAAATATTAATCCTATTTGTATTCAATAAAATTGTAAATTTTAATATCTTAGCTTCACTACCTTCACCATGAAAGGACAAATGAACCATTTGGTAGATCATGGTTGCATGTTTTTTAAAGTTGTCTGACCCTTATTAAAATTTTATTTTTTGTACAAAGTTACATAAATCTCTTAGTAAGACCTCTGAAATTAATAAATGTCAAAAATATACCTACCATTTAAAATCCCACCACACAGAGCCTTTTTCATCTCAAGTGACTTTCTATTACCAACTTCCTGAAGGAGATGAACCGGAAAGGGCATAATGTTTAAAGACACAGCAACATCTAGCGGGTTTTGTAGCATTACATACAAAAACTGTATGGTAGAGTTAACCCATCTCAGATAACCTTGGACTCAGAAAAGTTGGCGATGTTTCTGGTCATTGTTGATATCTGGCTTTCACTTTGCATGGATGCAGCGACGAGCTATGTTTACTGACAAAGTTTTCCAAAGTTTTCCAAAGTCTTCCCTAGTCTTCCCACGCCCATGCAGTAATATCCTTTATACCAGTGGTGTAAGGCAGTTACAGCGGGCCAATATGAGCACGCTAATATGAGCGGCACTATTACGCCCTAGTTAAAAGTTATGAAGCACACAAACACACACACACACACACACACACACACACACACACACACACACACACACACACAGTTTTAGGTATATATATATTTTAGCAACAGTGTGTCTTACTGCTGCTTTTACGTTACATCCACTTGCAGATACTTGATATTGGACACATTAACATACATATTACACAACATCATCATTACATATCTATATAAGACAAATCTACAAAGGAAAAAAGGAAATTATTAGTTTAACTTGATAGTTTTTTATTGGTAAATTATAGTTTTTTAAATAGTTTATGTAGAATACGTTTATAATTTGTTATAGATTGACACTGTTTTACAAAACCAGAAAACCATGATGGAGATGGGTTTGCCTTATTTAGGGCATGTATGGGAAAAAAGCACCATTATTGTTTTAATGTGAGTTCTTCTTTGAACACGGGCGTATTTCCAGGTGGCAGTCGGGCCCCTCCACCCTCCACCCTCCACCCCATGGGCCCCGGTGCACTCGCACTGCCTGCACTGTCTATATTTACGCCCCTGCTTTATACAATAGTGTTGTTTTTAACTGCAGGGTTCCCAAAGGAGTCAAAGGTCATGGACATTCAGTGTTGGTTTTCAGCCTTGCCCCATACATACAGAGATTTCTCTGGATTCTCTGAACCTTCTATATTTACAAAAACCAATTAAGTGTATCAGTTTGAACATTAAATAGCTTGTCTTTGCACTGTATTCAACTGAATATAGATCAAAAATGACTTGCAGATCATTGCATTTTGTTTTTATTTACATTTTACACAGTGTCCTAACTTTTTCTGAATCGGGGTTGTAGAACTACAGCATATAATAAGACCAACATGTCATGACAGCTGGTATTGTTTTCACCTTGAGTCTTTGTGTGCAAGTCATCATTACAAAATATGGTTCTGGTGACACCTATTGTAATGGGAACAACCACAAAAGCTGTTTTGAGTATTTTGCCATATAATTACATGTCTGTCTTTCTATCTGTTTGTCTGTCTCTCCATGGACAGATTTTGTCAACCTGTTAGCGTCACAACCATGCAAGATGCAGTCACAAAACTTTACAGATGGGTAATTGAGATCCAAATGAATGCACAGTTCGAAGGGTGTGGTTCAAGCACCGTCACCGCAAGCAGGGAGGTAGGAAGTAGGGAAGGGGCCATTGTACCCCATTTTATGCCCCTGGCCATCATTCATTTAGGTCACAGAAAGTAGTGTTGCTGGACTCATTTTATCACACCATGGTCTCTAGTTTTCCATTTTGTCTTGTTTTTTTTTAATTTATATATTATTTATATATGCATTAACTGAAATGATAGTGTTACATAATCTGAAGGCACAACATCTGCTAGAGGGCTTTCAAAGCCTATGTTCTTTTAGTTCATCATACTGTTACATGGTGCATTTACCTAAATAAAGTCATGCTAAATAGAATTACCAGAAACTAATCACAAATTACTTCTTAAAACAATGCACAGAGAGTGAGACAGATAGGGGGGTTAGAGGGGCCCACAGTTCATTTTTGCCCCAGGGCTCTCAAGAGGGTAAATCCAGCCTTGCCCTGGACATTACAAAAATTTAGGTGAAACTTTAAGGACAGAAAAAAGGCCAAGGCTAATCTCAAAGTTCAGGAATATTCATTCTGAAGACTCAGAAGTCAGATGGTAGTTTCTTGTCATCCATGGCCATGGTTGTATAGGGAATGGCTTGGTGTACAGATTGCCCACACAACCCAGTGCTCCCACAGACCTAGCAGACCAGCAGAACCCACCTTCATCAGGACTCCCAAATTCTCGAGCAACTCTCTGGGTAGCAGTTTTACAATAACACACAACACAATGGTGGTCATCACTGTGTCTCTCTTCTCTGGTGCTGGCCTGTGGAAAACATACACAGAAAAAAAAAAGTGGAACAGCATTTTATGATTTCAACCAAGAAAAAGCCACATGAGGCCAAATGATATAACACAAGAGCAGGCTTCAGTACATGTGCCAAGTTGTCTAGTATTTGAAAAGCATCCACCTATATGCACCATCACTGTTCCCAGAGACAGGCCAGAAAGGATGTGGTTATGGTTCTGGTTTAACTTGCCAACCAATGATTGGCTATGGTCTAAGCCAAAGGATACCAGTTTTACAATTGTAAGACTGGTGAATACATCCTGGGCCTGAGGTTTACATCTGTGGTGCCCTTTCAAAGCAAAGAGCAAATGAAAATAAAAATATGCGGGTTGGGTGTGTGTGTGTTGGTAAAGGTGGGGGTGAGAGGGGTTTTTTTTGTCACTAACCTGTAGTGATATCTAACCTTGGACATTGTGTTTGGCCTATTGTACAGAACCTTTTCCATAGTCCACAAACTATTCTTAATGTTTTCTGTGCTCATATGCTCATATTGTCAGTTTTCAACCATGTGAACACGAAGAATTTTATTTTATTCATGCCCACTGCATTGAGGTGGTGGCAGAAATATCTAAGAGTGATGTCTCAAATCTGGACAAATAAAACCTCCAGTAGATGGGCTACCACAAGAGGTAAATGAGAAAATTTGTAGACTAAGTTATTCATTTAGTAATCTGGTTGAGAGTGACCCTTTAAATGCTTGAACCCTTAAATGATCTGCTCGACTGCTTGGTAGAGCACATTTTAAGTCACTATATCTTAATAAAAAATTAACTGAACTTAGTCAACGTGACTGGACTGACACCAAGTGGAGAAGTGTGCTGTGGTCTGACAAGTCCACATTTGTGATTGTTTTTGGAAATCATGGATGTTGTGTCCTCTGGACTAAACAGGAAAAGGACCATCCAGATTGTTACCAGCTCAAACTTCAAAGCCAGCATCTCTGATGGTATGCAGGCGTGTTAGTGCCCATGGCACCATGGGTAACTGGCACAGCTGTGAGGGCACCATAAGTGCTGAAAGGTACATACAAGTTTTGCGCAACATATGCTGCCATCCAAACAACGTCTTTTTCAGTGACATCCTTGGTTGTGTTACAGCGTGGCTTAGTAAAATATTGCAGGTACTAGACTTGTCTCCCATTGAAAATGTGAGGTGAATTATGAATCGCAAAATGTGACAACAAAAAAGATTTGAAAATCATTGCATTCTGTTTTTCTTTCGTTTCACACAACTTTTTTTGGAATTGGGGTTGTATACTGCAAGTGTTGCTAGAGTTTTACCTCTTCAGTGTACACTCTACACAAGAATTGAATAGACCCATACATCAGCATAATCCTGGCTATAGCAGTAGTTAACTGTCATTAAATTTGTTCAGTTAACTTCCCTCTACTCTCTTCCTCTTTCCTTCTACCTCTCTTGGCTTGGTGTTCTCCTCTCCTTTGGGCCAGCTATTTGAACTTTTCAGCCCAGTTCAAGGGAACAAAAGCAAACAAATCACATTGTCTCCTTGGGAATTTTGGCTTGTTCGCTGCCTTTCATGACCTCTTCTTTAGGCACCTCTCTGCCTCTCCTCATTCAGGGTCCCCAAGAAAGTCAATGGTTCCTTACATCCCAGTTTGACAAGTCAGGAGGATACACGCTAATCCCCTTAATCTGGCCTTTCTCCCGCACACAGCCACAGGGAGAGAGGGACCACAGAGAGTAATCCTGTCAGAGAAACAATAGGATTAAGGGCCCAACCCCATGAGTGACAATCAGGTATCCACTGACTGATCTGCAAAGCAGAAGCCCCAACCACTCTCTCTTCAATGTGACTTTATTTTTGTTTGGCGGGCCCAAGAGGGATAGGGGTGAGGAAGGGGAGGGACGGGTGGGCTGTGACAGGGGATGGGGGGGTGGGGGGAATATTTCTTTGAAGGGCTGCTGGAGGTCTGACAGGCCTGTGGTCCCCTTAGCACCGGGGACCCAGGAATGACTGACAGGTGAGGGGTAAGAGCTGAGAGGGTATGGGAGGTTGGATAATTTGTGGATGTGGGCTCTAAAGAATAACCATATTTCTTTTTCTCCCCCCTTCCTCTATAAAAGAGATTAAATGTGGGCTAAGTGGACTATTTAATTACTGTAAACAAATTATTCAAACAGCCTTTGTATAGAAATAATGCTGTCCAAAGCTTTTTGATTCATATAAGCAGTTGATATTATTGTTGTTATTACTATAAGTGGTTTCTACTGTATATTGTTTAGGTTTAGTAGGTTTATTAATTTCCTGAAACCGCTGGTCACCTTAATTTTAGGAAACATTATTCAAACAGGAGGAAATAGTACATTTGTTGGGGAGTATTTTCACCAGTGAGTTATGCTGATTTGGTGCTCTTTTACATCCCATGTGAACAGACTGTCCAAAAACCCCCCCAGCCTTACAGGTCATCCGTGCAAGCAGCTTATTAATACCCATATTTACTTTATTGTTAGGCAACTACCTCTATTGCCTGTAGTAATTATGATGGAACCAAATAAGTAGGGTCAAATGATGCAGTATAAAGAGTGACAAAGTCCATGTAAGAAGGAGGTTGGGTGGATGGATAGGTCAAAGAAATACAGGACTTTAACCCTGGAGACTGATGTACATGTCCTGTGTGAATCCATAAATCAACATTACTTTACGTACGTCTGTTAACTTACTTGATGTACTTAACTAAAATCATGCACGTATCACACTGAACTTGTGTTGCAACATAAGGTAACTTATACCTGTAACTTACATTACTGAACAATCATACTTACTTTAACCCAAACTGTGACCTATTTTCTACACCTAACCAAGTACTTCTGGTGCCTAACTGCAGCCATCTCACAATGTTAACCAGTGGTTTAAAACTGTAACTGTCGTCCACTGACTCTCACTGTTGTGTTGGTAGGCACGCAAGTTCCCAGTTGCTGTCATATCCGCTAAATTTGTTCAAATCAATTTTCAATTCAATTTTATTGACTAAGCCCGATATCACAAATCTAAGTTTGCCTCAGCAGGCTTTACAGCATACGACATCCCTCCGTCCTTTGGACCCTCACAGTGGATAAGGAAGAACTCCACTAAATACCCTTTAACGGGGGAAAAAATGGTAGAAACCTCAGGAAAAGCAAGGAAGGAGGGATCCCTCTTCCATGATGGACAGGCATGTAATATATGTTGTACAGATCAGATTAACATAATAAATTAACAGTAATCCATGTGCCAAAATGATACATAAAGAGAGGGAAAGACAGAGAGAGACTAAGCGAGACAGTGACAGAGAGAAATGCAGGGCAAACGATGACTACAATAACATTGATTTTAGTACTACTACTACTACTACTACTACTACGACTACTACTAATGATAACAATAATAGTATTTTGATAGCATATATGTTTTAAGTAAATATTGGTATATGACGGTGTATGTATGTGACAATAAAATGATGAAAGCGAAAGCAGGACAATAATAATAGCAGTAGTAGGAGGCATCAGGCAGGACCACGACAGCAGTGTAACCACGACCCACAATCCAGGCATAGCTGTGATTTAAGGGAACCTGCAAGACAGTGGAGCACAAAGGCTGTGACATGCAGTAATAGGACATGAATGCTGACAAAAGAACCTGCCAAATTTAGGCTCTTATGTCTCTTTTGCATGTCTTGGTGATGCGTTTTTGGTTAACTTTAGATGATTTTTACATGTGTGTGAGTCATTCATCTGACTCTTTCCCCTTGACTGCTGTAATACTGGAATTTGTGGGATCAGTAAAGGTGTTTCTTATCTTATCTTATCTTATCTTATCTTATCTTATAATTCCATGTGACAAATAAATGATTGATTGTTGCATGTGAAATATTTGAAAATGTAAGAATGCAAGACATCATATATATGACAACATCAATTTCACATTTGAACATGTACTTTTATTACAAATTCAAAGAAATTTTCAAAGTGAAAAATTCAAACATAATCAGGCATACATGTGTTTTTTGACATTTCAGATAAAACTGAAACACATGATATAAGCACATGGAGTCTTCATTTATTTCACATCTGAAAATATAAATTTCATATGTGTTCCTGAAAAATGTTTTTCTAACATCAACAGCAATATGCTGTACAAAGTGGGGGTTCAATTGATTCAAATATCCAAATGGCAAAAGAGGTGAAACAACCCATGGTAACACCTGGTTTTAATCTCAAGGGAAAGAGTGTATGCATGTGTATCCGTTAACACCAAGATGTTACTTCAGTGTATGAACACCAGATGGCCCCATTGGTACAAATATGTCTTAAGTAGGACTCTCACAGTCAGAGAGCCCTCTGAAGCCAAACTGAAGCTCTTCATGTCACAGAAAAGACAGACAGACTGCTTATTGAACCAACACTTAGAACCCAATAATCTGTGCAGAAACCACACAAACCACAAGCAGTGAGCTGCTTCTGATATCCTATCCTCTGTCTCTGCCACTGCTGCAGCCAGGAATCAACCCCAGCCTCAGAGCTGAAGGAAACAAGCCTCACATCCAGTGAAAAGAGAAGCTGTCCGCTCCATTCAGCTCCAGTGAACTTGGCCAAAGAAAACAGCAGTCGATTCTTTACATCTCCTCATGTTACGGTGATGGTCTTGTTAAGTGCTAGGGGTAAATTACAGGTTAGCCATTGTGTGAAAGGGAATGAGTCACAGGATGGTGGATTTCCATGTGTGACAGGTGCCTGCAGTGGTTACTCTGTGTTTGTTTAGGCTAGCTGGAGCAGCACTCTGAGCTGATACTATGGAAATTCCCCCTGAAGGCTCACCGTCAGAGGTAAGGGTTAACCAAATGGTGACCAGAGTAGGATTTAAGGACTCAGCGCTCCCTTACAGTAGCCATGTTTCCATCAGCCTGTTTAAATGCGCATCTAGAAGTATCACATTGGAAAATTGTGATGGAAATGCCAAAATTCAAATTAAAATCTTAAAACCTGATTCGCACAAACTAAAATACGCTAACTTTAGCCAGGTTTTGGCTGATTCAAAAAAATGTTGATTCGCAAAACGGGGGATGGAAACAGTAATGTTTGAATTAAGTCTGACGTAGTGCACCTCTCTCCATGATGACATCCACACTCTGGGTCGGGAAGGTGGTAATGCATTCACAAGCTGGTTGCCAAATGCCAGAAAACGTAGAAGAAGAAGAACGCGAGACTTGTTTTGTTTCCGGTTCTGCGGAAAACTCAGGCGAGTTCGTAGTTTTCACCAAAGTCCATACATTTAATGGAAACACACAGGATTCGTATTTCTTTTAATGCGCATTTCCCAATGATTCGAATCACTTTTGGATGGAAACATGGCTAGTGACCCTGCTGGATGCTTTCAACATCCGGGATGAAAGAACATAGAGAGAATGTCTTATAATCATTACATAAAGATATTGTTCAAGGAATAGTTCACCATTTTGCAAAATACACTTATTTGCCTTTTCAAGGATGAGATAAAAAATGAATATCATCTAACGTCTGTGTGTTAAGTAAAGAATCAAGATGTAGTTAGCCTAGCTTAGCATAAAGACTGGAAGCAGGTGAAAACAGCTAGCTTGGTTCTGTCCAAAGTTCAACAATACATCTACCAACAGCTCTGAAGGTCTTTGAGTAACACGCTGTATCTCATTCAATCCTTTCACGAATAGGAATGTAAAAAGCACAGTTTTCGGTTTTGGAGGTACTTTGGAACAATTTCTTGATAAAAAACAGTTTATTTCTCTGCCCAGTCTCCAGTGATAATGGAGGTTGGTCAGTGTGCAAAGACTTTTGGTTTGTCTCTGTCACAGTGGAACCAATTCTGTGCATCTACAAGCATAGATATAATAACTGGATCGGCATACGTCGTAACTTATGGGATAACCATTCGCCATCTTACCTGGGCATTGTTTATAATCAGCACCTGTAGGCACCGAAATTGCCTTACCAAAAGGACAAAGACATTTATTTTTGCATATATATATATATATATATGTATATATATATTCAACTAAAACTACAAAAAGTTGATGAACTAGGTAACTTTACTTTAGCTAGGTAATGGACCAGCTGAGTTCTAAGTCAAAGTCATGATGCTAGCTCATATGGGGTGCTGAATGTAAAAATTCAGTCACACTTTTCTAGCTGATATACACTGAACAAAAATATAAACGCACCACTTTTGTTTTTGCTCCCACTTTTCATGAGCTGAACTCAAAGATCTAAAACATTTTCTATCCACACTAAAGACC
This sequence comes from Epinephelus fuscoguttatus, assembly GCF_011397635.1. Lineage (NCBI taxonomy): Eukaryota > Metazoa > Chordata > Actinopteri > Perciformes > Serranidae > Epinephelus > Epinephelus fuscoguttatus. The sequence goes on along the minus strand of NC_064767.1, from coordinate 37,690,245 downwards.
ATTTCCTCACAAATATTGTTCACAAATCTGTCTAAATCTGTGTTAGTGAGCACTTCTCCTTTGCCGAGATAATCCATCCCACCTCACAGGTGTGGCATATCAAGATGCTGATTAGACAGCATGAATATTGCACAGGTGTGCCTTAGGCTGGCTACAATAAAAGGTCACTCTGAAATGTGCAGTTTTATCACACCGCACAATGCCACAGATGTCGCAAGTTTTGAGGGAGCGTGCAATTGGCATACTGATTGCAGGAATGTCCACCAGAGCTGTTGCCTGTGAATTGAATGTTCATTTCTCTACCATAAGCCATCTCCAAAGGCGTTTCAGACAGTTTGGCAGTACATCCAACTGGCCTCACAACCACAGACCACGTGTAACCACACCAGCCCAGGACCTCCACATCCAGCATGTTCACCTCCAAGATCGTGAGGTGGGATGGATTATCTCGGCAAAGGAGAAGTGCTCACTAACACAGATTCAGACAGATTTGTGAACAATATTTGTGAGGAAATGGTCTTTAGTGTGGATAGAAAATGTTTTAGATCTTTGAGTTCAGCTCATGAAAAATGGGAGCAAAAACAAAAGTGGTGCGTTTATATTTTTGTTCAGTGTATTTTGAATATTTAGCTCACTTTTCTCACATTTAGCTCATTTTCTTCACATTTAGCTCATTTTCTTCACATTTGAGGTAGAAATTAAATGGTGAATCTAAACGTTAAATGTTAAATGTTAAATCTAAATGTTTAATCTAAATGTGCGGCCAATTGTAAAGCTAAATGTTGAGTAAGGGAATGACTGAAACATGGCTGGTTCTCTCCAATTAGGAGAGATTGAACGGGCGGTCATTGTAGGTTTGTGTGCTGCACTCCAAGGTGCACTTCCGCCGGTACCGTCCACACTGTTCATGGTTAGTTACGTAGTTAAAACTTGTGTACATTCCCAGGATCAATCACACATTAAACAAGTTTAAAGCGCAAACTAATTTTGCCCACTTTACCAGCAGGAGTTGCAAGAATTGGTTGTTGCAGTAAACCCTCTTGAAAATGATGGTAACAAAGGAAAAACATTATATTGCAGAGTACGGGAATTTGTATACCACAAAACTGTAAATGTCTAACTGTAACTCTTGAGCCCATACTAATGAAGGCACTGAACTAAAGAATGTAATGTTAACATGTCAGTCAGTAGTGGTGTACATTTATCAAATGCTGCACTGTGAATACTATCAGAGTGGACTGGTAGGAACACTACACTGCACTGAAAATGGCACCATTCATGAGAGCCACCAGAAAATGGTAATCAAATTCATCATCATCTGCCAGATTCTTTCTGTTAATAAAGATCTGGAGCTCATTTGAGCATGTGTGAGCAACTGGAATGTGTTTTGTGTCATCATGGACAAAAGTCAGTTTTGGACTGGGAAGAAATCCAATTGCAGGAACTCTGCTGCTTCCCATTGCAAAGCCTAGGATGTGTCCAGGATTCAGTGTCAGCATAAACGCCTGCTCTTCCTCAATGAGGGTCCTGGCATGAAGACATTCAACAACTTCTTTCTCTACAAGGGTGAAAAAGATACAAAACCCAGGAAATATAGACATTACAAATATATGTACAAAACCAAACTATCTCTACATATCTTCAAAGTATATCTGTCACAGATTATAGACCGTGAAATGATTGTAACTGTCTTCAACACAGGTAGGAAAATGTAGAAAAAAGGCCTAACAAACACTTAACACCACACGCATATTGTAGCACTTACAACTGTAGCAGGATAGTGCACAAGTTTTACACAAACAGCAATATCCTCTACTACATACTCTATTATACAACAGTTAGTTCCGACTGAGTAATTTGATTGGGTGAGAGGCATTCCATGAGTGCTGATATAGAGTACAACATCACTGGGACTTGTAACAGTAAAATCACTCCGCTCACAGGTGTTATAAATATAAATACAAACTGTCACACTTGCTACATTGACACAAACTGACACTTGAGCGTTACACCAAGAAGATGGATATTTTCCCCAAAATGACATTTGAATTAATCAACGTTTCAACGGCCGAAGTTACACAGTTGCAGATCAATGTAAATACAAAGTAGCTTGTGAGTTCCTGGCTTGTGTGCTGCGTTGCCTGGCAACAAATTGGGGGAACTGTTTTTTTTCGCGGAGCTCCATAACATACTTAAATAATTTATTTCATCACCTTTTGTTAACATTTCCTTACTCAGCATTGCTGTTTAATAAGCTGTTGTTGAACTGTTGCATAAAAGCAATATCACACTCAAGGTCGTGATGTTGTACTGTGTATTGTCGCAGCTGTGATTGTCTATGACCGAATCACAGCCGTGACGATATACAGTACAACATCACTCCCTCTCGTGTGATATTGCTTAAATGACTGTCGCATAAGGAGAATGTAGCATCTGACTTGTACAAGGTGTTAAAGGACTGTAATATGGAGTGATTTCTGGATTCATGAAGGCTTAAAGCTTATCAGGGAAAAGCTTATTTTTCAGCCAAACTTCATAATCATATCCATTTACCTCGTACACACTGGAGAAACTCTCTGAATTTAACCACCATTAACTCCTCTCTTGGTCTTCTGTTGCTTCCCAGAACAGAGTAGTTGGGTTTCAGGAGGGCAGCCACAACAGCTGCTGTAATATCACTGGGTTCTTCAGGCTTCTCAAGAAGGACCCTAAAGCAAGGTTTTTCTTTCAGGAGTGGCAGAACCTGTGAAGACATCAACAAAAATGCATCTAAAGCTTAAATCCTTAAATGCCTGGGCTTCTTTCCTACATACCTAGGGTCTCAGTATCTAACATAGATTGAGCTACAAATTGAAATGAAAGAAATCAATATAAAGGTTAAGTGTCTTGCTCAAGGGCACACAGGTAGGACTTGACATCCTGTCATCAATTTCCACTATGCATGGTTTTACTGATGTCTTCCTCTGGATGGCAAACTTCTGGCAGCTAGACCACTTCTCTTAAAAATGACTCTACTAACGTAGGGTTATAAGACCTTTAGATAAAAAGAATATTTTAAAACAATTTTCACATTTTGACTTAGTAAATGTATTAAAACAAATAAATTTGAGTATTACCAGGGGTCTGAGGGCTTCGCTGAAAAAAAGAAAAGAAAGATGAAGCAGGGTAAAGTGTGAATTAAAGCCTAGGTCTTCAACAGGGGTCCATGTTCCCTATGGGGTCCAACAAAATATTGTTTGATAATATTTTGAAAGGGGCGGCACGGTGGTATGGTGGTTAGCACTCTCGCCTCACAGCAAGAGGGTTGCCGGTTCGATCCCGGGCATGGGAGCCCTTCTGTGCGGAGTTTGCATGTTCTCCCCGTGTCAGCGTGGGTTCTCTCCGGGCACTCCGGCTTCCTCCCACAGTCCAAAGACATGCAGATTGGGGACTAGGTTAATTGGTAACTCTAAATTGTCCATAGGTGTGAATGTGAGTGTGAATGGTTGTCTGTCTCTATGTGTCAGCCCTGCAATAGTCTGGCGACCTGTCCAGGGTGTACCCTGCCTCTCGCCCGATGTCAGCTGGGATAGGCTCCAGCCCCCCCGCGACCCTCAAGAGGATGAAGCGGTTAGAAGATGAATGAATGAAAGAATGAATGAATATTTTGAAAGGATTTATTTTTTCAAAAATGTAAATGCTGTGTATGGCTGCCTCTCTATCAGCCAAGGGGCCTGAAAAATGTTGAAGACCCCTGACTTAAGGGGTTAAAGGTGTGGGATTTACTTAGACACAGCTGGCTTTTCACATGTGCAGAATTTACAAACCTACTGGCCTCTATTATACTCCCAAAAACTCCTTAAGTGCAATCTGAATATAATTCACATGTGAGCGTGGTGCACAGAGAGGCAGTTAGAGCTACAGGCTACAATGAGGCTAAAAACAGAGTTCAAATGACGTTTTTCCAAACAACTTTTTATGTTGGGGCTTCAGGACACTTGGATGACTATGGACGAGCAGTATGGAGATATTTTGTGGTTTCAATTATGTGTTCTTGGACGTTTTAATCTGGGGCGCCATCAGCCTGCATTAGGTGGAGTTGTGCTACTACTCACTCCCCCTTGGATCTCCGTTAGTGTTGTGAGGACTCTAAAACTTCACCAGAGTCTCCCTCGGCATGAGGGTGAGTAGATAATGGCTGAATTTTCATTTGTGGGTGCACTTTCCCTTTAAGTAAAATTGATAACCTCCTGTCTATGCCCTTTCTGTTGTTCCCCCTTGCTCTGCAGTCTTCACTAAGTTTGAGGTTGTGTCTCTCGCTCAAATGGAAAAAAGGAGCTTCATATACTAAGCTGTCTGTTTGTCCCCTGAACTCTCTTCCCACATGCCTGTTGAAGGAAGTGTATGATACTGTAGGTCCTGCAAATTCACTTATTCTAAACAGTAGTCAAGCGAATGGTTCTGTTCCCCCATGCGTTAAACATGCGTTAGTACATCCCATTGTTAAATAGCCTAACCTTGATATAACCATTCTAACCAATTTCCTATTTCTAAGTAGCCATTTTTATCAAAAGCCACAGAAAAAAAATGTTTATTCTCAACTATTATACTTTTTAAAAAACTACAAAATTGTGGAGAAATTTCAATCAGGTTTCAGGGAATGGAGTCAGCTCTACTTAAAGTCTCTAATGATCCGCTGTTGTCTCTTGACTCTGGTAAATGTGCCATACTAATTCTATCAGACCTTAGTGTGGCTGTGCCATGACGAGGCTCAGCTTTGATTCAGAGAATAGTTAGAGTGGCTGTGGGTCAGAGGTAGAACGGGCCGTCCACTAATCTGAAGATCAGCGGTTCAATCCCCGGCACCCCCAGTCTGCATATCAAAGTATCCTTGAGCAAGCTTCTGAACCCCAAATTGCTCCTGATGTTGCTTCCATCAGTGTATGAGTGTATCAGAAACTGAGTAGCAGGTGGCACCGTGTACAGTAGCCTTGGCCACCAGTGTGTGAATGGTTTGAATGTGAATCGTAGTGCAAAATGCGCTTTGGGTGGTCGCAGGCTAGAAAGGCGCATGCTGCGCTTTAGCCAATCACAATGGAGGGGGCGTGGCCAAGACATGCAGGTGTCCCCAGGAAATGTGTACCTACAGAAACAGCAAACTTTGCGTCCATATCGACCGCTCCACTGTCTCATCAACGTGAAAATTTTTTTTTTTCCAGCGGATGTCTGAGTTACAACATGATTAAGCTAACTGGAGTAGTTTCATGTCATATTCGACAACGGGAGGCTTTTAACAGATGACGTCCCAGTGTTAGCTTTGCTAACTGTCCCTGTCAGCTGCAGCCACTGATGCTTTCTAGACATCGTGATTTCCCATAACTGAATAAATACCACACATAGCAACACAAAACTGCTTTGCTAGCTCAATCATGTTGTAACTAAGATATCCGCTGGAAAAAATATTTTATTCACGGACTGTTTATTGAGTTACTACCTTATTTTTATACAGTCTATGGTTATTACAGACACCGCTAACGGCTAACGTTAACAGCCAACGGTTAGCCCAGCTAATCTTCGATAACCATGTTATTAATTACAAAACGTGCACATAGAAATAGTAATGTTTGTTCAGTCATTGTGTTTATAGACTTTACAAACATCAGATTAGTCTACACGGTGATATAGTGACGTGAAAAATGCGATATACAGTGCCCTCCAAAAGTATTGGAACAGTGAGTCCAATTCGTTTACTTTTGTTGTAGACTGAAAACATTTGGGTTTGACATCAAAAGATGAATATGAGACAAGAGATCAACATTTCAGCTTTTATTTCCAGGTATTTACATCTGGATCTGATACACAACTTAGAAGATAGCATTATTTGTAATGGAACACAAAATTTTTAGGTGAGCAAAAGTATTGGAACATATAAACTTAAAATAGATTAAAGTGAATGAGACTTAATATTTAGTTGCAAATCCTTTGCTTTCAATAACTGCATCAAGCCTGTGACCCATTGACATCACCAAACTTTTGCATTCTTCATTTGTGATGCTTTTCCAGGCTTTCACCGCAGCCTCTTTCAGTTGTTGTTTGTTTTGGGGGGTTACTCCCTTCAGTCTCCTCTTCAGCAGGTAAAATGCTTGCTCTATTGGGTTCAAGTCTGGAGACTGACTTGGCCAGTCTAAAACCTTCCACTTCTTGCCCCTGATGAACTCCTTTGTTGTTTTGGCAGTGTGTTTTGGGTCGTTATCTTGCTGCATGATGAAGGATCTCCCAGTCAGTTTGGTTGTATCTTTCTTTAAATTAGCAGACAAAATGTTTCTGTAGACTTCTGAGTTCATTTTGCTGCTGCCATCATGTGTTACATCATCAGTGAAGATGAAAGAGCCCGTCCCAGAAGAAGCCATGCAAGCCCACGCCATGACATTACCTCCACCGTGTTTCACAGATGAGCTTGTATGTTTGGGATCATGAGCAGATCCTTTCTTTCTCCAAACTTTCGCCTTTCCGTCACTTTGGAAAAAGTTAATCTTTGTCTCATCAGTCCATAAAACTTTTTCCCAGAATTTTTGAGGCTCATCTCTGTACCTTTTGGCAAATTCCAGCCTGGCCTTCCTATTCTTCTTGCTAGTGAGTGGTTTGCATCTTCTGGTGTAGCCTCTGTACTTTTGTTCATGAAGTCTTCTGCGAACAGTAGATTGTGATACCTTCACTCCTGCCCTCTGGAGGTTGTTGCTGATGTCACTAACAATTGTTTTAGGGTCTTTCTTTACAGCTCTCAGAATGTTTCTGTCATCAACTGCTGATGTTTTCATTGGTCTACCTGTTCGACGTCTGTTGCTTAGTACACCAGTGGTTTCTTTCTTCTTCAGGACATTCCAAATGGTTGTACTGGCTATGGCCAATGTTTGTGCAATGGCTCTGATTGATTGTCCATCTTCTCCCATAGACAGCTCTCTGGTTTTCATGTTGGTTCCACCTCTAAATGCAGTCTGCACAGCAAAATCTATCGTACCCAATCTGAAACTGAGCTCAGACATTCAGTGCTATTTATTGTTTGAATAATCAGTGTAATTGGGAGACACCTGGGCAACAAAACACACCTGTCAGTGACATGTTCCAATACTTTTGCTCTCATGAAAAATGGGTGGGTTCAAACAAAAGGTGCTATCTTCTAAGTTGTGCATCAGATCCAGATGTAAATACCTGGAAATAAAAGCTGAAATGTTGATCTCTTGTCCCATATTCATCTTTTGATGTCAAACCCAAATATTTTCAGTCTACAACAAAAATAAAGGAATTGGCCTAACTGTTCCAATACTTTTGGAGGGCACTGTAGCTAAACTCTGCTGGTTTTCTACCCGAAGTATTTGTAAACAACACGGCGATTCCCTGGGGGCACCGCCGGAAGTGAAGGGCGTGAGCGATCGCCGAGGCCCCTGCAATTCCGTTAGTCGAAAAACTCCGGGCTTTACCACCTCGGTGTGGCAGCACTTGTCAGGTAGGGGACCACCCCTTGACATGAGGTTTTCCAGTCTCAGAAAGTGATGAGTCCTCAGAAACAACAGGTGCCCTAAGGCTCACAACCACAGGTTCTCCGCCATCCTCATCAGGGCAGTGGACTGAACTCTGCCCGGCCTGTTGATGTAGGCCTCCATGGTGCAGTTGTTGGTCCTCATTAGCATGTGCTTTCCCTGTGTCAAGGGCCTGAAGTATTGAAGGACCAAAACCACAGTTTATAGCTCAAAGAGCTTGATGTGTCAGACCTCCATTGGAGGCCACACACCACCTACTACTATTCCCAGGCAGGTCCCTCCTAACCCTGTCAGGGACACATCCATGAACACCTTTATGTAGGAGGTCACTTGTCCCAGTGGTGTTCCCTACGACTGGTGTGATGGGGACCCCAAGTATCTCAGGTTCTCCTGTACTGAGGAAGGAATGGTAACTAAGCGTTGCTTATGCATCTTGGCATAGGCTGGCAGACCACCTCTGCAGGTATTGCATGTGCAGTAGCCCCATCAGTAACAATGGGTGGGCAGCTGCTATGGACGTGAGCACCTGCATGAAGGTCAATGCCGTCACTGTCTCACCAAGCTGCAGTTTGTAAACTGCTTGCTGCCGGGGCATCTGTATGTGTTTTACAGAATGGTTCACAGGCTGGGTGCACTGAGCACAACCACCTGATGTTCCACCTGTTGCTGTGGTTAGGGGGCTGCTCTTCTCCCACTTGATCACAAACCCCAATTTGACTACGTGTAAGATCAACTGGGCTGTGTGAACCATAGCCAGTACCTTACACTTGGCCATGATGATGAGGTCATCAAGATAAAAAAGACCCTCATGCCATGGTCATGCAGTAGCTGAAGCACCACATCCACACATTTGCTGAAGGTGCGGGGTGCCAGGGAATAGCTGAATGGCAGTCAGTTGTACTTGTAGACTATCCCCTAGAAAGCAAAATATAAAAATTTTCTGTTTTTGGGAGACACCTCGAGACGAAAGTTATGCCTTTTAAGTTGATAAAGGTGAACCAATTGCCCAGCTGGACCAGTTCCAGTAACTGCTTGATGGTTGCATATGTAACATATTGTGGGCATGCATTAGTTTAGGATGCAGAGATCTAAAATGGGTCTGAACTCAAGTCTTCTTGGGAACCAGGAAGTATGTGGAGTAGAGCCCCCTCTGTTCGGCATGAGTGGGGATAACAGACACAGCTTATTTCTGTCACAAGTATTGGATCTCTGCTGACTGATAATCTGTCGTCTCCTGGGAGGATAGATTCACCTCCTTGATGCCCATGAACAAAAGAGGAACGAGGCAGAACTGGACAGAATGGCCCAGGCAATGGGAACCAATGGTCATCACTAGCTGGAGTCCCTGCGCAGAGATATCGGCGGGAGACTCCTGTGGAATGCTGAAGTACTGGAAACAGAGGAGACGTTTTGTCGGAGTTGGGATCTTGGTGTTGTTGATCTTACGCGCTGGCTAACTCTTATTGCAACGGAGCATCACGTCAAAGCGTCTGATGTGATCCAACTGCTGCTGGGGTCGAATCTTGGACAGCTCTCGACAGGTTTCGCAGGGAGGTGGCTGCTGAACACTGCTCTCTGTGTGGTCTGAGGCACTTGAAATGGCAGTTCTGAAGGTCTATTCCAGCAATGAGGCCGGGACTTGATGATGATGTTGAGGTTGTAGAAGCAGTAACTCCATTCATAAAAAAGCTGGTCAGTAGGCAAATTGCCAATCACTGTAGAACAGAGGATGGTGAGACCGTCATACTTGTCCTATATGTACTTTGGGCTCTGCTCGTAATTGGGTAGATTAGCTGGCTACGTTTATACAAAATTCAGTGGGTAATGCATGGTTGTGATTGGAAGAGAGTATTACCCATAGAGTCCAGTAGAGGGTGAAGCCTGTATGAGATAAAACATGCAAACTCTGCACAGCAGGGCCCACTGTTCCACCCCAAAAACACTACAGCTCCCATGAAATTTACCAGTGTGGCCGCATGGCTACTTTCATCTATATCCAAAATATATTTCAAACAACTTTAGTTGTAATCTTAGCTGTCCAAACACATTTACAGTGTTCTTTGCTGTCTGTCTTGGGATTTTGACAAACATGTCTGAGCAAGCCATGGCCTCTCGACTCGTTCATGGACTTGTCTCTCCTGTCGCGATGTGACACTTTACCTGGAACCTGAGGAAATGAGGCAAGGGAAGTTCCCAACCAGATCTGAACCAGGGACATTGCAATTGCAATACATAACCATGAGGCTGCCAGTACACAGCTGTATTTAAAACATAATTTAATGTATCAAACTTAAAATTTAGTGACTGTAGTATTGTTCCAGCCATACCAATACTGTCACTACTACTGCTATTACTGTCAGCTTTGTGAGACAGTGGACAACAGGTATTGATTTCCTCAACTTACCAACCCTGGCTAAAGAACTGCTGATTATACTGAACAAAAACCTCCACCCAGAAAATCTGGTATGTGGCGAGTTGTTTTGGAAACTGTCCTGATCCCCGCCCTCTATGATTAATTCAAGTGTCAGGAGTCCCTGGGGGTCACATCTCCTGCATGGGTGTGCAATGTCTGTACGCACTCTGGCCACTCCTCTTATGTGGCCATGGCATATTAGCTAATGGATGACATATGATCTAATATATGCCATTAATGGCCAGTAGGGACGGTCTCTGTCCAGACTGCCAGAGTGGACACCCACAGACATGAGTGGCTGCCAGAGCAACACACAAGCACAAACTTACACACAGCTTTATCATACTTTTATTTTATGTCTCTAACATTCACACACCTTCAGTGTGAATGCATTAATTACACAGCAACTGAAAAGGTCATTCTTGGAGGGAACTCTTTTAATCAGGTGGGGAGCAAGCTGAATAACCAAAGGAGGAATGATGATAACTTAAAATTGATCAAAAGTTTACAATAATTTATTGACAAATGACAATAAGATCCACGCTAAAAGCAATAGGGGCTTAAAAGGAATTTAAATGTCCTCAGAAGGGCAAGTCTAAATGTAATCGGTTGACTTTATAATCATAGTTCAACAGTGCTAACACACGAAAGTTACCACAAGAGCAATGTTGCTTACCTCTCCCATGGAGCACAACAGCAAAAGGGGAGAGGCAAAGTGGGAGACACCCCTTTATAGGTGGGGTACCCCCATAGGTGAACATAGGGGTACAAAAACCAGTTATCAAACATTCCACATATTGGGTCTTATTCATGAAATGTGAGCAGAAGGAATTTGTGTGTAAACTGTTCGCAGACGGACATTTACGTACGTGTCCGTATTCATCAATATTTTAGCAGCTCCGATCTTTTCATAGCTACTAACAAAATCTACTCCTGCTCCTGACCACTCGTAGTGCTTGTGTAAATGTAGTAAAGCATATAAATATTGCTTGTCACTATTGGAAATTATAATTTTAATTCGTATTGCGCTCTGTTATGTACACAATACACAGATGCCTTTGAAACACGTAATCTAAACATGACAAAATATTAAAAATATAAACACATTTAGTTAAATTAGTTGGCAGTTAGCAGGTTTAAGATCCAGATTAGGTTCATGATTGTGAATTATCTATGTAAACCGACTCAATAGATTACACGTTCTTTCTACATGTTGAATGATAATAATAAAAATATAAGTAAGGACAGCCGGATCACAGCCTCTTCAGCCTTCGGCCGTTCCCACTTCATTCAAGACCCCACAAATGAATCTTCTGTTTGTTTGGTGACCGCTGTATTTTTTGTGTGTGCTTATATACCATAAGGTGAATGCAGTTATTGTTTCATCTCGTTCCGACATCTGGGGACTACACGATCTTTACTTCATAAAAAAGATCGATACATGTTCAGCTAATCAGCGGGAGTTCGTAGCTCATAACCCCGCAAGAGTCCTGTGATCGGGGTCGTAATTCGGCACTTGTTCCGTCTGAGCGTAATGATCTCCGCCTGAGCGTTATTCGCTGGGTCGGTGGTGAAGTGGCGCACATGACTCGTGCTACGGACAGACGGACAGACAGCCACGTATCTTAAACAGGTAATACATCTGGCTCCATCTTTCCCACATCAAATATCCGTGATCACCTACACCCGCGTGCGTAAAAGCGCACACAATTCCGTGTCCTCTCACCGCGGATGCTGTGATTTGATGGCCCGGTACTCACTGTAGCCCACTCTTAGATGTCGGAGCGGAAATCAGTTTCTGTGAGACTTTTTCTGATTCACCTTACGGGCTATTATGCATTTCTTTGCCTCCAGTTTTATATCAAACCATTTACGCTTCACCTCTGACATGGTTCTTTGTACCACGGAGACAACATTAACAGCATCTGTTACCTCCCTCCAGGCCTTCGCTTTGTCTGCCCTGTCACACCACTACTAACTGAAGAAAATAAAATGTTTTTCTTAAGTCCACTTCACCCAAAATTATTTTGATCTCCGCTTCGGAAAAAGTCTTTCTTCTTTCCCTCTCTGTCTTTGTTTGCGCCATGACTGACAGGTCAGGTCACTGGATGCATCTACACCTCCTTATGTGGTGGTTATTGGCTATTCATGGGCAGGGATTTTTTCATGAATGAGACCCACTGTGTGCAGAGGCCTAAGCATGTCAGTTACTAACAACTGAAACAAATTTTGTGAAATTATAATACTTATTGTTACAAATGTAGGACATTTAACTTTGTCACACATACTACTGCAGTATAATTGACCCTGTTAAATAAATCAGTCCTTAAAAAAGTCTCATACAACATGCAATTTACAATGTCTTATTCAGGGGGAGCAGATTCGTTGGTGCCAAGGAATGCCGTCCTCGTGGCAGGTCCTTGCCGAGCGCCTCGTCCCTCTGCCACTATTCCCCGCGGATCTGGTAAACAAAAACATGAGAGAGGAGCGCCAGTAACAAGTCCAAGACTCTGGGCCTACTTCATTTCTTTTTCACAGCACTTTCAATAGTGGTACATATGCATAAGGGGAGATTTCCTAACTCTGCCCATCTCTTCATGATGCTAGAGTACCGTTCTGGTCTGTCTGGCTGCTCCTCCTTGTGCTCTCCTCACCTCACTGCTCAGTATCATTCTCCTGGTGCTTCCAACCTGGTGTCCCTGGCATCTCTTACGTGTCTGGCATGTCTGTCGTCTCCTCATTTCTGTGTAGCAGACGTTTTGTCCTCTCCTCCCAGCCCACCATTCACTGCTCCTCCTGCCTCCCCGAGCCTCATTGGATAAAACATGGGGTGCATACAAAAAGGTTAAAAAAAAAACACATGCAATGTAAAATAACCACAGCAACCAATATAAAAGATACAACAAGCATAAAATATAGATATAATAATAAAAATTTACTTCTGCCATGTGACACTAATAATTGCTTGTTGAAGATGACAGTCATTGAGGTAAAGTACAGAAAGGAGAGCAGGTCAAAGTTAAAGCAGGAATTGGGTCTGTAACAGATTTATCATTAATTTTATCAGTAGTTTTATAATTAATCAACTTTTTTCTCTCCAGATAAGGTTGTTTTCAACATGTCTGAGGCTTTGAGTGCTCCTGTTTATTGTTCTGTCAGACTTATTTTTAGTGTAACTGTGCTCCCACATGTCAGCACAACTAACAAGATATACCAAAACAAAACCTCACCTATAAATGCAACAAATTATTATAGTTTGCGTAGGGCTGGTTATTAAACCTTTGAACATTTTGGACCAAAGTGTGTCTGTAGCGCTGAGTATTGAAAACTTAAAAGTACTGATTGGTTTCCTAAATCACTGCCCACACCTTCAGTGTTTTCAGCCTGTTGATGGGTTTAGATTGGCTGGAGGATTAGTTGGCCAATCAAAGCTTTGCAGGTGGAATTAAGAATGGGGTCATCTCAAACCAGATGGGCACAGCTTGACGTACTTATCTAAAGTCAGTGGGCTCTAGTTTCGCAGACCGGGCGAGGCGGAGGCGCCGCGGACCTGCGCTTTGCCAACTGGGTGTGGCCAGGTGGATTTTGCAAGCTTGGCACACCGTGCGCCCTGGCACAGCTACTCCTCTTTCCCACCTCCGTCCCTCCTACCTGCGCAAGTCGGAAAGAGAGAGTAGAGAAGGCGTGGAGTGGATTTTACACACATCACACTAATCAAATGAGCCCCTCTCCTCGCCCTTAAATGCGCCGTGCGAAGGTGAGTTTACTCAATTCGCCATGGCAGAAGAGAGCAGCAGTGTCAGACGGCCAAACTTCTCCCAGGAGGAAATTGATGTTTTGGTCCAGGAGGTCCAAGCTCGCAGTGTCTGTATATACAGAACTGCAAGCAGACCTCCACGGGCTGATGATGCAAAGGTAGCCTGGGAGGATGTCACCACAATTGTAAATCAATGTTGCGTTTCTCTCGTGCGCACGTGTGCTCTCTTTCTCTCTCGCAGTCTCACTCTGTTTCTTTTCTTTTGACTTTTCTAAGATGACAGATGCTGAATATATACTCCCTATCTGATGCGTGGCTGTTTGTGGTTGGCTGAGAGGGATGTGAACGTGTTAGTTTGCAGCTGTGTTAATCAAATCAGGTTGGGTTTCCATTACGCGTGCCAAACGTGCCAAACGGTGCCAATCCCCTTTGATCTGACATCAGATGTGACGGGACAGTCGATATAGAGATACATTTATGTGCTGATTGCAGATAATTGCACTGAATAGTGGTTTTTGGGTATTTATTGCATCGTTAATGTTCCTGATATTCTGGAAACCTGCCTGTGAGGTTTTGGTGATGTGTGCACGCTGTCCGCTGGTCAGCCAAACTTCGGCTTACACTGGCTGCGCTCCCCCTGCACTGACAGTAGACCTGGTTTCAGCTGGCGAGCTTTTAGCGCACCTTCGGCGAAGCCTTTTGGCACGAAACTGTCACTGCGCCAAGCTGGATCTGTCAACACCTCCCCATGCTGCGCCACCACACCCATCTCAGCGCACCTCGGTCTGCCAAACTACCAAACTGAGCGCGTCTCGGGTTGCGCTGCTCGAAACTAGCTCTGCGCGGGGTTTGCCACCCTGCACCACCCTGCTCTGCGCCGGGAAACTAGAGCCCAGTGTGTTACATGCAGTAGATAGTGGTCGGCACGCTCCGTGTTTGGAGAATCAGAAGGGACTAGCATCTCAGAAGCTCAGCAGTGCATTGCTGTAGGTGGGGGTTTTCACCAAAACACATTTTAGCAACTTAAAAAAAAAGGCCTGCCTAAAAAAATCTACATCAGTTCAAATGGCTGTCATATTGAAAGTACTGACAGTATCTTCACCTTGACAGCCCTTTCCTTTGGCATTACATACTTTCACCAATGTAACTTCTGTACTTGTCCGCATAGGTGCAGCTGAGCTATGCACTGTTAAACTGCAGATCAACTGTTTGGTCAGACTTTTAGCAGTTTAGAAGAGAGAACATCTATAAGATAATAATAAAACGGAATGATTATGACAGCAACGATGTAATGTAGTTCACTGTGGAGACAAAAGGTGACCTTTGTGAACCAGCGTATACAGAAGAAGAACTACTGCAGAGGAAGGCCAAACAGGCCAAAAAAGAAAGACAGAGGAGAAACTTCTGTGGGAACACTGACTGCACTGATTGGACATTGCAATCTTTTGCTTTAAGTGTTTGACACACAAAGGAAGAACAACACTATGCAGAAACATTTGTCCAGCACTTCTGAAGTTACAGAGCAACGGGACATTGCAAAGAAGGTGACAACTGTCGTGGACAGTGCACGGAATGTGACAGCAGCAGGAAGTCTCCTGTCATACAAATACACGCCATGCATTGCACTTAGTTTACAGAGGTTGATTATAACGTCAGTCTGTGATGATGGTTTCTTTGCATTTGTTCAATTCCCGGTCAGGACACTCTAGTAAGAGTTGCTTTACCTTGGTTATATGGAGTTCAAAACTATAAAAAATTGAATTTTAAACATGCAATTAATCATGATCAACTATTGAAACTAAGCAAGTAATTGGAGTTACAAAAAAGAAAGAAGGGAAACTTTTATGGAGCTGAAACTGTGTAAACTCTAAACACATGCTCACAGACCCAGAGAGCTAAGTGGTTACAACACAACCTCAGGATCTTTCTGAATCCGAAGATGTCAGTGCTTCACATTTACTGATTGTTTGGTAAGTGGGTTCATTTATTTGTAGGTATTTAGCATAATTTTACCTGATGGTTTAGGTTTTAGGTTTTTTATTTTTGCACAAAAAATATATAAAATACAACATAAAAATAAAATATACTGTAGAAAATACAGTGCAGGAAGAGGCAAAAAGCCGACTGGCTTATTTGGAGCCTCCATCGAATACAATTAAAATGACAGTGTCATAAAGGATACATAAATAAAATACAAAGCATAAAAATTACAATAAAGATAAAAAAACTGGAAATGAGATACAGAAAGCTTTCAAGTGGGCTAAATGTTTTGCTACAAAGCTTTAATTAAATGTATTCCATAATTTTGTGCCTCTAAATTTAATAGAAAATTGGCTTCTGCAAGTGAGACATTTTGGAGGATGGAGAGCTGATGACTGATGTGTACTATATGAATGAACAAGTGAATCTGCTACGAAGTAAGTCCTAAACTGAGAGTAAGAAGACAATTTCTAGTGATAAGATGGCTAACCTTCCTTATTATACCAATAGGTTTATTTATTTTTCTACTAACACAATCAATTTGTTCTCTCCAGCTCAGACCGTCATCAGTGATAATTCCCAGGAAGCTTGTTGTTGATACCTGGGGTATCTCAATGGACTCAATTGTAATGCGAGGTAAATCCTTATTATAGGATTTTCTGCAGCTAAAAATAATAAAATTAGATTTTTTAATGTTTAAAGATAATTTATTTATTTTAAACCATGCAACCTAGGCATCTAAACCAATATTTGCATTTTCAATCAGTGAACTAAAGTTTGAGCGTGAGAGAACAAGGATTGTGTCATCTGCAAACATGACAGAAGAGAATTTGAAACATTTGCTAAATCATTTATATAAATAAGAAACAATAGTGGTCCAAGAATGGATCCCTGCAGAACCCCACAGTGTAGTTTAGCTCTGTTAACATAGCATCCCTTAACACAAACAAATTTAGCTCTGTTAGAAACATAATTTGTCAACCATTTATGAGTAACATTCTGAAAACCATATTTATATAACTTAGTCAATAAGACATTGTGATTTACAGTATCAAATGCTTTAGAGAAGTCTAAGAAAATACTACAAACAAATTCATTGTTTTCAAGAGCAGACGTAACCTTGTCAATCAGGTGAAGCAGAGCCATATACCGGTAAGTGGAATAATTTTTTGGAAAACCATACTGATGATTGTAAAGAATTGTATTGAAATCTAAATGAAGAAGAATCCTGTTGTAGATAATTTTTTCAAGTATTTTTGAAAAACATGGCAAAATAGATATGAGCCTATAATTGTTAAAACATCATGGATCATCCATTTTAAACAAGGGAATAACTCTGGCAATTTTAAAATCCTCTGGCACAACTCCTGTCTTTAAAGACAGGGAAAAGATGTAGGAGAAGGTAATTCTGAGGTAGTTTTTTCTCTTTGAAGAAGCTGGTTTAATACTTTCCATATGGATTTAATGTTGTTTGAACACCTGTTTAATTCATAACTAAAATATTTCTTTTTTGCAGATCTAATAGAATTAATATATTTATTTCTGTAGGATTTATAAGCACCATGAGTAAGAGGAGTAGGATTTAAGACATATCTTTTATACAGTTTGTTCTTTTTCCTCAGCAGCTTCAACAAATCAGCTGTGAACCATGGCTTACTGAAGTCTTGGTGACATTTTGGTTGGGTACAGCAGTGCTCTTCAGAAAGTGTCTGTGTCACTTATTTGGCGGGGATTGTACAAAATCCTTGAGAAAAAATGTTCACTGCAAACATCAATTTGTCCAAAGCCTTGTTCAGACTGCAGGCCAAATCCGATTTTTTTGCAAATCTGATCAGAATCCAATCTTACTGACTGACCGTTTGCATTACATATTGCAAGTGATCAGATCCGATCTGCATGTGTCCATATTGACGTAGTCTTATCCACATTGATTTCCATGGTAACAGGCTACGCCCAGGAAAAACAAACAATGGCAACAGCAAACTGTGCATGCTTCTGTCCCAAATGGTTATGTGAACCCCTGGCGCAACCTTCGTCTGAATTGCAAGGAAGTGACAGAAACAGGAGGGCGGCACGGTGGTGTGGTGGTTAGCACTCTCGCCTCACAGCAAGAGGGTTGCCGGTTCGATCCCGGGCGTGGGAGCCCTTCTGTGTGGAGTTTGCATGTTCTCCCCGTGTCAGCGTGGGTTCTCTCCGGGCACTCCGGCTTCCTCCCACAGTCCAAAGACATGCAGATTGGGGACTAGGTTAATTGGTGACTCTAAATTGTCCGTAGGTGTGAATGTGAGCGTGAATGGTTGTTTGTCTCTATGTGTCAGCCCTGCGATAGTCTGGCGACCTGTCCAGGGTGTACCCTGCCTCTCGCCCGATGTCAGCTGGGATAGGCTCCAGCCCCCCCGCGACCCTCAAGAGGATGAAGCGGTTAGAAGATGAATGAATGAATGAATGACAGAAACAGAGAAGACTGCTAAGTTGTGTCGCCTTTCGTGCTGCCATCATCGCTGGAATGGTAGAGGAGCGATTAGTGGAGTCATCAATGAGTGAACTCAAAACTCCAGTCCAGCTCTCTTTTTTCCATCATGGCATTATAGGCCTACATTTAAATCTGTTAAGAAAAGTCATGTTAGTATTATGAACTTACCATTCCCAGGAGTATCCAGCCTTTCTTCCTCATCTTCCTGACAGTTGCTTTCCTGAATGTTGTGGTCTTCCTCTGCTGCGCTGTCCAGAACAAATTTAGGATCCCCACTGGGCTTGTCACGAAGAATTTCGTCAAGATACTCATGTCCTGATATATGGCTTTATTTCTGTATGCACCTTCTAATTTTTTCTGAACTGACAAATTCCCCCACTATCAGGCACTTTATCTCCTCGTCTGTCCACGGTTTGTTGTTTTCCTCCATGCTTTTAACCCGTGGCTTGACTATTTCTTCCACTTGTAACTCCACAGGCATCGCTAGGCAACGAGCGTCTCCCCAGATCTAGGTCGTTGTTGTTGTTGTTCCTGTCGTGCTGCAAATGACGCAGAAGACACTTGGAAATCCTATTTGAGCAGCCGAGACGTTCAGATTGAAATGGATCTGTAAAACTCCGATTGGAATAGCATCACACCTCCGTATGTGGTTTGAATCAGATTTGGAAAACTCGGATCTCATGTGTTTTTTTGCTGTCCAGACTGGTAATCTGAACAAGGCCTAAGCATTGCAGGTGGAGTATTGATGTCTTTATTTTCAGTGAAATGAACCACAGCTATTTTCATGTCATTGTTTGAACAACCCAGACAAACACAAGGACACACCATCTTAGAAATCTTTAGAAAAGTGAAGTTTCTTTTCAGTTGCGCAACAGCACTTTCTGACCTGAACACCTGACCTGCAGCTGAATACAATAAAGCAGAGAAAATATTCTCATTAAGGCATCCACTTAGACTGCAATTTTTTTTTAGGTAGGCCTTTTTTACGTGGCTAAAATCCATTTTGCTTAAAACCCTAATCCACAGAAATACATTGCTGAGCTTTTGGGGTGCTAGTCTTGTCTGCTTCTAAAATCAGGGAGCTCGCTGACCGCCATCTACTTTATGTAAAAGATCAGTACCTCATATAGCCCCACTTCAACAAATGTAGTTGTTGTTGGTATTTATATTTATCTGAACAAAGCACTTAAATGTTTAGGTTTTACTTTTGATCAGTTTTGTTATGCCCTCTTGCTGGTGATAGCCACAGCCGAAGGCATTATGCTTTTGGGTTGTGCGTCTGTTTGTCTGTCCCATTCTAACGATGCGATGTCTCAAGACCACATTGCGGGAATTTTTTTCAAATTTGGCACAAAAGGTTTGTTTGACTCAATGACAAACTCATTAGATTTTGGTGGCGATAGGTCAAAGGTCAAGGTCACTGTGACTTTGTCTGTCTCATTCTCGTGAAGACGAAATTTCAAGAACAGCTTACAGGAATCTCTTTAGATTTTGCACAGACTTTACTTGGACTCAACAATGAACTGATCAGAAGGTGAAGGCCACAGTGACCTTGCATCTATCTCATTCTCGCAAACGCAATACCTACAGGATGCCTTATGGGAATTTCTTCAAATTTGGCACAAATGTACATTGGGCCTGAAGAATAAACTCATTAGAATTTGGTGCTCAAAGTTCAAAGGTCAAGGTCACTGTGACATCATAATATTTTGCATAAATCACTTTTCTGGCCATTATTCAACATCATATTTCAGAAGCAGAAGGGGAGACATTTGGTCAGACACTGAATTGGTGACACTAATCTTGGGTGTCCACCTTGAAACTGTGCCGATTGTATAGATCTTC
This sequence comes from Epinephelus fuscoguttatus, assembly GCF_011397635.1. Taxonomy (NCBI): domain Eukaryota; kingdom Metazoa; phylum Chordata; class Actinopteri; order Perciformes; family Serranidae; genus Epinephelus; species Epinephelus fuscoguttatus. The sequence goes on along the minus strand of NC_064767.1, from coordinate 37,670,260 downwards.
TGTGCTGCCAGGGGGAAGATGTTTGTGAAGCATCTATGTTTACACTGACATGGATGTAAACTGTGAGAGAAACTTGACTGGTGTGCAGAGGCATACAACCGGGAGGTGGTAATTCTAGTTGTCCTTGTTTCAGCTGTTAACGTCTATTTCTGAGAGTCATATGTTCTAGCGTGTGAATTCATAATATTTTTCAAATAATAATAATAATTAAAAAATATATATATACAACATTTATTTGCTATTGGTAATAATAAAGTTAATTTACAGTTATAATAAAAAAAAAACTATAATGGTACTAGAACTGATAAGTAATGTTGGAAATAAAATGTCCTGAGGATTTATTTTCTAACTTTCTCTAAATGTATTTTATCTTTGTTTTACTGTAAATAAGAGCAAAATAAATATTAGTTATATACAGTACAGGCCAAAAGTTTGGACACACCTTCTCATTCAATGCGTTTTCTTTATTTTCATGACTATTTACATTGTAGATTCTCACTGAAGGCATCAAAACTATGAATGAACACATGTGGAGTTATGTACTTAACAAAAAGATGAAATAACTGAAAACATGTTTTATATTCTAGTTTCTTCAAAATAGCCACCCTTTGCTCTGATTACTGCTTTGCACACTCTTGGCATTCTCTCCATGAGCTTCAAGAGGTAGTCACCTGAAATGGTTTTCCAACAGTCTTGAAGGAGTTCCCAGAGGTGTTTAGCACTTGTTGGCCCCTTTGCCTTCACTCTGCGGTCCAGCTCACCCCAAACCATCTGGATTGGGTTCAGGTCCGGTGACTGTGGAGGCCAGGTCATCTGCCGCAGCACTCCATCACTCTCCTTCTTGGTCAAATAGCCCTTACACAGCCTGGAGGTGTGTTTGGGGTCATTGTCCTGTTGAAAAATAAATGATCGTCCAACTAAACACAAACCGGATGGGATGGCATGTTGCTGCAGGATGCTGTGGTAGCCATGCTGGTTCAGTGTGCCTTCAATTTTGAATAAATCCCCAACAGTGTCACCAGCAAAACACCCCCACACCATCACACCTCCTCCTCCATGCTTCACAGTGGGAACCAGGCATGTGGAATCCATCCGTTCACCTTTTCTGCGTCTCACAAAGACACGGCAGTTGGAACCAAAGATCTCAAATTTGGACTCATCAGACCAAAGCACAGATTTCCACTGGTCTAATGTCCATTCCTTGTGTTTCTTGGCCCAAACAAATCTCTTCTGCTTGTTGCCTCTCCTTAGCAGTGGTTTCCTAGCAGCTATTTGACCATGAAGGCCTGATTCGCGCAGTCTCCTCTTAACAGTTGTTCTAGAGATGGATCTGCTGCTAGAACTCTGTGTGGCATTCATCTGGTCTCTGATCTGAGCTGCTGTTAACTTGGGATTTCTGAGGCTGGTGACTCGGATGAACTTATCCTCAGAAGCAGAGGTGACTCTTGGTCTTCCTTTCCCGGGTCGGTCCTCATGTGTGCCAGTTTCGTTGTAGCGCTTGATGGTTTTTGCGACTCCACTTGGGGACACATTTAAAGTTTTTGCAATTTTCCCGACTGACTGACCTTCATTTCTTAAAGTAATGATGGCCACTCGTTTTTCTTTAGTTAGCTGATTGGTTCTTGCCATAATATGAATTTTAACAGTTGTCCAATAGGGCTGTCGGCTGTGTATTAACCTGACTTCTGCACAACACAACTGATGGTCCCAACCCCATTGATAAAGCAAGAAATTCCACTAATTAACCCTGATAAGGCACACCTGTGAAGTGGTTTGGGGTGAGCTGGACCGCAGAGTGAAGGCAAAGGGGCCAACAAGTGCTAAACACCTCTGGGAACTCCTTCAAGACTGTTGGAAAACCATTTCAGGTGACTACCTCTTGAAGCTCATGGAGAGAATGCCAAGAGTGTGCAAAGCAGTAATCAGAGCAAAGGGTGGCTATTTTGAAGAAACTAGAATATAAAACATGTTTTCAGTTATTTCACCTTTTTTTGTTAAGTACATAACTCCACATGTGTTCATTCATAGTTTTGATGCCTTCAGTGAGAATCTACAATGTAAATAGTCATGAAAATAAAGAAAACGCATTGAATGAGAAGGTGTGTCCAAACTTTTGGCCTGTACTGTATATACTAAAAATAAATTTACTCTGCAGTTCTTAGCAGTTTGATCCTTCATCCCTTTCAACTGACTCTTGTAACTGACCACACACAAACATGAACTCCAGCTATTCTGTTCCTGTGTGTCTGACACCAGGTGCACTGTATGTGTGGTTTGATAATCCAGATGTGCGATGACGTAGATCTGATCTCTGTCCATCAAGTGGATCCTCACATTGTACAGAGTGGATTTGGGGGGTCAAACACTCTAATCCCCTCCTGTGTGATCTCAGGTGCAGGGGTCAAATGTATGTAAACCCAAACAGTGTGTTTCCACGGTGATGAGATGGGTTTGTCAAGAGGCTAATATGCCTTAATCCCTTCAGAAGCTTCGGATGGATCGAGTGTTGGAGAGGAAAGGACCGAGCTGTGTTTTCCTCACTGGGACTTATTGACTGGCTCAACAGACACTGTGTGCACATGATTTTTATGTGCTGAGCATTTGTGCTCACAGTGCCTCAAGCTTATGGATTAGCCCTTTCCTGGCAGGCCCCAGCATGCATCTCATGTCCAACACACAAGTTCTGTCCGGCTCACTTTCAGTGCTTTCATTTATCATCCCTGACAAAAATGCTATTCAAAAATCACACTGATATTAGTATGATGTAAACAGATGTTTCTGAATGCTAACAAATGAAATGTTGTTTAACTGAATTAACTTGTTTAATTCATTTGTTTAACAACAAATGAATTGTTGTTAGCTAAGAAATGAACTATTGTTAAACTTAACAAAGGGTCATATTTCTAATAAAGGGTATGTGGATATATATTCATCTTCACCTGCACGATGTGACATAAAATAACACTTACCAACCAGCAAAAAACTCTAAATGACCAAAGAGAGACACAAAAAGACCACAAATGAAAGCAAACAGACACAAAATAACTAAAAGGGGCAAAACAACCACAAAGAAACATGGAATGACTACAAGGAGACACAAAATGACTACCCTGGAAATCCAGAGTTCTTGCTAGAGCACAATTTGAATTTGCTCAACGAGTCACTCTGGCAATCAGTAATGATGCTCGTTACCCATGCTGTTGGAGCCGAGCTGCACCAATCACATCGGTGTATCTGATATAGGTGGGGCAGAGGCGAGCTAAACAGATGACGACAGCGCTGCGACGACGAAGTCCAGAATCAGTCAGTAAACATTGATGGCTACGGATGAACACCAGTTGTTTGAAATGGCTTTGGCCGCTAGAATGTACGAGTTAGACTTGGCTTTTTCTCTAAAAGAGGAACAGAAGACGGCGCTCGAGTCTTTCCTTTGCAAGAAGGACGTTTTTGCTGTTTTGCCGACCGGGTACGGCAAGAGTCTAATCTACCAGTCTACCATAAAATAAACCCTGCATTACAAACTTGGGTTGTGGAAATTAAAAGACACCAGCATTTATCAATAAAAGATCCTATCAAGTTGCATAATAGTGTCATGATCCAGGGTTTTTTGTTTGTAGTCTTATCTCTAGGATTTTGTTTGTTGGGTTTTCTGTTCTTACTTTTTTCATGCACATGCATGTTTAAGCTGTTTATTGTTTTATTTTTGTCAAGTCTAATTGTATTTCCTATCTCTGTCTGTTTTCCTGCCTTCGTCAGCCTCGCCCTGATTAGTTTCACTCACCTGTTCTTACTCCCCCTTTCCCTTGTTTACCCAGCTACACACCTGCCCTGCATTAGTCTCATTAGTCCTTCCTTGCTCCTGAGTTTTTCCCAGCCAATCAGCTCCCTGCCTGTTCTTTTGCCTCATCACTTTATTCCCCTCATCTGAGCTCCTCTGACCTTTTTCCTCCACCTGTACTTTATCCCCTCGTCAAACTAGTTTGTATTTAAGTCCTGGTTTTCAGTTGATTTGGTTGTGTGATGTTAAGTTGCTGTTTCCCCAGAATAAGGAGTGATCTTTTTGAGCCTCTTTGGTCTGCTGTCTCCTGCTCCACCTTACATAACAAATTTTGTTATGTGGGCTGGAGCAGGTGTGGTGTTCCTATTTAATAGGAAATATAAGAATTAGTGCTTTTAAAGCTGGAGGGTCCAATGTGCAGGATTTAGGGGGATACATTGGCAGAAATGACATACAATGGAATATAATATAATTAGTATGTTTTCTTTAGTAGGCTTTATAATCACCTTAAAATAAGGATCTTTGTGTCTTTGTTTCATTAGAACGTACTGTTTCTATCTACATAGGGAACGGGTCTTTGTTTATGGAGCTCGCCAAATGAAGCCAAAACGGAAATACCAAAAACTGCAATTCCTCTAATGCCACTTGAGGCCAGTCAGTCCCCATAGAACCCCATGTTAAAATGCCCAACTTTACAGCAGAAATAAACATGTTTACAACCTGGTACAAAAAAAGTTTTGGTCTCTAAGTATTTTCAATATTAATGTACAGGGGGTGATTTTTTATCTTTTTTTTTTTTAATAAATCACCCTTTTACATTTTATTAAGGCTTGAAGTAACATATAATTAAGCGTAGGCCACTTTGAGTGATGGGCTGTATGCTGATAGCGCCCTTGGCTTCTTAGTCAGATCTACACCTTGATCCTCCACAGCTTCACCCTCTCTCCCAAATTTAGTCACTCCTGGCTAAAAAAACAAGATGATGACAATTAAAGTGCCGAACTTCAGGCTTCAAAATGGGAGACCACAACCCAATGGATGACGTCACAGAAGCTACTTGGTCTGGGTGATTTGGGCAAAAAAATCATGTTTCGGTATTTTCAGGCTCAGTGGCAATAGAAGATATATATATCTCTGTTTTTTTCTATTAAACGGGCTACATGTTCAGCTGCAAGTCAAAGCCAGACTTAAAATTGTACAAGCATTTTTTATAAAAAATAGACTGTGTTCAAAATATTTTTGCACAAAATCAATCAATCAATCAATCAATCAATCAATCAATCAATCAATCAATCAATTTTACTAATAAAGCCCAATATCACAAATCACAATTTGCCTCAGAGGGCTTTACAGCATACAACATCCCTCTGTCCTTTGGACCCTCACAGCGGGTAAGGACCCCCCTTCAACTGAGGAGGTTGAAATACATTTAGTTGCTAACCCCTCCCTCCACAGCAGAGCATGTGAGCGGAGCGGATGGATTTTGTGTTGAGCGAGGAGTGGCTAAAAGGTGGAGCGGAGCCTTATCTCTCGTTCCAATTTCACTTCGGTTGCTCATGCCCCACCCAGAATGCATCTTTGCACCTGTGCACACCCACACTATTTTCTTTCAAAACTATGGAGTTTACTGTGTACTTCAGAAAAGAAACTGAGAAGAGAAGCAGTGGTACCTTGGAGAACGGTCCCTAACTGCGGGGAGAGGCGAGAGGGCTTTCCCAGAGGTCAGCTGCTTAACCTGGTCCGTCTCCTCTACACTTTGACTTATTTCCACCCTGCAGACAGCAGTACCGTGTAGAACGGTTCCTAACTGCGGGGAGAGGGGAGAGGGCTTCCCTGGAGAATCTACCAAGCTCATGTTTTATTTGTGAATAGAAGATTACAGATTAGGGTAGTACGACGCAGTTTTTTTGAGCGGAGTCATGAGCGAGTGGAGCGGGATAAAATTTATGATGGAGTGGAGCGGAGCGGAGCGAGGAATGCACAGAACCAAGTGGAGCGGACGACAGGTCTGTGAACGAGGAGTGGAAATTTTCACCCGCTCCGCTCCGCTCACATGCTCTGCTCCACAGCAGGACATTGTTTAGATTCCAGCTTGCTTCTTCAAACTGGGGCCCTGCCAACTGACATCTACTGTAGTTAATACACTGATTATGGATAAGTAGACTCACAAGTCAGTCTTTAGACGCTTTGCTTAACTAAAGACTGATATCTTTCTCCCTGATTTTGTGTTTAGATGGGCAGATACAATTTCAGAGTTTAAAAAAACTCCCTACGTTGCAGAACCAATAGTAAATCCACAGAAAATCCACAAAAAAATTGTAGAAACCTCAGGAAGAGCAACTGAGGAGGGATCCCTCTTCGAGGACGGACAGACATGCAATAGATGTCATACAGAACAGATCAACATAATACATTTGTAGTAATCCATATGACAAAATGAGACAGAAAGAGAGAGAGAGGGACAGAGACAGAGACAGAGAGAGATGCAGGTCAGACAGTAATGACAGTAGCTTACAACAACATTAATGAAAGTAATAATATTATAATACCTGTAATATTGTATAACAATTACAATATTTTGTAACTATATATTAATATATGATAGTATATGTATGTGACAATAATAATCATATGTGTATAATAACAGTAGAAGTATGACTAATGATAACAGCAGCAGTAACAGGAGGCATCAGGCAGGACCACGGCAGCAGCACAACCACACACGTCACACCATCCAGGCGTAGCTGTGATATGAGTTAACCTGAGAGACAGTGGAGCACAAAGGCTCCGGAGAAGAAGCCGAATTAGTGACATGCAGTAAAGCAGAGTTGGTGATATGCAGTAATAGGACGTGAATGTTAGCAAGTGAAGAAGAACCAACTTTTCAGAAATTGAGGGGAGAAAGAGAAGAAGAGAAGGTGCTTGATGTATTATAGGAGGTCCCCCGGCCTAACTAGGGGCTGGTCCAAGACAAGCCTGAGCCAACCCTAACTATAAGCTTTATCAAAAAGGAAAGTCTTAAGTCTAATCTTAAATTAGAGACAGTATCTGCCTCCCAGACAGAAACAGGCAAATGATTCCACAGGAGAGGAGCCTGATAGCTGAAGACTCTGGCTCTCGTTCTATTTTTGGAGACTTTAGGAACAACAAGTTAACACTGTATTCTCAGAGGGCAGTGTTCTGGAGGGATAATATGGCACTATGAGCTCTCTAAGATATGACGGAGCTTGACCATTTAGAGCTTTGTAAGTTAGGAAAAGGATTTTAAATTCAATTCTGGATTTTACAGGGAGCCAGTGCAGGGAAGCTAAAACAGGAGAAATATGATCTTGTTTCTTATTTCCTGTTAGTACACGTGCTGCTGCATTCTGAATTAGCTGGAGAGTTTTTAAGGACTTACTAGAGCTACCTGATAATAGGGAGTTACAGTAATCCAGCCTTGAGGTAACAAAAGCGTGGACCAATTTTTCTGTGTCATTTTGGGTCAGGATAGGTCCAATTTTTGCAATATTATGCAGATGAAAAAATGCAGTCTGTGAGGTTTGTTGTAAATGGGAATTAAAAGATAAATCTTGGTTAAATATTACTCTGAGGTTTCTTACGGTAGTGCTAGAGGCCAGAGCAATGCCATCTAGAGAAACTATGTCATCAGATAAAGAGTCTCTGAGTTGTTTGGGGCCAAGAACAATAACTTCAGTTTTGTCTGAATTTAACATCAGGAAATTGGTGACCATCCAGGTTTTTATGTCTTTAAGGCATTTTGAAGTTTAGTTAATTGATCCATTTCTTCTGGCTTTATCAGTAGATATAATTGTGTATCATCCGCATAACAATGGAAATTTACAGAGCGATTTCTAATGACGTTACCTAAAGGAAGCATATATAAAGCTAAAGAATTTGTGTAAACACAGATCCTTGTGGAACTCCAAAACAAACTTTAGTAGGTAAAGATGATTCATCACAAACGTGAACAAACTGAAATCGATCAGATAAATAAGATTTAAACCAGCTTAGTGCAGAACCTTTCAGGCCAATTAAATGTTCCAGTCTCTGGAGCAGAATTTGATGGTCAGTTGTTTCAAATGTGGCACTAAGATCTAATAAAACAAGTACAGAGAGGAGTCCTTTGTTTGAAGCAATCAGAAGATCATTTGTAATTTTAACTAGTGCTGTCTGTGTTCTATGATGCACTCTAAATCCTGACTGAAATTCCTAAAATTACACCTCTGGATCCAGGGTGGGCTTTTTTAAGAAGAGGTTTAATTACAGTTACCATAAAAGACTGTGATACATAGCCTGTTAATAAATATATTTTGATCATGTCTAATATGACTAAGTAGCCTAGGTGGAATGGGGTCTAAGAGACAGGTTGATGATTTGGATGAAGAAATCATAGAGGTCAGTTATGTAAATAAAAAGTGATAAAATAAACAGCAGTGGGCCTAAATCCATTAGAGTTTAGAACAATTAAAAATCTTTGTGGGTGTGGGTGGTATAAAAGTCGTTCTCCATGGTCTTTCAAATAAATCTAGTGCTATTAATCTTATTTCTGCACATAGCATTGACAGAAAGACTGAGGGTGGGAAGGAGCGAGAGACACTGTCCTTGTTATGTATGTCTTGTATATGAAACATCTGTGTTGTTGCAGCGCTTTTTTTAAAGCACATCCGTCACTTGCTTCCAGGCGCTGTCTCAATGTCACACAATAGACTACAACTACCAAGAAGAATGGCAATGTGCTGTGTTCCACTTCATACACAAACTAGCAAACAAGCGCTCACCTGAAAAAATCAAGCAGCTCTCTCCCACACATGCAGCGCAGCACTGTACCGCATGTGTGTTACGACAGTCATTTCATTCATCTCACAAACTAATTTATTGTAGCACATGCAACATATACACCGATGTCACATTGTAGACTAATTAACAGACGGATTAAACAGAGGAGCAGCTCTGTGTTTCTCTTAGAGCGTGTTATCACAAAACATTTTCGGTATGGTACCTTTGGAACCGAAAGTACCCTTCAAACATGGTACCCAGACCCTAGCGTTTCTACTGCAAACAGTACTCTTAAATATGGGCAGGGTTGTTGTCACTCACTGCTCTGTCCAGCACTCACTGTATTTCCTCATTATCGATGACACAGAGGAAAGTCTGCACCCCATTTGTCGTCCATGGAACAAGATTGCACGCCAACATTTTCAAAACAAAACAGGCTGCAGTGAGAGTCTCTCTTCATGGGATATATAAACAATACCGGGTTTGTGCATTTAGTCCTTCTCAGGCAAGCTCAGGGGTTTAGTGTTGAGTTGGCCAGACGCTACGCGACCCTTTTCTTTTCTCCGAGTGAGGATTAGAATATATGCAGTTCACATGACCCCGCCGAAATTAATACATATAAACGCTTGAAGATCCACTCATTACTAAAAGTGTATGTCATATAAAAACTAAAGTAATGGTCAAAGTTGTAATATACAATATTTAAGGTGTGCTGATTGAGTCACCTTGTCAGCTTGTGCATTGAGTAACATTACGAGTTAATGTTCCATAAATCCCGGCAGACGGCCCAGTGAATGAAGTCATTTTTCTCTCAAACTCCGGCTGCAAACATCCTTTCATTGCATATTTACAGTTTACTAATTAAACTCTTCATGATATGAACAGTGGCTTCTCACTGATAACCAGCCACAGCTCCACCTTTTAGTACCAGATCTGTGTGCAAGGTACCCCAACAGAAGCGGTACTAAAAATGGTAATGGTTAGAAACAGTTACATTGGTACTATCCACAACTGAACCTGACCGTATCGTACTGCTCGGTGGAAACAGGGCTTTAGAGTTGCTGAGGAACTTGTGAGTCAGTGAGTAGGGCGGAGCTCTGCAGGGAGCGTGAGAGAGGAGAGATGCACACTGGCATGGCTCTTTTAGAAGAAAGGTGTTATGTAACCAGTGCTTAATTTGAGCCAGAACGTACTGGAACGCATACCAGGATCTTTTCAGAAAAGGCCCTGGTGTGTTCCAGAACTACACTGAACAAAAATATAAATGCAGCACTTTTGTTTTTGCTCCCATTTTTCATGAGCTGAACTCAAAGATCTAAAACATTTTCTACATACACAAAAGACCATTTCCCTCAAATATTGTTCACAAATCTGTCTAAATCTGTGTTAGTGAACACCTCTCCTTTGCCGAGATAATCCATCCCACCTCACAGGTGTGATTATTGCACAGGTGTGCCTTAGGCTGGCCACAATAAAAGGCGACTCTAAAATGTTCCAGGAGCAACCAGAGCTGTTGCCCGTGAATTGAATGTTCATTTCTCTACCATAAGCCGTCTCCAAAGGCGTTTCAGACAATTTGGCAGTACATCCAACCGGCCTCACAACCGCAGACCACGTGTAACCACACCAGCCCAGGACCTCCACATCCAGCATGTTCACCTCCAAGATCGTCTGAGACCAGCCACCTGGACAGCTGCTGCAACAATCGGTTTGCATAACCAAAGAATTTCTGCACAAACTGTCAGAAACCATCTCAGGGAAGCTCATCTGCATGCTCGTCGTCCTCATCGGGGTCTCAACCTGACTGCAGTTTGTCATCGTAACCGACTTGAGTGGGCAAATGCTCACATTCGATGGCGTCTGGCACGTTGGAGAGGTGTTCTCTTCATGGATGAATCCTGGTTTTCAGGGCAGATGGCAGACAGCGTGTGTGGCGTCATGTGGGTGAGTGGTTTGCTGATGTCGACGCTGTGGATCGAGTGGCCCATGGTGGCGGTGGGGTTATGGTATGGGCAGGCGTATGTTACAGACAGCAAACACAGGTGCATTTTATTGATGGCATTATGAATGCACAGAGATACTGTGACGAGATCCTGAGGCCCATTGTTGTGCCATTCATCCACGACCATCACCTCATGTTGCAGCATGATAATGCACGGCCCCATGTTGCAAGGATCTGTACACAATTCCTGGAAGCTGAAAACATCCCAGTTCTTGCATGGCCAGCATACTCACCGGACATGTCACCCATTGAGCATGTTTGGGATGCTCTGGATCGGCGTATATGACAGCGTGTTCCAGTTCCTGCCAATATCCAGCAATTTCGCACAGCTAGAAAGAACAGGTCTAGAACTTTTCACATCTAAAAACTACATACAGTATTGGCTGATGTCACTAGTGTTGCAGGGTGGCGTACTGTAGTACTATGGTGCCTCACGCACCACTACTGTGGGATAAGTTCAAAGTCCAGTCGCAAGAGGGAGAGTGTCCATGCGCCGTCCAATAACGGCGTGCACTGGCCACCTGGCACTCAATATGCTGCTGTAGTGGTTTGTTTTCCAGACATGTGAGTATCTTTGAGCAGTGAAAGTTATTATTTATTTTTTTTTTCTTGTCTGCAGTGATTTGTTTTCCACAGAGCTCTACATGCGAGCATTTTACTCGCATTTGCGACTAAAAATAGTTTTGTGCAAGCAAAATAAATCATTCAGCATACCGATTTCAACCAGCAGCAGAAACTAAAAGCGAATCCTGCCAGTTGTGGGTTGAACGGGGGTCACAGACAGGAATAAGTCGGTCAAATAGCCTACGGCAGCTCTGCGGCGCAAGATAACGGCTTACTGTCGTCAGAGAAGTCCGACTCCAGGTTTGTCACTTATGGAAGGACTGTTCTTAACTTGTCAGGGGAGGAGGGTGGCTGGTTGATTTTTATTTTATTCATTTATTTTATTTTGATCCCTCCTATGTTAATCACTTATTGATGCTGTTTTTGAAGTATGAATAAGTCAGTAAGTAATTTATTCCACTGAAATATCATTGATGTATTATAGAAAAGTGATTTATCTTTTTATAAATGACAAAAGGCACATCTGCCTCATTTTTGCTGTGATATTGTGATACTACTCAGAACCGTGATACTTTCACTGGTATCGTACCGTCTCTCAGAGGCCCAAAGTGTTCCCCTACTTCTAATTTTACAAATTAAGCACTGTATGTAACACAACTTGACCCTATATCGATATAAACAGTATTGTCTAAATTTCTATCTTGTTTGAAAGAATATCAATATATCGTACATAGTCGATATATTGCCCAGCCCTAATAGCTATGTCTATTATTTTTTACAGTCTATGGTTCGCCACATTTCTACAGTAGCCCAAAACTAAAAAATCAAACACTGACTGCAGATTGGGCCATTTGCGTTTTTGCATTAGCTATTGTAGTTAGCCCACCTGCAACAAACGGCTTTGGAAAAACACTGATTTGTAACGGGCAACTGCTTTATTTTTATTTTATTTATTTTTTTCTTAACCAGTTGTGGATCATTCGGCTCCCGGTAAAAACCTGCTGAACAATAAATACTAAAGGAATCCTAACCAGGAGAAGTTTTAACTTGTTGCAATCTGCAGTCCTCACCCCTAGATGCCACTTAATCCCCCTAAATCTTATACACTGAACCTTTAAATCACACCAGGGACTGAATTTCAGGATATCTCAGACTCTGCTGCTTTGACCATTCTTCTCTCTTATGAGTCCCCCACCTTTATGGAATATTACATCTCTGTGACATGTACAAATTCTCAGTTCTTTCAAAACCAAAAGCAGTGCACAAAATTAACAAAGCTTAACTCAAGGTAAATATGTTGCTGGATCAGAATAAGCAGTGCACCGACATTGTTTTATTGTGAAAATAGACAGCTTTATTGAAGATATTAATTTTAACGGTGTGTGCGTGCGTCATCTGATGTAGCTGGGGCTCTGTCTGAAGTCCAGTGAATGCAGGGAGGTAGCCAATGCAGCGTACAGGTGGGAGTTGCTAAACCTCAAGCAGTACACTGGGCTGCTCACTGGGTGTGAGCTCAGCTGGAAGAACTGCACAAAAACAAAATATGATATTACATTATAAGAGCATTAACTTTAGCGTTTAACATCTGGCATTCACTTCATAAAATGGTGTTTTAGACTGGTCCTAAAAGCAGGTGAGCTACTGTTCATCCTGAGGATGTACTGAACACACCTGCAGGCACTCAGTCTGCCGCTTGTCCCAGAGTCGTACCACACCGTAGTGTGAGGAGCCGCTGGCTATCATGTGATTTCCGTCTGTCTGGATGCAGTAGAGGGTGCTGTCATGAGGCTCCTCCCACTCCATTACACACTTCCTGTTGAGAAGGATGGGAGTGGGTAAACACGTGTTGAGTTGGAGATCCACATAACATCTGATTCTTAAATGTTTTCAACTTGAAAATGTGTTGAAAAGATACTGTATGTAGAAGGCAACTGGACTACTTGCAGACCTGCTGGGGATATGCTTCTGTCTTTCTTTAGTGCAGATTGAAGGTATGTTTTCTACTGTGTATATGTAGCAGCTCTTCTAAAAGTACAGGAATACATTTTCCAGGGCTTGTCTGACTAAACTTCATTTTATAATCTGTGTACAATACAGACTTGATCATTAACACGGAGAGACAGCTCTGTGCTCCTACATGCTGGAATTCAAATGAAACAGTGACTTTAATGTTAAGTCTTGACAGCTTAACTTTAAAGGTGTTTGCATGATGTACATCAGATGAATAGTGAAAGAACTGTAACACTTTTGATAAACACCATTTTTTAGCTTTATTTGGCTTTTATTAACAGGGACAGCAGATCCAGACAGGAAGAGAAAGAGAGGACATTCAACTAAGGTACTGAGCTGGAATCAAAGTGATTATAAAGTACAGTATATGCCTTAACCATGAAGTGCAGACCTTTTCATAGATAGTCCCACAACTGCAAGGAAACCAAAATGTATTGGACAAATGAAGCCAAACTTAAAGGGATAGCTCAGATTTTTTGAAGTGGGGTTGTATAGATTACTTATCCATAATCAGTGTATCAAATACAGTAGGTGTCAGTTGGCAGGGCCCCATTCTGGAGAAGGAGGCTGGAGTCCGACATGGAATGCCCCCCCCCCCCAGGTGGCCAGCGCGCGCCGTTATTGGACGGCGCATGGACACTCACGCTCTTGCGATTGGACTTTGAACTTATCCCACAGTAGTGGTACCGTGAGGTACCGTAGTACTACGGTACTCCAACAATGCTAGCGCGGGTGGCAACCAATCATGCAGGACATGGTCTCAATTTGCGTGACGTGTGAAAAGAGACAGAAATGCTGTGCAATCCCACGCAATGCTGGCCATCTGGTCACCCTACTTCCACTGCCACTCGCAAGCAGCAGCTAGTAGGGGGCCCCATTAGGGGGGATTCCAACATGTTGTCGTTGTTGCAGTGTCTACAGGGGTTCCATCATATTGTCATTGATATGGACCAATGTCAGCCGACTCTGGGGGCCCCCTTCCAGCATGGGGCCCTAGGCAATTGCCTAGTTTGCCTGTCCGGTTGCGACGGCCCTGGTTAGCGACAAAATGTATTTTTGTCGTAGAAGTTGTTGTAGAAGTCCCAACTAAAAAATCAATATCAGTTTAAGTATACTCTTACCATCAGACAGATAGATCAGCAGGTCCTGTGTTCAGCAATGTTAAGTTACTGCTTTTCTCAATAGAGGTTTGTTTTGAGCAGAGCAATATAACTGTTTCATTTTTCTGTTGGAAATCACTGTCTGACGTTAAGGGTAAGCAGTGAAACTATTATAAATATAGCATACACTTCAACTGTAATAGATTTTTTTAGGTGCCTTAAATATGTTTTGTTGCTGACCACTCCAAAGCGGTAGATTGCTAAGCTTCCATGTCAGACTCCAGCTTGCTTCTCCAAATTGAGGGTGTACTGACAGACTGTATGTAATATACTGACTATGGATAAGTAGCTCATACAACTCCACTTCAAAAAATCTGAAGTCCATGAGCCCATCACAGATAAAATAGAGACAAAGTTCTGAGAGGGTTGTGTTTTATTTTCAGGCAGCTGTTCATTTCTGGGGGAATTTCTGGGACTGAACTGATTCCAACCCATAAAAAAGGTCCCCAGTACTTTGTCTGAATCTAGGTTGTTAGGTTGTTTGGGGAAAAATGCCACAAATGTACAATCTTCACTAAAAATAAAGTCTAGACAATTGAAGTTGCAAAAGAACAGGTGAGATCAACATCTGAGTGGATGTTGTGGATATTCATAGACAATGCTGTAGTTAACAAGAACGTGTGTGTGTGTGTGTGTGTGTGTGTGTGTGTGCGCGCGCGTGGGCAGCAGGAGGCTGAGTAGCAGCAGCAGCAGCAGGGTGGAGGTGGCTGTGGTTAAGAGAGGGGAAGTATTTTGGGATAAGTATTTTCTGCCAATAGACATTGATCCTCCATTAGTGCATCCTCATCAATAAGTGATGGAGAGACACCAGGGGCAGACAATGGGGCAGCAGAGACGTCTGGAGACTCTCTCTCTCCCTCTCTCTCTCTCTCTCACACACACACACACACACACACACACACACACAAAGAGAGAGAAAACAAATAGAATTGCAGACTCTAATTCTAGCAAATGGGGAGGTCACTCATTGTCATTGCATCCTGAAGGTGAAAAACACTAACACAAGCCACTTAAGTACACACACATGCACACAATACTTGCTGTATTAGAGAAAACAAATTGTGTGAACTGGGTGATTAAAGCAAATACAGTGTAACACCATATGTCAACTGCTTGAAAAAAAAATCATATATACAATAAACAAACTGACATTTGAAGCAAAAAAAAACGTGTTCTCCTGTAATGCAATACATGAGTGTGGCTTCTCAGCTCTGGTTCAGCTGATGACAAAACACAGACGCAGACTGAACATTGAGCATGACCTCAGAGTTGCTTTGTCTACTATAACTCCAGACTTTGAGACTCTTGTCAGGAGCAAAAAACATGCCTAGTTCTCCCACTGATTCCTCCAAACTCAGTGCTGTGATGTCAGTGTTTCACCAAAGGTTGAATTGCTTAATTTTCTTAAAAGCACAATGTTTTTCAGTATTTACCTACTAATAAGGTAATCAGAAGAAAAGTTAATGAAGTTTTGAAATGAACCTTTTGTTTAATTTATTTTGAGTTTGTGGATGAAAACTGCTGCTTAAGAAACTGAATTTTTTCCATAGTGCAGTGTTGATTGTCATAGATCCGGTGAGGATTCTCAGCTAAAGCTACATACTTCTCAGTAGCTGCACTTACTTATTTCTTGTATTTTCCATGAAAACACCAACTGAGTCTGTTAAAAATGGCTGTTACTGAAATGTTCTGATTGGTATGTCAGCCTTATGATTAATGCTTGAATAAGTGACTAATAGTTTTACTAGGACATTGTTTGTTATATATTCAATGAGTGAGTACTCAGCTAAAGCTACATATTTGAGTCTTTTTGAAAAAAAACTTCTCAGTGGTTGGACATTTTTATTTCATGTCTGTGCATGAAAGCATTGTCAAGTCTGACAAAAAAGGCTGAAGTTACTGAAGTGATGAGTTTTGGTTTTAATTCAAATACAGCTAATTGAGCATAAAAGGGAATATTTCCCTCTCGAGTACTGCCACTTGCTGGTTGTTTTGGTTTATCACTATACTTGTTTTTTTGTGTTGGCATACTGTGGTAATCTATTCTACTATCTCAGGTTCAAACTGCACCATCTTTTCATTCAATAAATTTGAGAAGTTGAATTTGATTTCATTTTGTTACTTTGATTTTCAGTGTGATTTTCAATCCATCCCTCAGTGGGTTAATAATTTTGATTTCCATTGACTGTTGTTACATCATTTTGTTCTCAACAAATTATGCAATGTACATCAGTAAAGATTTTCAACTTCAATAATTTGTTCAATAAGATCTGATATGTGATGTGAGTGTTCCCTTAATAACCAAGTTTGAATATTCACTCAGATATCAGTCATTTGCATAAACTGTTCAAATAATGAACATAGCTACCATGACGTCACCCTTTGGTTTGAGGACCCCTGTTTGAAGCCTCACATTCAGCATTACATCGCTATTTTGTTTTTTTTGGAACCAGAAGTGACCAAAGTTAGACGAGAGGATGGCACTGTGAAGGAGCGAGGGGCGGATCTGACTGAGAAGCCGAGGACACTACGGCAGGCAGCCTGTCACTCAAAGCTGCCCACCCTTGATTATGCATAACTTTTAGCATTAATCAAATGTAAATGGGTGACTTGATATAACAATTCACCCCCTGTGCAATTATCAGGAAATTAGCAAGTGCAAAAACTGTTTTTTTTTTTTTTTTTTTTTGGTACAAGCCTATAAACATGTTTATTTCTGCTATAAAGTTGGGCATATTAACATCGTGGTCTATGGGGATTGACTTGCTTCTGGAGCCAGCCTCAAGTGGCTGTTAGAGGAACTGCAGTTTTTGGCACTTCCGTGTTGGCTTCATTTTTTAGCCCCAGAGGTTGCCGCTTGGTCATTTGAAGGGGGGGATAACATGATAACATCATATAGTGACAGTATGATTAAGCTCAGAGTTGGTAAATAATTACTCCCCAGCCTAACTAAGCCTAACTTTCAATGTTGCAGTACATCACTCCTCATATGTAGATACTACTAAACCTCGTACTAATGTACAAAATCATTTCAGTTCTTACTCCTCTTCACTGAGTGGTGTTCCATCAATTAAAAGCTATGATTTGTGAATATGTCGCCATCTGCCGGAAGTCAGATGCCGAATACAGCCTCTGGGGGCAGACCCCCGATTTTTTGGCATTCCGGTCTGATTTGGGCGGAGGAGGCGAATTTTCATTTCCGGCTTCTGTTTAAATATAAGTAAATATGCTGAACCATTGCGATGGATTCAGAGTTTGCAGTGACGCCAATTATGTTCTGCCTCGTTAGTTCACTGCACGGACCGTTTAACCTGGCAACAACTGCAGCCGGCTCAAACATGATTGGTCAATATCACGCGGACTACAAACAGCCTACAACCGGAAACCAGGGCTCTTCCGCTCTTCTTCTGGAGGCAAGATCTCCGGGATTTGCCTACAGACTACAGGATGTAGAATCTGTATATAGAGACTACATAACACTATATCTGATATTAATCACCAAGACTGATTTATGGCAATATCATGTTATCATTAATTTAATGAAATACTGTCAAGAATTCAATTTGCAAGATTAACTAAAGACAGAAATCCCTACTTGATTAGTTTCTTTGTAAACAGAAAAACAGTTTTTATCACATCATAGAATACATTGATATTGTAATATATGTATATATACACACATATATGTATATATTCTGATGCAGTTCAACTGTTGGTGAAGCCTTATGGAAACATACAGAATATGCATTTGTTCTTTTGTCTGTCACAGAACATTTCTGTTTGGTGGTGACCCCCAACTTTCAGACAACCTGAACCTCCTGAATGACCCTGGAAGCCTTTTGAGGCCAGTTAGGTTTGACCGTATGAATTATTGATATCTAAAGAGGGACCCCCCTCTGCCAACCTTTACCCCAATCCAGCCCCTTTCTAAGTCCCCAGAGCTATCTGCCAATCAGATCTGATTTGTCTTACTTGACTGATCCCCCGAAATACAAGCTGAAACCCTTCTAACCCCTGCTGTCCAAAAGAAATGCTGCCCTCCCCAATCATCTTAGGGACCCTGCCGGCACATAGTGAAGTGATGGCTGCTGCATTAGTATGTACACCACAGAGGGCTGCAGGTTAGCTCCCAATGCTCACACTGCTGGAAATAAAACAGAAGGCTTGGAATGATTTTGATGCCATGAATGTTATTTCTGAAGCTTTTCCATCCTGACAAGAGGACAATACTGAGGGAACTAAGGAGCTATCCACATTGAAAGATAACAGATATTTGCATAAAGTAGCAAAACAGTGCGCACAGGATTATGCTGCTATATTAAGCAGCTGACTGGCTCACTTAAGATTTACACCTATAAAGACCCAAGATAATCTGTTGCATGGACTTGAAATCAAAATATTTTCACTTGGCGTTGTAGCTTTGATTCAGGGTAAAAACGTGTAACAAAAGACATATTTGTAGTGAAGCATTTCGTTTGGTGCGCAGTACCACTGCGCTCAACAAGGCGTCCCACAGGACGGAACAACAACATGCTGTCTGCCCCACCGCCCCCTAAACTGAAGTCAGACACACTGGGATGCTACATTAAGATAGTTCGTTACTATCTGGTTAGTAACACCAGTAACAGACAAGAAATACAAGATAGTCCAATAACCTACAGGTCTGGCATTTGGAGCTACTTTGGTTTCACTTAGAATTATGAGGACGATGGTGAGAGAGAGTGGTGGATAAAAAAAAAAAAATCTATGATAATTCTGCATCTGCTACATGACAGTAAGTTACATCAGGGGTAATACTTTAAACATGTAGACTCATTTATGCTGACCTCGCACCAGTGTGTCTATTGGTGGAACCAGACGAAAACAAGGGGCAACACAAACGCTACATGCTAACGTTATACCCACAGCATTTAAGCAACCAGTCCCCACTGATTCAGATAGGGCGATAGAAATCACAGCAGCGATTGGTCAATACTGAATTGTCAATACTCTCGATTCTATGTTTACATTTTGAAGATCTATCCTAGTGTCAATAGGATCTATAAAAAAGGGAATTCGTTTCTCTCTTCTACGTCGTACCTATTTGTATTACGAATGTTAAACTGTCTGTGAAAACAATGTTCTGTTGCTGTGAACATATCTAGTGCATTTACCATTTACTTACTCAACTTACTCCAGACCCAGTAGCATTTTTTTTTAGTTTTACTTTCACCTGTGTTGGCAGGAGGAAGACAGTAAGCTCATGTCCCTGCCCTCCCTCTACTGCTGGGGGATATTCAATGCAGAAAGTATGTCCAAGCCTGAGTAGTTTAATACGACACATAATAGCAGTGATGGCCTAATGAAAGAGCTACAACCAAAAAGAAGACGAGGGAAATGTCTCAGCATCCAGAATTCACTAACACAGTCTGTTCAGAGAGGCTCAGACAAGGAATATTCAGGTAAATAGTATATATTATGTAACAGAGTTCATGAAAGGTATCATGGGGGCTATGAATAAGGTGGTTATTTACAGACTATACATGCTGGAAAAACGGCGGAGAAGTTAAGGCAAATCACCATAACATTTTTTGAATCTGCACAAAGATACAACTGTTCTGGGAAATATTTGGAGACTCATGCAGCACATTCTTGGGTTGTAGATCCCACTGACATGTGTATCACTTTTTGAAAAAGAAAGAAGGAAGGAAGCGCTGCTTGGGTAAACAAGGCTCTGACTCAACAGGTGCTCTTCAGTGAAGTAGGTGAATTGATATTGAACAAAAAACCAAGGAAGTCTTGCTGTTTGTAAAAAAAATGCAGACAACCAAGGAAAAAAACTGAGGCACTCTGTCTTCAGGTAAAAATATATATAAAGTAACTTTTATTAGAGCAAAGCCAACAAAATAAAAGTAATAATAAAATAATAATAATAAATAATAAAAATAAAATAATAAAAGTTACTTTATATATATTTTTACCTGAAGACGGAGTGCCTCAGTTTTTTTCCTTGGTTGTCTGCATTTTTTTTTTTTTTTTTACAAACAGCAAGACTTCCTTGTTTTTTTGTTCAATGTGTATCACTTTGTTTGAGCAATTTACCAAAAAGAATCTCAGGAAATGATGAATACCACCTGAAAATAATTACAGTTGCAGCAAATCACTCATAAATGGTCACAAGATAATCTGCCTATAGTAGATAGCTGGCCTGAAATAATCAAATTCATGAATCAGATTCATGAAGATTAATGAGATGGAAAGACTTACTTTACTGCTAAGACTGATGAATCATTCATATGTTTCAAGATGGACAAATTCCCCCTGCCTTACAAGCCATAAAAAAATTATGTCTGATAAAAGGCTGCCAATGATGTTGATGTTTTGTACTATTGTTTTTGACCAAAGAAAAATCTTATAACATCTTACAGTCAAAAAAAGCTAAAATCCAAAGGAGCACTGACTGTTGCAATAAGTGGTGTACCTTGGGTTGACTCGGAGGTCCCAGAGTCGAATTAAGGTGTCATAGCCGCAGGTGAAGAGCTGGAATGGAGACTCAAACACCATATCCAACACACCAGCCCCACGACGAAACTCTACGCCTAGACTGCACACACACTCCAACCTGGTGGAGGAGAGAGGAATGGAGGAATGAACAAGTGAAGTTTGAGTCTTCACATGGAGAATATGCTAATTCACATGTGACATATCTGAATACCACATGTGCCACCACACATTAAATGTGAACAATGAAAGCAAAAATGTGACAAACTTATTTTCATAAATGGACAATGAAATAAGTAAATGGATATTAATCTTTGGTTTGCCTCCATTATGTATCAGTGCCGGTGACAGCCATGGCTGAAGGTATCACGTTTTCAGGTTGGCTGTCCATTCGTTCTCGTGAACGCACTATCTCCGGAGCACCTTGAAGGAATTTCCTCAAATTTGGCACAAACATCCAACTGAACACAATAATAATCTGATAAGAATATGACGATCATAGGTCAAAGGCCAAGGTCACTATGGCCTCAAAACATGTTTTTGGCCATAATTCATACGCTTATTATGACAAATACCTTGCAGGATAAAACTACAGCCCATCTTGCAATGGGATCACTCTAGCCATAAAGCAAATGTAGGCCAGGGGTGTAAAGTGCTACAGCCCCTTTCTTTCTTCCTATCCCCCTACTTCAGCCCTCACTGGGATCTCAACTACATACCTGTATCGTATCTTGACTATCTTGCATGGTTGTGACGTGATCACATTAAAAAAAAAAAAAAAAAAAAAAAGAAAAATCTGTCCACAAACAGACACGTGGCAAATAGTCAAAACTTCTGTAGTAGTCCCCACTAAACTGGTGTCACCTCGACCACATTTCACTATGATCACACACACACACACACACACACACACACACACACACACTGACAAGGTGAGAACAAAACCAGCGCTCTCAATGCTGTAGCAGCTTGGCCACTTCACAAAAGGGCAAGAATAGAGTTGTAATATTACAAAAATAAACTCATAATTTAATCTGAATACAGCTGTAATTAGTCTGCTGTGCATTACATTATTCACACCACCTGGGCCTATGATTGAGACAGTTTAAGCAGCTGTGGGCTGCTCTTCATCAGACCAGAGGTGAAAAAACAAAACTAACTGAAAACACCCCTCCCTTCTGACAGTGACAGACAGTAGTGCAAGATGGAAGAGCAAGGCATATTTCAGTCTTTTACTCAAATTGTTGAAGTACATAATGTTTAAACTGTGCAAAATATATATGCGATGTGTTTAAAAGCATACATTTTTTTTTTTTTTTTAAAGATATTTTTTTGGGCATTTTGCCTTTATAGATAGGATAGTCAAGCATGAAAGGGGGAGAGAGAGAGGGGGGATGACATGCAGCAAAGGGCCACAGGCTGGATTCGAAACCGGGCCGCTGTGGCAACAGCCTTGTACATGGGGCGCCTGCTCTACCACTAAGCCACCGACGCCCTGACAAGCATACATTTATTCATTAATATGAGTTAATCATTAAAATATATAAAAATATCATTCTTTTTTACTTTCAAAGATTATTGTATTAAAAACATAGTCTGTTGGATCTATCCTACTCAAAGAAAAACATAATTTCTAATAATTTATGAGTACATTTAGAGTCGAAATCCACTATTACAAATTCTTCAAATTCTTATGAATGAAATGGGAATGTCAGTTTTTGTCTAATCCAGTGAATTAAACACTTGACAAATTAAGAATTTCAACACATTATGTAGTCTCATGGTATACAATGTGCTGTCAAATGGCCCAAATTAACAAATATGTCATCATTCCATGTTTTTGTGTTGAGATGTACAGACAGCTGGAGCCTGTCCCACCAAACACTGGACAAAAGCCTGGACACACACCATCACATAATTGTAAAATAGATGTAAATGCTGTAATCAACTCTGAGGAACTGAGATCGATTTATAAGGCAGCATTTTGTCTCATTATCATTATTACTGTTATAATCACTGCTGTTATGATTGGCTTTTAGTGCCATTATCACACCATTTCAAGTTTTTCATCTTCAACAAACATGTTTGAGTATGTCCTATGTGTCACTGAGCCTAGATTAGTGAGTGTGGGACTGGACACACACATGAGTTTTACAAGTGATAAATAAAGTTTGTGTGTCTGGGTTGATGTGGTGTGACCTGAGTGTAAGAGTGTGTATGTGCGAGTCAAGCTCCATGCAGCACCATGCTCCTGTGATCACAGCTCTGTCCCGCCTGCTCCTCGCCTCTTGATTATTGGAGAATAACTTGAACTCAGCAGGGCGGATTATTGCAGAATAACTGTCTCTTTGTTGCCATTTAATACCCTCCATGACCGTGACTGTGTGCGACTCTCGCACGTTTGATACCTGCCCCGTAGCAACCATTTAAAGGAGGCCGCTGGCCTTGGCGACCAAGTAGCCCTGTGCATCGACTCGTGCCCCCCTCCCTCGCCCTGGGGCTCAATCCACAGGCTCAGGCTGGTAATCCCCCAGCCCTTACCCTAGGGGGCCTTCTTATTGGACCAGGGCTTTCCCCACAGGGTAGCTTATTGGGTGAGAGCTTTCCCATTGCCAGGGTCTCATGACTAAGTCCGGGCCAATGGGGAGTCTGTGATGAGGCTGACTTTGTGTCTGTGTGGGGTAGTGACCCCTCATTTTCCCCTTACCACTAAAACCAAGGAGCTTAGCACATGCCACACAAAAAGAAACTCATTCAAGTCAAAGGGATACGAGCCTGTTCATTCATAACTAAATAATGATGTCTCCATCACAGCAAGGCCACTCCAACTACAAAGAGATCATCAATTCATAACCCTCCCATCTGAAATCCTTCAAACAACATGATTACAATCTTATGCTGTTCTGAAAAACACACTTACAAACACCCAAATGTGAAAGAAAAATAAAAGCTAGGTTTCCATAAAATGGACCTGACATCTGCGCAGTGATCTTAAAGCCAGTAATAGCACCATACAATGTGCTGGTGCACAGTGCAAAACAGCAGGGATTGTCAAATTGATAGGTCACTGACTTTTATGGGCCGCGTGTGATTACAGGACAGAGGCATAAGCATGTAATCTGTCAAAATGACTGTATCTGTTAGTGAGCAGCGGCGCAATGTTCTGATCTGACCAGCCTTTCTATTGCTTGGCTGGATCCATAATGCTGAATACCTGGGTCTGGCCTCCAGCATGCCTGACAGGAAAGTTTCAAATGGCAGGCTCAAAAACATAGCTGACTGGCTGAGTCATAACCTTTGCACACACACACACACAGTGTCCTCAAAGGGTAAGTGATATACTCAGCAGAAGATAGATAGATAGATAGATAGATAGATAGATAGAGAGATGGATGGATGGATGGATGGATGGATGGATATCGCCCCCAGGCACTGTAGATGGTATCTCAGGGGTTAAAAATATTGCTGAGCTATGGAGACAGCACTACAGCACCTTACTTAATTGTGTCAAAAGTGATATATATGTGCCTGATAATGTTGAGTGTGTTGATTCAAAGGTAATTTTCTCACATGAGGTGTCCCACACTATAAACAAGCTAGCAGATAACAAAGCATGTCATTTGGATCACATCACTGCTGAGCACATCAAATATGCCATCATGAGCTCATCTCCTTGCCATCTGCTACAATGCTTTCTTAATTCATGGATTCTTGCCGGATACAATGATCTCTGTCTTGTTAGTTCTGGTGATTAAGAACAAATCTGGTAAAGTTAGCTGCTGTGATAAATACAGACATGGCAACTCGCGAGACTCAAGAACAAGAACGTCTCGTACCGCTCTCGAGTCTTGCGTGAGTTGCCATGTAAACACAGCACGCCTGCAGGACAGGCTAACTGACCACGGTGATAAATGATGCTATAGAAGTGGAGTAAATTATGTCTTTTAAAGTCAATTTTGCATGTCGCGGCTTCAGGGCACTTGGATTACGACAGACGAGCCATTCTGACATTTTTGAAATGCATTAGTAGAGTTTTATTACATTTTTAAAATGATTTTGGATGTGGGTTCCATGCATTTCAAGTGTATGGAAAAATCCGGCTAGCTGTTATCCTCCGATACCCCGAACGAGTTTTGTGGATTAAAAAACTACACTGGACTTCTTGTCAATATGAGGGTAAGTAAATACTGTCTGTATTTTCATTCTAGTGGTCATTTCCTTTAATGATGTGGCCCTCTATTCTATGTCATAGCCTGCGATTCAGTAGGTGCTGTCATCACACAGTCTGCATACATCAAACTTGATGTCGTACCCAAGTTGATTAGATTCATGTCGCACAGCTGCACTAAACTTAAAAAAATTACTAAAATCTCACAGTCTGTTAACAAAAGCAGTTTGGTTAAGATTAGTATAAGTGCTTTTGTTTAAACATTAATTAGAATTACCGCCTTGTGGTTCCATGTGTCGGTGAACCAGTCCAGTTGCAGTTACAGTTTATATCCATGTCGGTCCTAACTCATATGCAGCCATGACAGCTGACAATGCTTCAGGTGGGCTCTGGATGTTGTTGCAAAGAAGCTACATATTCTAAAACGTGGATGCTTCACACAAATATTCAAACCAGCAGCACAGAACATCTATACAATCAACACAGTTTTAAGGTGGGCACTCAAGATGAGTGTCATCGATTCAGTATCTGACCATACTTCAAGTTATGGCCAGAAACATCTTTTGTGAGGTCACAGTGATCTTGACCTCTGTCTACCAAAATCTAATCAGTTCATTTTTAAGTCCAAGTGGATATTTGTGCCAAATTTGAAGAAAATCCCTCAAGGCTTGAGATATTGTGTTCATAAGAATAGGACGGACAAACTCTTGGACAGATGGACAACCTGGAAACATAATGCTTCTGAACACTGCCATCACTGGCAAGGAGGCATAAAAAAAGAACATACAGTAACACTGCACGTGGATTCCCCTATAATAAGGGCTGTAGTTCCCTATGAACCTCAGTTTAAAAAAAAACAGAAGACTGTCATTTATTTTGAGAAAGTGACATTGATGTCAATCCATCCATAATTCTCCATCAGAAATAAAAGATTCTAAACTACATATTCCTAAATATGAAGTAATTAAAAAAACTGTCCATTAATACAGGAGTATGTTTATAATGAAATGAAAAAGACATTCGATCTTGCTGTTCAGTTTACACTTAGTCAAGGCTTTAATAAGACAGGCGTTACTCAACATCATTGTTAATGGTCAACACAACTAACAATGTCTCAGTGCACTCTCAGCTCCAAGCCCATTGGCTCCTACTGATGATGTAAATCTTGAAAAAAACAAACACATTTTTTTATCAAACAAATAGGAGGGAATAGTGCATTTGTTGGGGACTACTTTCAGCAGCGGATTATTCCACATTTGGTGCTCTAGTGAGTATGTGTGGCGGCAGGAAGATGTATGTGGGATTGAGTCAAAATAAACTACAGGAGCTCTATGGAGCTGTATGCCACTGAAGAAGAAGATATATCAAGCTGTGGTACACACACACTACTTGTTAGTGATGTCAGTTTACGTCGACCATGTGTAAATAACATTACATTTTCACAACATTATGTTAAAACAACATTCATTTTTGGTTTTACGTGGGACATAAACTATGGTCTCTTGGGCGAAAGTCGTGTTTTGTTTGACCCATTCATCCCCCCTCCTGCCATACGCAGACCTTCTCGCTCTTAATATCAGTTGCTCTAAGTATCATTCAACATGCTGAATCAGCCAAAAAATAGCTGACTGGGGCTGACAAGGGCCGACTGTTGCCCAAGTCAATGCGGGACACATGCAATGGTCTAACATTGAACGATGGCTGACTGTTGGCTTTGTGTGTCAGGGCTTTTAGTCCTGTGACTTGTTAATTAACATAAGTACATGATACACAAAACACTAGGGATGCAAAAATGTATCGGCTGCACACTGGTATTGGCTGATATTTGCCCGGTTTATCTCCATCAGTCTATTGGCTAATTAGATGGGATTCACTGATGGCAGTGGCCGATGTTTTTCTGTTGTGTCACATTAATTCTGCACAGGCTAAAAAGCAGGGCGCAAAACCACAGCATTCCAGGGACAACAGAAAATGTGTTCGGGACGAACAGAGATCTTCCCCAGGATGCTGTCAGGAGGAAAGAACGCAGTCTGGGGATACATCCTATTGTTTCCCTGATAATGCTATATTGTGAACAACAAATCTGTACTGAAATCAGCAGGTGGAGAGCTAGTTAATGTTCGCTGTTAGCTGAGAGGCTGGAACGAACTGCTGACGAAGGCTGCACTGGGTTACATTATTATATGTTTAAGTTTTATTCCGTAAAAATTAGTATTGGGCAAAGGTAAATTATAATGTTCTCATTATGTGTTCAGATGTGATCTTGTGAAGGAAAAATTTGTTTATGTTTTCAGAGCAATATATTATAGATATTAGAGAGGGAACTATGAGCTATTATGTATAGCAAATGGGATTTTGAAGCAATTATTTTTTAAGAATGTTTTTCAAGCTCATTTTAAAGGTGGTTTCATAAATTTCAGGACTGAATTTGTGCTCATTCAAAGGTAGTTTAATGAAGGGCTGAATGACTTTAGAACTGTTATTTTTCTTAAAATGAAGATGTCTTTGTTTTCCTGGCACAAAAAGGAGAATAAATAACAACAACAATATAGACAATAAGAAAAAAAAAAACCCTATCATTAATGGCCATCGGCCAAATTGTTATGTGAAACATCAGCCCAGAATTTCACAATCGGTGCATCCCTAAAAAACACTACAATCAAAGGTTACATGCAAAAATGACTGGCTTAAGAGCTGAAAACAAAGTCACATAGAGTCCCAATGACGATGAGATAGATGAAATGAAGGCATGGTTTACTGGAGCGAAGGGGGCTTACATTGGAATCATAACAGAAACACCACATGGCTGAACTTCAAAAATAGCACCAAAGTTATAACTTTATGAAAATGATCCTGTGAGCCTCATCTAAACATTTATGTGACAAAGATTCAAATGGAAATGATGGTTTTTGAGAGAAATCATTTTGCTGCTTCAGAATGAAGCAGTTTGAGCTGCAGTGTGGCAGCTGCTATGGGAGATGGGTAGACTAATGGCCCTAGGGGGCACAGACTTAGTGATTGTCATGAAGGGACTGCTGGCTGTGTGACACACAGGGCCTAAGTCCTGCTTTAAGCCTGTCTGGTCTCACTACAGGAGTCAGGTTGGCTTTAAAGGCCACACACACACAAGTTGTAAAAGGAATCATTAAAGAATTGACAATGTGGAAAAAAATAGAAGAAGCTAAAGGCATTATCCTTTAGTATGGGGACAGGTAAAGAAAAGCCGTGTGTGTGTTTGTGTCAGAAGTGGCTGGAGGTTGAGCTCTGAACAGGAGCCTGGGGATGCACTGGGTAACAGGCCCTCTCGTCAAAAGCCATCAGACAGGTAGAGAAAAGAAGCCCTGCTGAGGTTTTTACTCGCTAAAACAAACAGAGGGGAGCCATGCAACCTGCTGCATGTCCACCCAATTCATCCTGCACCTCTGAGCCCGCTGCAGCAGGAATGTGAGCAGAGACAGCAGAGAGGGGGTGCGCATCAACAATGACCACCTTTAAAATGTCACATACGTGCATGTGCCGCAAAGACAATACTGCTGCAATTTGTATAACAGAGCGTCCACCCTGACACAGACGTTTCACTCCGCTCTTTTCAGTGTCAGGAATGTAAGGAATCCTAGCTCGGCCATTCGATTGTTAAAAAAAAAAAAAAAAAAGAGGGCTTCCTTTCTGAAGGAACAGAGGGGAATCTTTGCAGCTGGGAGTGATGGTCAGGGTGATTTTCCTTTGATGCTTTTTGTCCCCTCTGTGTTTAACCATGAGGGAAGACAGTGTGAAAAGTTGGGGTGCTGCTCCAATGGCGCTACTTCTGTGGGATCCCCCTCTATATGGCTGATCATAAGAACTCTTTGTGCCGCCCAGACGAAAAAAGACACAGAATTAATTGTGGAGGGAAAAAGAGAAAGTGTTAAATTAAATCAAAATCAAAGCCACAAGAGCTCAAAGGGAGCCTAGGCTTCATGACCCCCTGTCCTTTTTTAACTTGCGGTTAGCCTATCAGTGCCATCCAAGAGAAAGCAATCACATAGAGTAGCAACTTCTGACCAATAATCTGGTTGTGATCTAAATTGTGATTAAAAAGAAAAAAGAAGAAGAAAAAAAAAAAGACTAAAATTGTTCTAATAGTAGTTCACAAGGGTTGATATACCAGTTTTAAGGTATACCATGAAACAAAAGTTGACGAATAACATATTGTGTACATTTGTTTATCTATGATGTTGAAAAAAATGCAACTGGACATTGAATATCCTTTTCACTTTAATTATTTTCTACGGGGAGATGTTTTACACATACTTCCACTAAAAAATAGTTTCAAGTTTCAATTATGGTAATAAAACATTTGTTCAACCAACAAAAACCCTTCTGTTTCCATCCCTTTACGGGTCAGTCTGACTGATAATATTATCAGTTCTGTAATACCCTGATTCTGTGAAAATGCAATATTTTATGAGATAGTTATCATATTGTGAAACCTTGTGAAAATAATGTTGCAACCCTACAGTTTGCTTATTAAACTTGTTAAGACATTAAAGTTAATAATGCCCAGCCTCGTCTCATTCCCAAGCTATCAAATACAGATGCTTTGTCACACTCCTCAGCATCTCATAGTGATGCAAAAGGCACCCTTTAATGTGTTTGTAACACGCACAGCTGAAACACACTGTAACACATGGTTAATGTTGTGAAATAGTCGTGATTAGGTTTAGACAATGAAACTACTTTATTGTAGGTTCACTGTAAACTCTGACTTATCCATCTCACTGTTAAGAAGCTGAGAAATAATGAATTAATGATGAATAATGAATTCTTTCTTTGTCTGCAATATGTTAGTCTGGAGGTTTCAATTAGTGTTGGTGATTAAAACAAAACTTTAATTTCTGTCAGAGAAAACTTCAGAGTTCAGACTGTTAACTTACAGCACAGCTACACTCACAGATAACTGAGCCTCCTACCTGCCTGTCAAACAGCATCAACCCATAAACCTTTTCCAGACAGTCCTGATCTGAGTGCAGTCCTGCAGGGATCAGATGTAAAATCTGGCAGCCAGTGGCTGCTTGATCCACTGCCATTCAGTGGATAACAAGCAGAGCTAATTTCTAACAGCCACAGCTACAACAAACTCCACAAATCCATTCAGCAGCTCCACCATCCACAGTCAGACACACATTGCTGATCATTTACTGCTGAATTATAGCCCACAACTTGCACCAATGGCTGATGCTGCTCCTATGTGAGCGTTTTTTCTGGCTAGCAAAACATCCTGGTGCAGACTACTTACTGGAGTTTACCATCCTGTTGCTTATGCAGCATTAGAGGATCATTGCAAACACAGCCGCTCTCAGCTTTCAGTGTCTGACAGTCGACCACAAACATTTTCATCCCGTCTCATCACGAAAATAAAACATAGATTTCGTCTTAGTTTTTATTTTCAAGATCTATTTTTAGCTTGTCATCGTCTAATTTTCGTCATGGAAAAAAGGTTGTTTCCAAAAGATTTTGTCACAGTTTTTGCCAACGAAATGAACACTGACACCGACAGGAAGTGAGTACTAGAATAGCAATGTAATTCAATATTTTTCATATCTAAACGTCATAATAAATCTAAAACTAGCTAAAATATACAGGAATGTTTTAGAGGACAGTAATCTTAAAACCTTGTGCCGGCAGTTTGTATTTGTTCCTTTATCATGAAGAGTGAGGACAAGTGATTATTTCCAATGTATGAATGAAACTTTCTTTAAATCTGCCCCTAAGCTATGAGCATACTGAGAGCTGTTGGAGAGCCAAACCCTTTCTGATGAGTCTAATATTGAAAGGTTTGTTCAACCCTGTATACAACCAGGATTTCTCTTTTAGTTTCTTTGTATTGACTTAAAGTGCTCTCTTTAGCTCATCTTTAAATATTAACTGATAAAGTAATAACAGAATGGGATATATTTTTTAATGATTTCACAATAATTACTGAAAAACTTTTGTCTTTTTCCATCATAAATACATTTCTATGTCAGAAGGAGGACATATGCTACACCTGGTAACCATGTCCATTTCTCTCACCACCTGCAACCTCCAGCATAACCTGCCCACCCATCCCTTCCTTCCTTCCTTCTCCCCGTATGTCTCCTGTCTTCTTCCCTCCTCAGATTTCCACACCATTTGGGAGCAGGAAGCAGCTTTTTGTGTTGTGTTGTGTTGGACGATTTTAACTGGCCCAGGTAAAGCTGGGAATTACAGCAGCCTTGGTGAGGATGTATCAGGTTTAAGCCTCGCCTTTCAGAGACAGGAATTTTCAGAGGCCCCTCATTTTGAACAGCTCCTTGCTTTAGAAAAGTGTGTCCCATGGTGTTTCCAAACCGCTGCTTCAGGGGCCATACTGTTGCTGATGCAGTTACGTTGCACAAGGAAAATTCACATCAACAGACGCCATGTGGGAACATTCATTTGGTATGCAACCTCTCCTTTAATCATCATGAACTAGACTTTTCCTTAGACACCATGATACAAATAATATATGAATGCTCATGCTCTTTTAGAAAGACACAAGAGTATATGCACAAAAAGATTTATTAAATGCACAAAGAGATTTATTAACAGAAGCCGATGATGACTATCATGCATGCTCACTTCCACCCTACTGAGAAAAGGTTTGGTTGAAATGACATGAGAGAGGAGAAAGAGGAGGAGGTTAAATCCTCCTGCAGATTGTGAGATTTTAGCAATCTTGTAAGTTTATTGCAGCTACACTGTGTGACACAGATCTAATAAACTTGGGTACAACATCAAGTTTGATGTATGCAGACTGTATGATGACAGCGCCTACCAAATTGCAGGCTGCAACATACATCCATCAACGTCATCCATCTATGCCGCTGTAGTTGTAAGAAAAAAATGAAAAGAAAACAAAGAGCTCTTGCTGTGGCAGCATTTATTTAAAGTCTGAAGAAGAGGGGAGGAGGAGAATGTGGATGCAGTCGTGGCTGGGGAAAAGATGCCAATTTGGCATGCTAATTTTGCAACTAGATCTTATAAGCATGTACTAGCATTTAGCATTGTTGCACTGATCAGTGCGTCATTTCATGCTGCATTTCTATTGGTTGTTTAGCACTGGGTAGCATTGGTTAGCATTTCTAATGGTTGGCAATTAACAGCAGTCACACAGTGAGATGGTCATCCCAAATTTATGACACTGTCAGAATTTTATCCCAGGCTGTCCTTGATCGCAAGACTGTAACAACAGCCATCCTTGAACCTCTCTCACTGTGTGATGTAGGACCACTCTTTTAGAGCCAAGTGTCTTTCACATTGGTCATATTTTGTCTAGGACAGCCTAAAATTGCACACTGTATACCGGGCTTAAGTCTACAAGGTAGTGAGAACATGAGCATAGGTTTAGTTGTAACTTCAGTAGGAATGTTTTATGATGGATGGCTAATAGGCACGTGCACAGATAGACCCTAGATGGTCCTCAAGCACCTGCCCTTTTGCCCACTGACTGGATGTGTGCCCTTTTCGCAAGACTTTTTTTTTTTTGAAATTTCTTTTTCCAATTTAATATTTTAGTTTTTCTTTAAGTTTGGCCCATGGCATCAGTTAAAAGGTGTTGTGATGCCCAACTGGATTTGAGTTCTAATTCTGCAAGACTACTGAGCCCTTCCCCCTCTCTCTTTAGCTTCCCTTGTCACAACTATCACAATTAACACACACATGCAGAGCAGCATCCATGTCCCCCTGACAGTGTGACCTGCCTTCATCTGAAGCCAGGTAACAAAAGTGTTTGCCCTAAGCCTCGATTTGTCACTGTTGTGAATTTAAACCACTGTGAGTGTATGGGTACTGAAATAAATAAATATGTAAGTAAGTAAAGGGTGTGCAACTATATGTAACTTTATTTTGTATAAATAATTAATGGGGAGCCCTTTTTTTTATTGGCTTGAGGACCTGCCCCCCAAAATATGTCTGTGCACGGCACTGAATATGCACAGGTGTGTATGTGTACGATCACCTCTGGTTCATATGAATAACCTGACTCTAAAAAATGACAGACAGCTCAAATGTTTCCCCCTTCACAATAGAGACAGCAAAATTCAAACGATAACTCTGTAATCCAACTCACAAATTTCGCCTTTTATTTCATCTTTGATTAGCTCATGGACTCACCGGTAGACATTTCACTGTGACTTCAGAGCTCATCTGTCTGTGTGTCTCCTGTCTGCTGCCAGGATTTACTGATAAAGTGATGGATGACACTCACAAACTTATCATTTGGACAAGGTGTGGCTAACTGACCCCATATAATGTCCATCATATGATGACTTATACAAAAATAACTCAACTTACATGTGTGCATGTTACTAATGTCAAAGATGATAAATGTTTGGACTGATTACAGAGCAGCTCAGCTTTTACTGACACTTTGGTTCTTCTTAAAAAATCATTTTGCGAATTAAAGGGATAATTCAGTTCTTCTGAAATGGGGTTGTATGGGGTACTTATCCATAGTGAATATATTACATACAGTAGATGTTGGCAGGCCCCCAGTTTGGAAAAGCAGGCCGAAGTCCAACAAAGAAGCGAATCAATGTACTGCTGTGGAGGGGTCAGCAACAAAACATATGTACTGTAGGCACTTAAAAAAAAAATCATTATTTATTTAGAATATCTTTTTGCCGCGTTACATTTCCATTAGACAGCCCCATTCAACAGAGAAGCTGTTAACAACTTCAGTTCCCCATTTATGCTCTTGTCAAAGCCACCAGACTCCATTAAGAAAATTGTACCTCACTAAACAAAACACAATAACTGTTGGAGGCAGAGGTAGACCAGCAGCTCCTGTGTTCAGCAATGTTAAATTACTGTTTTTTGCAATAGAGTCTGGCTTTGAAGAAAGTGATATAACGGCTTCATTTTCCTGTTGGAAACCGTCTGACATTAAGGGAAAGCAGTAAAAATATACTCAATATAGGGTTTGAGGGTCCTTAAGACCTTCTGCTCTGGTTTGGGGTGAGCTGGACCGCAGAGTGAAGGCAAAGGGGCCAACAAGTGCTAAACACCTCTGGGAACTCCTTCAAGACTGTTGGAAAACCATTTCAGGTGACTACCTCTTGAAGCTCATGGAGAGAATGCCAAGAGTGTGCAAAGCAGTAATCAGAGCAAAAGGTGGCTATTTTGAAGAAACTAGAATATAAAACATGTTTTCAGTTATTTCACCTTTTTTTGTTAAGTACATAACTCCACATGTGTTCATTCATAGTTTTGATGCCTTCAGTGAGAATCTACAATGTAAATAGTCATGAAAATAAAGAAAACGCATTGAATGAGAAGGTGTGTCCAAACTTTTGGCCTGTACTGTACATGTCAAAATATGATGCACTAGGTTTCCTCATGCGTCAGTTTTGGACATTCAAGGTCAAGGTGTCAATTTACATTTGTTACATGCATTGTGTGTTTTCAAAATACACTCCTGTCACAGTAAAGTACAGTTCCTGCTTGTTAAATGCATACAGTCTTTTTCAAAATATACTTGTATAAATGCAGTTATGTAAGTACTGTATTAAGTATGGTTGTTACTAAAGTAATGTTGTTTTGTCATTTTGACAACATGTTATTTGTGGGACCCACCGTAGGAAATTTCAGAAGTAGAAATTAGCAGCTAACTCAAAGGAGAAGAACAGCAGCTGATAATTTCCACAAATTGGGAAAACAATGAGGTCCAGAAGCTCCTTACCCTCCAAGCAGAGGATGAGATCAGCTGCCATATAACAGTGATGTTAAATGATTGTTATTGACATGTTATGCTATTGCTATTGTTTATAAAGCACTGCTAAAACATATGTTATATGCCACACTAGAGGTTGATGCTGTTGTGTTACGTCATGTCTGTCACACCTCTTTTGGTTCTGCGATGACGGCACATTGTCTAAAATTATACACTGGAGCAGAAGCATTAAGAAGGGCCTTCGTAGCTTCCTTATGGTGTAATCTCTGTGCTCTCCTTAAGGATCATCACCTGCCATCTCATGTTATGTTTATGTCATTTGGATTACATGGCTGCATCACTGTCTACACTTTGACCATATCGTTCATCAGGAAACTTGCAATAACACGTGGGATGACAAAACACTTGATGTGTTACAATTTACAGCAGTGCTGCAGCATGTCAGAGAAACCTCTTGACTTACCGTTCAACATCCCAGATACGAAGAGGGGAGAAGTTCTCACAGCATGCAGTGCCTGTTACAAATGATCTGTTCACACAGAAAGAGAGAGAGAGAGAGAGAGAGAGAGAGAGAGAGAGAGAGAGAGAGACAGAGAGACAGAGTATGAATAGTCTCACAAAAACAACTGAAAGCAGCTGACCTCAAATCTCAGGTGAAAAAAGTGAAGTGTTACTGACAATAACATAAATACAGTCCTACTTCAGGTAGCCCATACTGACTGAAAAGGACGACACACTGACAGACAGTACACAGACAGTACTGGCCAACAAAATACATCTGAGTTGTCAGTATAAATGGCACTAAAACTTACAGTGTTCCCCAAAACCAAATCACATGATTTGATGATGTTCACACAGAAAAAACTGCCTCATTACATCAATAACCCATCATCGACATCTGATGACCAATATCATGTGGACTGGCTGTGTTTATCAACTGGTAACTGCACATCTTGTGCTCCTGCAACTAACCATTAGTTTTATTGTTAATTCATTTGTCGTCTTTTTTTTTTGTTGTTGGTTTTTTAAATACAGTAGATTTATTGTTTCAGGACATTTGTTAACAACTAATAGTTACAAACTTTATATATCAGTCTGATGTATTGCTTTATAAGCATGGATGTATTACTGAATGGGCCTACCAGGGCACAGGCCAAGGGGCCTAATGCGTCAGGGGTCCCACTGCCTTTCCTCTGCAAAATGCTGCTGAAATTAACCAGGTAGAGGCTAAAAACGACCCCAGAGAGACACAAAAACACCACAAACTGATGCAATGGAACTGCAAAGAGACACAAAGAGACCACGAAATGGGCAAAACAACCACAAAGGGACACAAAATGACTACAAAGAGAAAAAAACAACACACCATTACCTCAATAAGACAAAATTACCTTCAAGACCAGAAGGACAACATAATTATCTCAAGGAGTTAAAACTTTCCTCAAAGACCAGGAGGAGATGCAAAGGATCTATTAAGGGACACAAAATATCTTAAAAAATGGGCAAAACAACCACAAAGTGACACAAAATGCCCAAAGAAGACACAAAATTACTTCATTAAACACACAATTACCTCAGACACCCAAATGACTACAAAAATGGGCAAAACAATAAAAAAAATACACAAAATGAAATGAAAATAGGTGGAATCACCACAAAGGAACACAAAATGACCACAACAGACAGAATTAGCTCAATATGACATAAATTACCTACCACTAAAATGACTACAAAAATGGGCAAAACAACTTCAAAGATACACCAAATAACAACAAAGTGACAAAAAATGACCTCAAAAAGACCCCAAATTACCTCAAAGACACCCAAATAACTACAAAAAAAAATGGGCAAAACAACCACAAGGAGACACAAATGACCAAACAAGACATAAATTTATGTCAAAAAGACAAAAACTTCCTCAAAGTTAAGGGACATAAAATAACTACTAACACGGGCAAAACAACCACAACTGCTAACTGTAATTTTCACATCATCAAGTAGGAGGACTGCTCCCCCAGTTTTAGTCTGATTTGATCTGATTCTCCTTGCTGTCACATAGCAGCACACACACACACTAGTCCCTGCCTCCATCAACCATACATTGTTTCCCAGCAGAAGAAAAGAGAAGAAAACTACAACAGTCGTGATCCTTTGATTGGAGTGGCAGGTTGGAATTAGCAGCCTAGGTATGCACAGTGAATGCCACGCATGTGGAGAGGTGGGGGAGCAGTGAAAGGAGAGGGGAGGAGCGCTGTGGGAGTGGGTGTGTTTGGCTGTTAGAAGCTATGGAGAGGGTGGTGTGGTGACCAGGGGTGCTGGTGGTAGGGGGGCTTCTGTTGGACCGGGCCTGAGTTGCAGGGCTTAGTGCCCTCCTACAGGGTTGACGGACAGGGGGGAGGGCCTTCCTTTTACATTCCGAGAGATAGTTACTGACAAGTGCTGTTGGCTGGATAAGAATACTAGAGATGGAGGAGACAGATGCAGCATGATAAACCTTCCTGCATTTCTGTGGAATCATAAAGTGGGTGGAGAAGGGGAAATTATATTCATACTAGTAACGATTATATTAACGGATATCTACAATTCCTTTTAAAGCTTCGAAATTTCCACTCATCAAAATGTCATTGTAGATTTCTTCAATAACTTAAATGAATATGCTAACTTAAAAGCTGACCAGTGGCTTTGTGGAAATATAATGATACATGCCCACATATCCAAAAGTGTTTGTTGACAGTGTTGGGAAGGTTACTTTTGAAATGCAATAGGTTACAGATTACTACTTAGTAGTTACTCTGTAAAAAATAAAATAAGCAACTTCACTACTTTGATCACTTTATCAAAGTAATGTAACTTATTACATTTGATTACTTTTTGCTTTCCTAACAAATGTTTTAAACTGAGCAATAAAGCTGAAAAGTCCTAGAAAAAATATGAGTGCATGAAAACTAAATCACTACTAGTCAGCCTTGCCATAAGTAAATGACTTAAATTGAATTACCATTGTTTTATTTTTTGTTACGCAACTAAACCAATAACTAACATCATTTCTGCAATAAACACAAAGTTGCATAGGAAAATGAAGACCTTTAACATTTCCATTTAGGAATTTTTAGGTATTAGGCATCCAAATCTAAGCATCTGCATCATTATTCCATTGAAATATGTATTTGCATCCCCTGTTGAAGATAAACTTGTCAATCAAACCAGAGGGGCATATGAGGACGTGTGAGGGTATAAGAAACTCCCAGAGATTGTTTGAAGGACTGACTGTATGTATATTCAAAGCAGAAACCACATTTATGTTGACCCCAAGGTTAACTCCCTGCCTGTAAACCACAGTGAAGGGAAGGAAGCTATTAGCTCCAGCTGTGGTGGAGCATAGGTCAGGAACACAATCACAATGTGACCAGAGTCTCGAGCTTCCTGTAAACTAACCAGTGCTTCTATTCTGTTGTCACTTTTCCTTTACTCAACAGTCATTCTTGTAATAATCTTGTAATGTGTGCCACCATCCTGGGATGTAGCTGACAATGAATTTCATTACAAAGTTATGAAGCAGCTAATGATTGCAGCTTCGGAAATGGTGGCTGAATCGCGATGCTTGTGTTCAGAGCACCAGGTTTATGATGATCATTGACCTTTATCAGAATGTGAAGTGTCTACAGGGTGGGCCAGCATAAGAATCTAGAATGAGAAACTTAATTGATTTGCAACTACCTGAGGGGAACAAAGACCAACATATGTCATTAAGAGATTGAAACTAGGTGTGTGCCATATCAAATTGTTCACAAGAATACAGGTATCATCTTTAATAATGGAAAAAAATCATATTGTGATAACAGCAATATTCTGAGTTGTTGCCAAAATGGTGTCATACTAGCAACAACAAACATGGCTGAAAGCATAACGGCTCAGTTTAACCTCAAGCACTGTCCTGAGTTCACATCAGTTTAAAATAGAGGAAGATCCCGCAGTGTGTCTATCATCTGGAGGTGGTTTGGTTTCAGGAGAGCCCTTGTAAAATGGCACTGTGCATCTGCTCCATCACTTAAAACACCACCCAATGCAACGCACTGCAGTCAAACCAGCCTCCACTTGTTTGTTTTGTGGTATGTGTATATACTAGGCATTACAGTAAGAGCGTGTGAGAACAGACTTCAAAATGAAAGCGACCTTCTTGTGAATGTGATAGGCAATTTTACAGTTTGTCAATGAATAATGAATAAATGAATAAAAATAAATAATGGAAAAAAATAAAGTTAATGTATGAATAAATAATAAATAAAACAAGTAACAATAAAAAACTATATTTAACAGAAAAAAAGCAATTTCCATTGTGGTATTAGTCAAACTTATTCCATAGACCAATCTGACTTTAAAATGACAGCGTACCCCCACCGAGAGTCACTCAGACAATATCAGGACATTCCGGCATGGAAGTCCTCTAAAATGTCATATATCAAACAATCAATCATGGTTTATTGGTCATACGGGAATAATACAAGGTACAACTCCAGTGAAATGGGATCCCAAAAGCTCCTTTAACTAGTGCAGTGTGATTTATTCTTTTTCTGCATCTTCTTACATTGTTGGCTGACGCCTTAGAATTGCCCATGATTCTGGATGGTTCTGGTAATCCATGGTTTCTTGTTCTGGTAACTTTTGCTAGAGTCCTCTGCACTGTCTGATTGCCATTCAGAAAAGAAGCCTCCTGGTTGAATGGCGCCGTGCAGAAGTTTCAGTGAATCAAAGGATATTTCAGTTCCTGATAAATGCCTGATTCAGCATGGTGACTGTGGAGCTCATCGGTGAATGAAATCAAACTGATTGGCAGTTCAGCTCAGTGGAGGAGAAGAGAATCAAACAGCTGGCAGGATGGGATGATGGGCGGCATGGATGTGAGGTTTAGGCGACGTGTTATTCGTGTGATCCACAGTGGAAAATTTAAAAAGAAGCTGATCGTGAGAGCAGCTTATTAAAAAAACAGGACAGCAGCAGAAAATGTCCACAGATTGGGAAAACAATGAGGTCCAGGAGCTCCTTACACTCCAAGCAGAGGACAAGATCAGCTGCCGTATAAATGATTGTTATTGCCAGGGTAATGCTATTGTTATTGTTTATAAAGCACTGACGACGTGTGTGTTAAATGTAACACAAGAGACCAACACTGTTGTGTTACATGTCACACCTGTTATGCCTCTTTTGTTTCTAGGATGCTGGGATGCTGTGTAAAATTACAAGCTGGAGCGGCATGATGCCGCAATTGTTTGGTTACGTGTAAAAATGCAAAGTTGGCATGAAGAAGGGATTTCATAGCAGCTCTATAGTGTGATGTCTGTTTAAAAAGTGCTCGAGAGAAAGACAGAGAGAGATTATTGCACAATGTTTCTGTAAGTTATTAATAACTTGCTCAGAATGCTGCTATGTCACTTTATGACACACCCACCTGAAACCAGAGATTTTTTTTCCAATCAGCTTAACCAAATCACCTGACCCATGTCTCATCTGTAGTTATTGTTATCTAATATCCCACCAATGCAACTAATAAAACATTGATATTTATAAGAAATTCATCCAACAGACTCCAAATGACTTTTCAATGCAGCACTCCAAACAGTGCTGTGACTGAGGGGTACACAAATATATTGCCAAGGGGAGTAGTGAGGAGTGGGATGTGTTGTGAGGGGGGTTAAAGGGGTGGCAGGACAGGACAGTGTTTGGGGGGGGGGGGGGTGTCTAAGTGCAGCATAGGGGCAGCTGTCAGGCCCATTAAGCAGTGCGGCCCATTGGCAGGCCCTCGGTAATTAGTGTTGGGTAAACTCATTTATGGCCCAAATGGGTCGGGAGGGGCCAGGACCAGTATGCGCGTTGCGTGACCTCTGACCCTGCTGACACAGGATACAATAGGGTTACGGTCACACTCACTATCTGGACCCTATTACTCTCCATTACTCACATTACTCACCCCTCACTGGGCCATGGCACTGGCAGAGGCAGGACAGAGGACACCAGCCATACAATGAAAGAACGACTCCCCCCTTGTCTCTCCCAGTTCTCTCACCCTGCTGAAGGGCCAACCAGGCCTGATCTGGGGTCAGAGCTTGCACTGATATTATAGCTGCTAAGGTCAGAGCCTCTCTCGCCTAATGTGGGGCAAGTGTCCCCCCTAAACACACTCATATGTGCACACGCACGCACGCACGCACGCACGCACGCACGCACGCACGCACACACGCACAGTCATATCTCTGACCAAACAGAATCACCCTGCACTGCCTCGATCTGCCCCCCACCCCACTCCACCTCTCATCATTAGCAGCATGCTGGGCCTCTGCTGCCGTTTGGGTAACCTCATCAGCTGGCTGTATTATCTAAGGGCCTGTGTGGCAGGGTCACACAAACTTACCGAGTCCTCAGTGGGAACCCAGCCACACACACACACAGATATGGAAAGAAACATCTACACACATTCACAACACTGTCATGCGTGCAAACACACACTCATTCATAGAGGCTGATGCATAGACATTGGCAGCAATGACACACACAAAAACACATACAAAGTGTGAGAGCCCCTGCTGGGAGTTGAGTCCAACAGTACCAACATTGTTAGCTCCAAATCAACACGCTGACCGCACAGCGAGCACCACACTTTCCCAAGACCACCACCAACACAGTGCTGCTGTCCAGACTGTCACCATTCTCTGATCCCAGCTCAGTGTACAACAACAACATGGAACCTCTCCGCACATGTATTTAGCCACAAGTGTGTAGGACTTTAAGCTTCTTCAAAAACATAACTCTTGAGATTGGTGACTTTCCAAAAGTCTCAGTACAGAAATGACAAACAGTTTTATAAACTGTGCTTTCATCAACGATGGTTTGCTGATGAAGAACTGAGTTCAGCACCTGATGGACAGACCTTATGAGCCTTTCCCAGACTCCGCTGTAGTGTAAGGCTGCTGGTGGATTGAACTCAACTGGATTCCATCAGGAAACAGAGGGCCTTGGATTTTCCTCTGGATTTTTAGTGAACTAAAGGTCTTGAGTTCTGCCTGAGCACCCACTGTACTGTATCTCAAAAGAATGAGAAACTTTTTAAAAGCAATGAGTTAGTATCAACATGACTTAGTATCTCAGAAATAACATGAAACTTTCTCAAAATATTGACTTAATATCAAAAGAATGAAAAAAAATGTTAATAAGACATTATTTGAGATAAGTAGGTAATTTTTTTTCACATACTACCTCATTATTTTGACATAAGTCATTATATCGAGATAAGTCATTTTTGGAGAAAATTGGTCATTATCTTGAGGTACTAATTATTTTGATTAAGACATTTTTAGATAAAAAAGTCATTATTTTGAAAAGTTTCTCATTTTGAGATACTGCCTCATTTATTTAGATATTAACTTATCATTTAGAGAAATAAGTCATCATTTTGAGATGTCAGTCATTATTCTAAGACACTAACTCATTATTCTGAGTTACTAACTTATTACTTTCAGAATGTTCCTCCTTATTTTGCAATACTAGCTCATTGAGATGTTGTGGGAAACTTTATTATTTTGAGATACTAACTTATCATTTTGAAATGCTGACTCATTATTTACAGAAAGCTATTCCTTATTTTGAAATGCTAACTCATTACTTTCTGAGAGTTTCCCCTCTTTTTGCATTCTCCGAACCCATCTGTATTCGGCGAATTCGACTTCCATTTATATATAAGTAAATATGCTGAACCATTGCGATGGAATCAGAGTTTGCAGTGACACCATTTATGTTCTGCCTCGTTAGTTCACCGCACGGACTGTTTAACCTGGCAACAACTGCAGCCGGCTCAAACGTGATTGGTCAATATCGCGTAGACTACAAACAGCCTACAACGGGAAACCAGGGCTCTTCCGCTCTTCTTCTGGAGGCAAGATCTCCGGGGTTTGCCTACAGACTCTACATTCACTGAATGTAGAGTCTGTATATAGAGACTACTCTTTTTGCAATACTAACTCAATATTTTTGAGGTAAGTAAGCCATTATTTTGAGAAAGATTCTCAATTTTTTGAGAATTTTTCTCATTATTTCTTAAAATACCAACTCGCTTTATGCTAGCTCATTAGTTGAGATAGGTAACTCATTATGTTTTGATAAATTTTCTCATTGTAATGACATACAGGATATTGTTTTTGTGCCATCACTTGGGTGGTTATGGGCTTTCCTATTAATCAGCTGTGCTAATTTATGAACATGATTTAGTACTACAGAGATGAACCGAAATTTACCTTTTCAGAATCATTTACTGCCAAAAATCTGCACAAAGTATATATATAAAAAATACATTTTCTATGAATGACAAGTCAATCAGCCCTAAAGATCCATTTTTATTTGCTTGTTGGGGCTTGCTTACTGGGGCAGTAGGCCAAGCAAAGCACCGGCTCATTCTAAAGTAACGGAAACATGATTCTTATTTTCAGGTGATTAAACACTAAAGAAAATAAACTTACTATACATTCCTTTCCATTCCATTCCATACAGACCTTTTAAAATAGCTATAAATATGCATCACAATTGTGATAGCAAAACTGGCTAGTCCAAAACCCAAAGAGATTTACTTTACAATGATGTAAAAAGCTTGAACAACAGATGTTTGGCATTTTTGACTGATACATGATAAATATCAAAATACAAATTTATTTTTGTTGTCAAGTAAACTATTACTAATTGTGTCAAAATGAGATGGAACCCCATTTAAGAAGGTTGTCACAGAACTGTGGTGTGTGGACGTGGCCCTAAGCTGTGATGATGAATTTCACCTGTGTAGCTGTACAATTGTGCTTGTGCTCTTAATGTAAGTATATGCCACATATTTGCTGAATGTAAAAGCTTATCTAAAATTCACATAATGTAAAAAGTTTGGGATTTCACTTTGTGGAAGCTGGCTGTGATGGCCCTTGTGACCCTGAGTAACAAATAATTTAAATTCTTTCATAATGGCCATCTTGACTTTTGTTGGAATTAGGAAATTCCAAACAAGTTCTCTTTTAAGAGGACATAATGCAAACACAAAAAGTAAGTCAGTATTTATCTCAGCCTCTGGCCCTGGGACCAATTACACATGAATGCAAAAGAACAGCCCACATCCCCACTCTGGGAATGTGGAGGCATTTGGCTATGGACTCTAGGGGCAGTTCATCCCTCCACCCCCACCTCCCACCAGAAAGAGGGTTGTTAATTTGTTGCGCTTGACCCCGGGCTTTGTGCCTGACGTGTATCTAGTTTGTAAAAAGTGCTTTTATCTGCTTTCTAAATATGTCTGAGCTCAAAGGGTTATGATGCTTTTATATCGGTCAGGGAGGGAGACAATGGCCAAAGGGTACAAGAGCTGACCCCCGCTGACACACACACACACACACACACACACACACTTACACACATACAAAACACACAGACACACACACACACTCGCTTGCTTTCTTTCACTCCTGGCCTCCCCTCCCTTGCTCCCTTTAGCCCTTTCTTACACAGCGATATGCATGGGCAAACGTATGCATGCACACAAACATGCACTGTCTCTCACAAATTCACAGTTATGCATGGACACACACACACACACACACACACACGCACACGCACACGCCTGGACCCTGTTGTCCCCCCCCCACCCCCCACCCCCCCCCACACGGGGCCCTTTTGGCTTCTGTTTGTGTCTCCTGTGTAGGGTCACCAGGACATTCCTCGGCCGGCCCCTTGGCTCTGTTCACCCGGCTGGAACAGGCTGGGACCCAGCGCAACCGTGCACACCGGACACACAGACCAGACACAACAACACCCTAATGTTAACTAGCTGTCCCTGTAAGTACTGTTAAAATACAATACATTTCTCACTGATGGTGAACAGTGGTCACTGTTGCCACAAGTGACTTTTACAAGAAGCGATGTGTGTAAGGTATTGATGAGTCATGAATAAATTACACATACTGTACATGATAAAATAGCTTGATGATATTAGAGAACTATTATTTGAATGGCTCACATTGTAATCATCATGACTTGTGCACTGTGGATATCAAAACATCATCATGGAGAGTGAAGCCAGCTTGCCCTAGTTAATCATTATTTTTTTAATCATCATTTATTTTGTCTTATTTTAAGAGTTTTTACGTTTAAATAAAAACCCTGTTTATTTTATCATGCTATAAAAAAAGCAAAGGCATTTGTTT
This sequence comes from Epinephelus fuscoguttatus, assembly GCF_011397635.1. Classification (NCBI taxonomy): domain Eukaryota; kingdom Metazoa; phylum Chordata; class Actinopteri; order Perciformes; family Serranidae; genus Epinephelus; species Epinephelus fuscoguttatus. The sequence goes on along the minus strand of NC_064767.1, from coordinate 37,625,390 downwards.
TTGTGCTTACTTGATTACATGAATTGACAATTAATCAATAACAAATCTCTTGTTAACACCTTTGCTCATTGTGGCCACTGTGGTAAACTTTTGATACATGTCATATCTCTCTAATCAAACAATCTCTAACCACCTTCTTCAGTGTTATAAATACTGGATACCTGTGTGTAGAGACAAATCATGCTCCTCTTTAGCCATTGTACAATCTACAGTTGATTATGGTGTAGGGTTGCAATGGTTTAAGGTATACATTCATTCATTCATTCATTCATCTTCTAACCGCTTCATCCTCTTGAGGGTCGCGGGGGGGCTGGAGCCTATCCCAGCTACATCGGGCGAGAGGCAGGGTACACCCTGGACAGGTCGCCAGACTATCGCAGGGCTTTAAGGTATACAGTGATATGAAAATTGACGGATTTTGTACAGTGTACCTTTGCTTATCTATGATATTAAAAAAATGCAGCTGGATGGAGAATCTCACCTCAACTTATTTTTCAAAAGGGAGACTTTTTATGCATCATTCCATTAAAAAATGGTTTTAAGTTTAAATTATAGTAATAAAACGTTTAGTCAACAAAAAATGACCCTTCTGTTTTCATTTCTTTAAGGGTCATTCTGACTGATAATAATAATAATAATAATAATAATTCTGTAATACCACAAAACCGCAACATTTTCTGAGAGGGTTATTGTACCATGACAATCTCATATTGTTGCAACCCTATTATGGTGATATTGATTATAAGCATGCCTCTCCCTCCATATTAGAATAATACTTCACCTGCAAAAGAAAGTGGTGCAAGAATGAGTCCTAAAACCTGGAAATGAGTTATCATTTTAGCACTCCAGTTTCTCTTATCTCAAAGTTAATGAGTTTTTTGAAGCTTTTTTTTTTTTTACCTCTGGTGATTGCAATTAAGCTTAAAAAAATCATAAAAGTGATATTCATTTGAAAAGATTATCTTGCTTAACAAAACCTGTAAGTATCATAAATGTTTGTTTGCCACAGACCTTATTTTCTGCAATAATCTAAAATCCAATGGAAAAATCCCATAGGCTTTTTGAGGAGATTATCAAGGCAACACAAACTTCTGCATCGGTCTGCAAAAAAAGTCACTTTGTTTTCCTTGCATGCTTCCACAGTGAACGGATAATCCAAAAAAGGCAAACGTTCAAAGTATATGGGGGCTGTGTCTGACAACAGCAAAACTATATCAAAACATCTTAAACAACTCGTGCAGTATAAGCCAAGTATCATTTATATAGTTGAATACTCAGTACTCCCCAGACACATGCATTTTCACCAAAACATTATGATTTATAAGACTTTAGCCTATGAGAAGCATGCCCTGAGTGTGACTGAGCATGCACAGAGGTTGCAAGAAAGACAAAGCTTCCTTCACAAAGTTAAGGTAACACGCAGTGACTGATATACAAATGGTCATTTTGTGGGTGAAGTATTTCTTTTAAGTCCATTGACTCTTGGTCTGTCTTAAAAAAATAGATAATTAACCCAATGACCAATACATAAATGATTAATCCAATGTCCTTAACTCCATGATGGATTAATGGATACTACGATTGATTGATGGATTACTGTTTACTAATTAGTGACCCAAGGCCTTCATCAGGAGGAAACTCACTTCAGTGCACTGAGCTGTATCCTTGTAAAGACCAGGACACAGCAGAACAATTTGGACTTACGTCTTTTGAAGAAGCAGTTCAGTGAATGGATGATTCAAAAGCGTTTGTTTTGAGGCAAAATGAGTTCAAGTCACAATCATGTGGTGACATTTTTGGTGTGAATCAGTGAAAGGAGGTCTCTGTGACAAATGTTTGTATGGTCAAGGTCAGCGAGGAGCACGACTGACAACTTTTATACTGGGATCCACCAGAAGCAGAGCTTAAGTGATCACAGAGCTTTCTCCTGCTAAAATGTGGTGGGAGTGACGCTCATTAGGATAATGTGCTGTATGAATAACACTGCTGTCAGTGCACACCGCACACTCCCACACTGTCAGGGCTCCACTGTGCCTGGATCAATACACACGTTTACTTCAACATATGTGAGTTTTCTTAAAAATGCAATGTAGAACCTGGCTCTGAAACGAATAGAAAGAACTGTGAATACATTCCACAGAAAAGCTTATCTGACCTGCTGCTTTAACTCAACATCCTTAAACCTTTATTTGTATAAACTTAAGAACAACTGAAACAATTCACTGATTGCTGAGTCTGATAATTCTGATAATTCAATGATCATTTAAGTCATTTATTAAGTGAAAACACCAAACAAGAACCACATGCAAGAACCACTCATATGCACAGACATGGTTTTTAAGAGGCATGGATGGCAGAATTTAGGAGAACTTCATTATTTTTCTTGTATTTTGAATATTTGTTTAGGCACAAACACAATTTAAGAGAGAAGGTTAAGATAAGAATACCAAAATGTTTTTTTTGCATAAAAAGGTGCCACTTTGGGATCTGACAAACTGTAATAGTAACACTTCTTATTATTTTGCAGTCTAAGTCAATGATTGCTAATTGGCAACACTTAACTTTAACCCCTATTTAGTATTTAGAAGTAGTAATTAAACAAGTAATGGTTAGTTTACTTGACAGACTATATAATGTAGTTCTAAGGAGCAGTTCCAAATGTAAAGTATTTGTTAATCATTATGATTTTTTCTAGAAAGACATTTTTAAATTATGACAACTGTGCTGTGTTTTAATTTAATATATGTTAATACAGCAGCATCCACTTATGTGTTAGATATTATATTACTGAACATTTCTACCTGCTTAAAGATACATTATGGTGTGTTACCATACTGCAGCTGCACTTTGAATGGCTCCTTTTACTTTAAAAAATCCCAGATGGCTCAGTTGACAAGTCAAAAGTAATATGCACCTTGTGTCAAACAGAATTAAAATATCATCAAAGTACTATGAGTTTAAGCTACCAGCTACGAGCTGAGCACGTAGGTGCAGCTAATCAGAGATGTCAGTGTGTAACAGCAACACCAAAGCCAGCAAAGCACTATTTTGGAGTGAGCACATTGCTTAAAATATAAGTTGAAGAAGTTCACTACAGCATTCGCTAAATGGGTGGCAACTGACTGCGGACCAGTCAACATCATGGAAGACTCGAGCCTTAGGAACGTCCTCAGGTTGGCATGTTGTGACCAGTCATATGTCTTACTGTCACGGGGAACAATAATTTCATGCATACAGGACCTGTATGAATCAGAGAAAGTAAACTGGAACTTCTGAAAAGTACAAATGCTGTCACGTAAACCAGGGATCATCGGATGTCAGTGAGTAATCAAAATTAACTCGGAGTAACTGCACACCATATTGACACTGATTGGACATTGCACTCTTCTGCTTTAATGGTTCAACATACAAAAGAACGACACTATGTAAAAACACGTGCCCAGCACTCCTTCGAAGTTGCAGAGGACATTGCAAGGAAGGTGATGAGAACTGGCACAGACAGTGCCAGTGTAATCATTTAAAAAAAGAAAACAAACACTTTAATTGACAGAATAAGCATTTTGAAGTTGTCTCCTACCACCAAGTCATGGTTTCAGACCACACTGTTGTAGCAGTGCAGCACTGATTTGAAATAAATAAATCTAAAAGCCAAGATCATTAAGTCTTTGCAATGATCTGATTCCCAATCAAAGCACTCCTATAAGAATTGCTTCATCCTGTTAATACAGTTTTAAAAATGTGATTAATCACAATGAACCATTCAAATTCAGCAATTTATCACAATTTTAAAAACTGTTTGACAGCACAGTTTATAATGTACAATTGAGCATCAGTTGTTTATTAGGGACGGGCAGCCTAAGCTGCCAGGACCCTATCGTTTTGCTGCACGTTCTTCTTCTTCTTCTTCTTCTTCCGAGGAAATCATACTTCCCATGCGCGAAAAGTCACCAAACTTTGCACAAAGGTCCAGTCCCATGCCAGATTGCCTCAGCTGCAAAAACAGGGACAATAGTCCTGATGGTGGCGCTACAGCAAGCCTCTAAAGTTCAAAATTTTGAAAATTCACAACAAATCAACCATATGTGCTACAGATTTGCAACTTTCACCAAAATGTAGCCCCAATACTCAAGAAACTTTTGTACATTTAAACCTATTGCAAATTATGAAGTCCATTACTCTGTTTTTTTTTTTTTTCAAAAACTGTAAAACCTATTAAACCTATCTCCTCCCACAATTTTTGCTCAATTGACACCAAACTTGCCACAGAGCATCTTCAGACTGTCCTACACAAACCATCCACACAGATTTTTGATTTATCGAAAATTGAGCCTACAGTGCATCAAAATGTTTGACTGTAAATGGTATTGTAAACATATACGGACAAATTCTTGCTAAATACATTTTCAATGTTCATTAAAAAAAAATGGTAAAATTTTGGAGTCATGGTAGATGATGTTTGGAAAATTTCAGAATTTTATCTCAAAAACTGAATTTTTGACAGCATTTTGAATTTTGCTCTCATGTCAACAATTGGAGTCAATGCAAAAATGGCATTTTTAAACATCAGTTTTTCACTTATGGAGCCAATAAATCATTGTTGTCTAGATGCAATTTGTGTATTTTCGGACTTTTGTCTTAATAACTGAATTTTTGACAGCCGTTGAAATCTGCCTTTACACACTAACAGCTGCTGTCTTGCACACAAGTGACTGGCTTAGTCAATTTGTGAAGCTCCATGTGACGTTTCTGTTTGCCAGTTAGCTCAGTGAGATAGAGGATGGTTCTTGGTTTTGAAGATTGTGAGTTCAAGCCTCAGCTCGTGCAACATTTCCATATGAGAAATCTACCCAAACTTTTCATAAAGGTCCAGTCCCATGCCAGATGTCCTGATGGTGGCGCTACAGCAAGCCTCTAAATTTCAAAACTTTGAAAATTCCTAACAAATCAACCATATGTGCTACAGCTTTGGAACTTTCACTTTGAAATTTGCTTTTCCATGGCATGGATGGCTACTGTCTGGCACCCTGATGCTTGGCTTAGTCAATTTGTGAAGCCACACATGAACTGTCACTTGTCAATTAGCTCAGTGAGCTAGAAGATGTCTTGTTTGTTTTGTTTTAACTTCCAGTAAGAAGCACAAAGATTTAAATTTACAGGGATGAAAACCAAATCAAGACACAGCAAATGTTTAGTATTTTTGATAAATGAATGAAGTGTTGAACAGATTATGTCAAATGACTAATCAAATTATTTGTGATCCTAAGTGATCCCAGCCCTATCTTATGGACAGATCAGATTGATGAGACAATGTACAAAAGATGTATCTAATATATCAAATAAGCAATATTTGAGAGTATTATAATAATTACAAGTCGAATTAATCAAATTATAATGGACAGAAACACTACACCAGTGATAATTTGACTAAAATGACTAAATCTATCTATCTAATCGACAGAAAAAAAAACAAAACTCCCAGGCAGATGTCTTAAGCCCTAAAACTCCTCAAATCCTAGAAAACACCCCTGCATACACCTGACCTATGCAGGGCTGCTGGTTTGGGTGTGCCTCTTGGCAAAGACGAGTGAGAACAGCAAATGTCAAAAGAGTGAAAACAGGCTATTTAATGAAAAATGGACAGACGATTTTGCCTTAATTTTGCTTTTATTTCTAATGTTTATTTATTTTATCTGATAAATATTATTAATGTTTGTTTATTAGCTAGCCCCTAGCCTTCTGTCATTTTGCTAAATTGGCCCCCAGGCAAGGCAAGTTAAGTATCCCTGCTCTATCAGTAGGCTTTACTGAGTCACTCCATACGTTTACATGCACAGTTAAGTGGAGCTACAGTTATAGCTCTACTAGGCCATTTAATTGGACTACTGTCCTTGACCAAGTACACAAGCACAGGAGGGAAATCAATTTATTGACCAAAGTATGCCTGACTCTGCTACGATAGGTGGCGATATGCCCCCTTTCAGCTTGTTAGTACTGGACCTTTTTCCGGTTGACCTATTACGTCACAGACAAACAAGTTGGCTACAGTTAGCTAGCAGCAAACTTGGACAACTTTACAACTCTGCACATTTCAGCCATCCAAAAATGTACAGCTCTGGATCTAGAATTTGGCAATGTTGTTACTGGCTTCCTTTTCTGTTACACATTTTATGCTATTCGACTTCCTGGTCAAAGCCTGGGGTGGGAACTATGGAGCATGCACAGAGCACCTAAGCCACTTTGGGTCAGATTAACTGTATACATGCAGGAGGAATTCGACTCCCAATAACATTATCGGGGTGTGTCAGTCCAACTTTGAGAAATTCGATTTCATACGATTTCAGTTGGACTAACATGTTTACATGTATTTTAAAAGACCTATTTCAGTTGGACAAACAAAATAAATCCATTTTCTCTAACCTCATATAAATGTGACTGCTGAAGTTCAACTAGCTGAGGACTCAGCTGTTTGGAAAAATTTTTTTAATAAAAATGAGTAGACATGTTATCTGCATATTTTTGTGTGACATGCTGTATTTGTACAGTTCAAGACAATTTTAGGAAAAATATCTCTATCAGGTAAGTATGTGTTGTTTGGAACATGTGGAAACACACAGTTTGTGTTTTTATCACGTCTACATAAGGCAGAGTGTGTCTTGCATGAAAACACTCTTCCCTGGTAAACCTGAGACCTAACAACACCTGTATGAGGCCAGCATGTAATAAGAGGTCTTTATGTACTGAGGTGTGTGTGTGTGTGTGTGTGTGTGTGTGTGTGTGTGTGTGTGTGCTGGAAGTTTCTCTCAGTGTGTCTTTATGTGTGTAGTAAGTGTAGGGCATCTGCAAGGTGTGTCTCTCTTCAAGGGAATGTCTGCCTGAAATGCATGTCTGTGTGAAGCTATCTGTGTGTAAGGAATGTAAGGTGCATGTGTGTGTGTGTGTGTGTGTGTGTGTGTGTGTGTGTGTGTGTGTGTGTGTCTGTAATGAGGGGGTTCAGAGGGAGCTGTGATTATTCTCGCCTCCTGCGGTGCGGGTCCTCTGGCTCTGTGGGCCCCAGGGAAAGCGCCCTGTATTTAGCGTGTGGGAACGCACATTCTGCCCCCTTATCGCTGCATTGTTGCAGCCTAGCTCTTTTCTTCTCTTTTTTTAACTAATTGAATTCTTGACTCCTGAGCCACAGGGACGGCTCGGGAGAGACCAAAGAGAAAGACATGAATTTCGGGCTTTTTCTTGCGGTTGAGTGGGGCAGAGCAGTGGGGGTGAAATTGGAGTGTGTAAGGCTGGGTGGTGGTGGCAGTGGTGGTGGGGGTGCAGTCAGAGAGAGCCGGCTCTGGCTGGCTGGGTGGCTGCTGTGGCGTCACCCTGTACTTTGATACTGGAGGTTAAAGGTCATCCTCCCCGGTGGTGGTGAGAAAGTGGCGAATTGGGGACGGTTTATCCAACAATCATTTTCTCCTTTTGGAAACTTTCAAAAGCGCTTTTGGCCCCTGCAACATCTTTGTAGTTGTGCTTGAGGAATTCTAGACAAAACAATTGTAACCCCCTCCCTGTTCTCACCTCTCTTCAGGGTAGCTTCTCCCTTCACTGACTTCTGCCCAGCCCCCCTTCTCTACACTAGTGGTCAGTGTAGCGTACCCCCAGTGCCAAATCCCATCCCAGCTCCAAGTCAGGATACCCGCCTAGTAGGGCAGGAAATTGGCACAGGGCAACATGCAGACGTGACTGGTTTTATGCTACTTGGCAGTCAAATTAACAGGCAAAGCCCTGCTCTCTTATTGTGCACAGGACTATAAATTGAAATTAAAAAAAAAAAAAAAAAAGTGTGTTTTCTTTAGTGTATAATCACCTGAAAATCAGAATCATTGTGTTTGTTACCTTAGATTAAGCCGTTTATATCTACACAGGGAGCAGGTCCTCGTCTATGGAGATACTGCACCACCATGTTTCTACAGTAGCCCAGAATGGTCAAACTAAACGCTTGCTCTAGATAGCGACATTTGCGCTGTGGGGTCAGCCACTGTAGTTAGCAGTGCCTCCATGACGAGCCACGTCAGAGAAACACTGATTTGTAACATGAATCTGCTTTGTTCAGTGTTTTTACTGGTTTTAATCACCTGGTCTGTTTGTTTTGGAGAGGAAGAGACCTCTGCAGATAATTCAGCTCACAGTAAAAGCCTCCTGAACAATGAACCCTGAGGGAATTAGGAGTTCCCACTTGGCACATTGGAGAAGTTTCCGCTTGTTCCTATCTGCGATCCTCACCACTACATGCCACTTCATTCTAGGGATGTACCGATCCATCGATCTGGATCGATATTGAATGATCAATGAGCCAACATCATCGATGCAAAGTAAAAACATCATATCCATCCATACCATCATCTTTAATTTATGCCTTTAGCTTGAAAGTTTGTGTCCCCATCAAACAGCAGCAGGCAGACACCAAGCAGCCAAGAGAAAGACAATGAGGTTAACATTATTTACTTGGGGAATAAATCAGCAGTGTGGAAATATTTTGGAATTTGGAGAAAATACAGATAAACAGACAGAGCGCACGTCATATGTAAACAATGTTGATACTAGATGACATGAAGACATGACGTAATGTTATCTGTCTGGACGAGCATCTCACTCCGCTAACTTCTGCAGCAACATTAGCTGCTCGGTTTCGACAATGTTTGGCTGAAGAAAATGTGCATGTAGGCTGAAACTCAACCAAGCTGTTCTGTCGGGAGATGCAGTAACTTAAACTTACAGTGAGTAAGAAAAATGATAACCTCACATGTACTTTGTTACACTATGAGGAGAGGACTATCGCAGGGCTAACACATAGAGACAGACAACCATTCACGCTCACATTCACACCTACGGACAATTTAGGGTCACCAATTAAAGGGAAATTTCGGTTTATTTCAACCCGTCTCCTATCGTCCTAAATTTGTTTCAAGTGACTAGTGACATAGAAATAATAGTTAGCCGTTAGCCTAGATACAGCTGGGGCGCATAGTAGCGTCAGACCTGTTAAAACGTAAGTGAACGGGCAACCTTCACGTGCAAAGTTAGTCCACTAAACAAGCTTTTTTTCCACAAAGACCACCTCGTATCGTTAAGATAAATGTCAGAGAACATATAGAAAACAACATGTAAACGTGTTGTCTTACCTTACCGGTTTGGTGCCGTGTTTGTTTATCCCTCTAGCTCTGCTTTCTAAAGTGCGGCCGAAATATATCTCGCCAGCTCTAGATAAAGCCCAGCTGGATACTACACCAGGTGGAGGTGTCTCGTCCTCGGTCACATCCAGACCTTGAAAATAAGGCTGCAACCGGTCCCATTCCTTGCAACAAAGGCATTCTTCACAGGTACACCACCAATCTCCAGAGCTACGCAGCCTTGCAGCAGCCATTCGTTCTCTACCTGTTGCGCCTCTCTCTCTCCTCCTCTGTTCAATTTCACGAAGCTCTTCGTCAGTGAATCCTTCCAGCTGCTATGAGATCGCTGCTTGTTCTCGCGATATTTCGGCTGCGCTTTGGAAAGCGCATGTCGTTTTCTATATGTTCTCTGACATTTATCCTAACGATATGAGGCGGTCTTTGTGTGTCTTGTTGAGTGGACTAACTTTGCACTTGAAGGTTGCCCGTTCACTTACGTTTTAACAGGTCTGACGCTACTAATGTGCCCCGGCTGTATCTAGACTAATGGCTAACATGCTAACTATTATTTTTATGTCACTAGTCACTTGAAACAAATTTAGGACGATAGGAGACAGGTTGAAATAAACCAAAATTTCCCTTTAACCTATCTCCAACCTGCATGTCTGTGGACTGTGGAGTACCCGGAGAGAACCCACGCTGACAAGGGGAGAACATGCAAACTCCGCACAGAAGGGCTCCCTCCTGGGATCGAACCAGAACCCTCTTGCTGTGAGGCGACAGTGCTAACTACCACACCACCATGCTGCACTCTTATTATTTATGCATTGTTTTTATTTTTTATGGCAAAAAGTAAAAAACAAAGGGGTGACAGCTTCTTCCGTAACAAATTGTGTTAAATGGGCAGATAATATCTCATATTGATCGCAGGCCCCTGAATTGCATTGTATCATGGCAGACTCTGTGGTATCGGCAAAAGACTCTATTTAATTAGCCTCTGGCAAATGGTTATCACTTGCATGGAAGCATAAAAATCTAGGTTAAGTCCCAAAACTTGAACACTAATGTTTATGTAAACATAAACATACTCTGCCTGTTTGCTACTTGGCTTGAGGGACCATCACAGCCAGATTAACATTGCATATACATTATCTGCCTCACTGACAATGCTCAACAAGAAGCTAACAAGAGACCTCCCAATTAAAACCCAAATCTTATGTCCACAGAAGATAACTGAGCTGAACAAGCACCCAGCCGGGTGCTGAGTTCAAAGCCAACCTTGTCCAAGAAACCTAATCAGCCGTGACTCAGTGTGAGAGCTGAACTGCTGCTACACATCTGCAGCTGCCTAACCCACACTTCAACCTGTTGGGTCTTGTTTGAATGACAGCAGGGTCTGCAGGAAACACCTCAGTCAACTATTAGCTAACCACCTGCCTCACTTCCTATGGCCTAGACCAACACACACCAGGTATACAGCAGGAGAGAGACAGAAGAGAGAGAGAGAGAGAGAGAGAGAGAGAGAGAGAGAGAGAGAGAGAGAGAGCGCGCGTAAGAAATAATGATCAAGTCTTAAATAATAGCCAGAGTACAATATTGGTTCATGTGTTAAATTCTGTTTAATGTCAATCTCGACAGTTCTAATTCCATCAGTACAAAAGAGTCATGTTACACTCACCACTCTGCTGCCCTGACCTACTCCTTTTATTCTACCATGCCCACTATCACGGAAAAGCTGCAGCAAGATGTTTAACAGCAACCTGAGGGATATGTCATCAACATGGTCCACCTGCATTGATTTGGAGAGTTAGCTGAGGGCAGTGAACTGGTCATGATTGGCAGAAGTTTAAAGCATGGCCGTACCAGCATGGCATTCAGCCCAGAATACGATAACCAGTGCTGGTGTATGAAAAGCCAGTCTCAGTAGTTGAGGCCTTGGAGTGGAAAATAAGTTCTCACCTCAGAAGATGGCTGGGGCTGCCTAGGAGTCTGAGCAGCATCTGACGCTATGGCCATAACAAAAGCTGCAACTGTCACTCAGGTCCTTGGAAGCAGAATTCTAGGCACTGAGAACCAGTGAGGTGTTGCAGTAAGGAGAGTCGATTAACATGAAGGTGGCAAAAGCTGGAATCAGACTGGTAGGAAATAACAAGCAGTGGAAGGTGCTCTACAGGCAGAGTCAAGGCTTCCTTAAAGTTTCCTTTTCCCACCAAGTGCCTTCAGTGCCTTGCTCAAGTGCCCAGGAGTTGAGGTGATACCTCTCCAGCTACCAGTCCGCGCTCCATATTTGGTCCGGTTGGGGACTTGAACAGGCGGCCCTCTTGTTCCCAACCCAAGTCCCTATGGACTGAGCTACTAGATTTTTTTCTTAGAAAGAAATGTTACGTCCTCCATACAAACCCGGCTCAGAAACATAACCCGGCTCAATAGGGCAGGAGGCTGCAACATATAAAAAAAGAGGATGCCGCATCAAAGGTAACGGTTTACCCACCAGCTTTTTTGTGTAACCCCAAGTATTAAATAAAAGCACAAACAAAACTAAAGCAAAACAAAAGGGACTGGAGACCCCAGCCAAAAGGAACAAAAGGAGCGAAGATGTCTCCCTCGAAACTACCTAAAACATGAATTACCTAAAGAAAACGAAAGACACAAATAACGTAACTACTGGCAATCTCCAGCCAAAACTAACAAAATAAACTAAAACAACAAAACCCCAGCACCTAAATGTGCACGGGGGGAAAAGAACCTGCTTGGGGAGTAGGGATGGGTACCGAACCCCGGTACTGAACGAGCCCCGGGGCTACATTCTTCAAGACCGCAGTATTGATAAGCTTTGACCTTAACGGTTCTGCTATCGGTACAGGAGCAGTCGCGTTTTTTTTTTTTTTAACAAGATAAATGTTATCTCACACACACACACACACACACACACACACACAAGACAGCGCATACACCAACTCAAGCTTGTAGCCTACCTTTAGATAGATAACGATGGCAGAGAGAGCCAAACGGTCAAAAGTGTGGCTTTACATTACAAGAGTTGATGCAGACACAGCGCGTTGTCTCAAGTGTGACAAATGTTTTGCGTGTAAGGGCGGCAAGACTAGTAATTTGTCAAAACACCTTGCGAAAGTGCATCATATTCAGACAGAAAGATGTACAGGGTTTGACTGCCCTAGCACAGCTAGTTCATCTACGTCCAGTCCAGGTTTGCAACATTATGCTAGCAGCCAACACGTGGAGTTAATAACCATTAGCTATTTTGCGACCCTATTTACTAAATAGGGTTTCAGATTTGGGATTTTATTTGTGTATTTTTCAGATATTTCTAAATACATGAATATAACCATAATTATAGCCTGGGCTGGGTGCGTGGGATTCCCCCCCCTCTGGTCTATATATTAGGGAACGGTATACAAAAATCTCGGTTCGGTACGTACCTCGGTATACAAGTCACGGTTCGGTTTTTTTTGGGTACAGTAATGAAAAAAACAGACACTTATTAAATATCTTTTACTTATTGGTAACCTTATTAAAACATACCACCACAGCAGTTAACTCTTTTTACCCAATTTTTGAATGAAACAAATATATATAAAATCCTGCTTTTTCACATTGTTTGAATGAAAATAGAAATATAAAAGTGAAAAATAAAATCCTGCTGTTTTTTTAACACATTTTTTAAATGAAAAATATAAATATACATTTCTGCTTAAACAGTTTTACTCAATTAAAATAAAAAGTATAGTGCAGCTGGTCAGCTTTAAAGCCTGGTCAGATTCAGTTTTACTAGGAACCTACTTAGCTTTCCCACTTTGTTAAAGTGCAGTAAACAAAACATGCTTATATCTAAAGTGCAGCTTAAATAATTTAACGTTCAAACTCGGGTGGTGTCGCTTTAGATGCGTTAGCATGTTAGACGTGTTTCCAAGTACATACCCGACCGCTGTTCTGCAGTGTCGGCACACTGCTTTTGTCTTGTCCACTTGTTTATTTCCATCTTTGTATTTTACCCTGAAACCAAAGTGTTCCCAAACGGAGGATTGTTTGCGGGTGGGTCTTCAGGTTCGTCAGGCTCACTTGCCATGTTGTCAAAATGCGAAAATGCGCTGCACAAAGTGAAAGCGGAGATCTACGGGACTCGGTCCGTCACTCAATTATGTCCGTCAGGGATCTAGATATTTTAAATGGTACGGCTTGCAAAAACGGAATTAAAATAAAACAAAATAAAATAAAATAATATCCTGCACCCAATAATTCGGTACAGGGTCGTGCCGAACCGAAAGTCGCGTACCAAACGGTTCGGCACAAATACACGTACCGTTACGGCCCTACTATATATCCATAGTGATTAATGTTACATCACCATATAAAATACCTAGAATACCTAACATACCTAGAATACCTAATATTTTTACTTGTAGGCTAGATTTGTTTATATATGCTACAGTGATTGGTTTTCCACAGAGCTCTACGGTGCGAGCATTTTACTGCATTTGCGACTAAAAATAGTTTCGTGCAAATAAAAGAAATCATTCAGGAGCACGTTGTGCGAGTACAGATTTCAACCAGCAGCAGGCGAATCCTGTCGGTTGTGGGTTGAACGGGGGTCACAAACAGGAATACATATTCCTGTCAAATACGGCGGCCATAGTGCTCCTCGGTGCAAGTACGGCTTACTGGCGATGGAGAAGCCGGGCTCCAGGTCCAATGTTTTCCTCTTTGTTGATGTCATGGCTGTCCAGAAGTACCTGAACAGCCGAGCCGTGGCAGCACACAGGTATGTGACGTGTCAGAGGGGAAACGAGCCATTCACATTTCTCTCTTTGTGGCAGGTAACGGTCCACAAACCTCACCACACTTAAGGGACTGTTCTTTACTTGTCAGAGGAGGAGGGTGGCTGGTTGATTTTTATTTTATTTATTTATTTTATTTTGATCCCCCCATGTTAATCACTTATTGATGCTGTTTTTGAAGTATGAATGAGTCAATAAGTAATTTATTCAACTGAAATATCATTGATTATTATATATTATATTATAGAAAAGTAATTCATCTTTTTATAAATGACAAAAGGCACATCTGCCTAATTTTTGCTGTGGTGTAGTGATACTACTCAGAACCGTGATACTTTCACTGGTATCGTACCGTGGGTCCCAATTTCGGTACCGTGACAACACTATTATTTTATGTATTTTACATTTCAAGTTGTAAAAAGTAAAATGTTTTGTTAAAAAACTATTTTGTTGCATAATGAGAATTGAGTAAATATAGCAATTTATGTTCTTAATTTGTTTTTTTCTTCCTCAAAAAGTATCGATAAGAGTACTGTTAAAATACCAGATCGATAAGCAGTACCGATAAGAGTAGTAGTACCGTTACAATCTTAACAATACCCATCTCTATTGGGGAGAGAAAAAAAACAAGGGAGGAAGAAAAAGATTCCTCACGTGTTCCTGTCGGTGTGCCATGTGCCAATCTCCTCTGCTGCACTCAAGCATGTTTGTTCTCCTACATGCCAATCGAGATCAAATTAATTAATTCACTTATTTCCATTTTAGTAAATTGAAAAAAAAAAAAAAAAAAAAAAAAAAAACAAAACAAAACGATTTCAGAATTATTTCTGGGTTTTTTTTTTGGCTTTTTTTTTTTTACAATTTGAACTAGAATTACTGATATGTGGTTGTATGCCTTGGTGAACCAGTCAAGTTTCTCTTTCAGTTTACATCCATGTCTGTGAAAACGTGGATGCTTTACACACATTTTCCCCCCAGCAGCACAGAAGATCTATACAATCGCCCCAGTTTCAAAGTGGGCACTCAAGATTAGTGTCACTAATTCAGTATCTGACCAAATATCTCCCCTTCTGTTTCTGAGTTATGTCGTTGAATAATGTCCAGAAAAGTGTTTCTACAGAACATTATGATGTCACGGTAAAGATGACCTTTGACCTTCTGGTTATACAGTGGTGGAAAAAAGTTTTCGGACACCCCATGCATTTGTGAAATATTGCATTAAGAATCACTCTTAGGCCTTCAAGTGCAATTTCTTTTAGTACAGTCACAGCCAAAATACTAAATAAATCCTAAAAAAGCCATTAAAAACTAAAAATTACATAAGAAATTTTGAGTATTGGGTCATTGGTACCAGTGATGAAGGTCGTTCTTTTTATTAAAAGACACAATTTTTGTTGCCAAGCTTCGTGTCTACATAAAGCCAGCACATTTGAAAGTTCTTCAGACACAAAAATGGCTAAAACAAGGAACCTAACGCAGGAAACACGCCTGAAGATAAAGATTCTCAGCCAGGAAGGGTACAGCTGCCGCCAGATAGCCAGGAAGTGCAGATGCAGTCCTTCAGCAGTTGGATACACTCTGCAGAAATACAGATGAACCAACAGCTTGGAAGACAAACCAAGATCTGGGCGTCCAAGGGTTTCTTCAGCAAGAAATGACCGCATCCTGATCTGCATGTGCAGGCAAAACCGCCAAATGACATCACAGGAGCTTCAGCAGCAGTGGTCAAACCAAACTGGTGTCCAGTGTTCCACCCGCACTGTACGTGGCCAACTTTTAGATCATGGCTTAAGGTCCTACAAGGCTATCAAGAAGCCCCTGATCAATGAGAGACAGAGGTTAGCCCGGCGTCGTTGGGCCCAGGCACACAAGAACTGGACAGCCAGGAATTGGAAGAAGATTTTGTGGTCAGATGAGTCCAGTTTCCAGCTTTATCGTCCTCCTACTAATGTGAGGGTACGCAGAAGGCCAGGCGAAGCATTATCTCCAGCATGTACAGTACCTACTGTCAAGCATGGTGGAGGCAGTATCATGGTTTGGGGATGCATGAGTGCTGCTGGTGTTGGTCATCTCACTGTCTGTGACGGCACATTGAACTCTACCAAGTATTGTACCATTCTCGAAA
This sequence comes from Epinephelus fuscoguttatus, assembly GCF_011397635.1. NCBI lineage: Eukaryota > Metazoa > Chordata > Actinopteri > Perciformes > Serranidae > Epinephelus > Epinephelus fuscoguttatus. The sequence continues at coordinate 37,609,323 of NC_064767.1, read as the reverse complement.
CCCACATGCTCCCTTCTGCGCGTGCACTGTTCCGTCGAGGTAAAAACTGGATGTTTCAACAAGATAATGCCCCTTGCCACACATCCAAGGCCAGTAGAACTTGGCTGCAGGAGCACAGTATCCAGGTCTTAGAGTGGCCAGCTCAATCCCGGACATGAGCCCCATTGAAAATCTGTGGTAGATTATCAAAGGTCTGTTTCAAAGCATAAACCAAAGAATTTAGAAGAATTAAAAGCAGTAATTCAAGAAGAATGGGACAAGATTACCCCTCAACAGTGTGAAAGGCTCGTGGGGAACATGCCAGCCAGGATTAGAGCTCTACTACGTGCCAGTGGCAGGACTACTAAATATTAATTTGATGATGTGATGGTTTATTTATTTTTTGTTCAGTTTTGAACACATTCTCTGTTATTTGTTGACTTTGATACCGACAATGTTGAGAACTGACATATTGAAACTGTCAAGAATTTAGTTTTGTTAGTTTTTCTTGTAAACAATAAACAAAAAAATATAATTTGTATTTGTCTGTATCTGTCTAATGCAGCCACACCTTTTGAAACACAAAAAAGATTTTTCCACAAATATTTCATGATAATATTTGAGATTGTGTAAAATTAAGGGTATCCGAAAACTTTTTTCCACCACTGTATAATGTTATGACTTCATCATTTTATCCTAATAGACATCTGTGTGAAATTTTGTTAAAAATCCAATTATGATTTCTTGAGTTATGGCTAAAATCATGTTTTGTGAGGTTGCAGTGACCTTAACCTTTGACCTACAACCACCAAATTCTAATCATTTCATCGAGTCCAAATCTGAAGAAATTCCCTCAAGATGTTCTTGAGATATTGCGTTCACAAGAATGAGACAGATGAGGTCACAGTGACCTTGACCTTTGACAACCAAACTTGAATCAGTTCATCCATGACTCAAACTGTGCAAAATTTATAGAAATTTCTTAGTGGTTTTCTTGGAATATTGTGTTCACAAGCATGAGATGAATGAAAGTTCTCAGTGGCCTTAACCCATGACCACCAAAATCTGATCACTTCATTGTTGAGTCCAAGTGGACGTTCATGTCAAATCTGAAGAAATACCTTCGAGGACAATCTTGAGATATCCTGTTCATGAGAATAGGACGTACAAATGTTTTCATACAACCCGAAAATATAATGCCTCCAACCACGATGGTAGCTGGTGCAAAGGCATAAAAAGCTAACTAAAAGTTACAAAATCAATCTGACACAAAATATTTTTGATAAGGTAGAGTAAGTAGTTTATATATTGACCATATATGGTAAAATTACATATATCAGAATAATAAGTCAAATTACAAATTATAAACTGTTGCATTTTCTGGGAATGTCTTTCAAGACCACAACTGAAAGAGCCACCAAAAGGCCCTGGACAGTGGAGATTAAACCTCACAGGAACAAAACAGACCCACAGATACCAGTAAGAAAAACTTATCTGTCCCCACTTTAACCCTGTAAGCTCCTGTAGTGCCTCGTCATATTTCATTGGACCCGTCCAATATGAGCTCCATCAATGGGCACACAATATGGTGTGGAAAAAGAAATATAATTGGGAAAAGCAATCTGAATGGAGGGGAAAAAGCCAAGGTCCATGGGCACTGATGGGATCAGTATCTTTTCCAAGGCAGCATGGACGGAGGCGGGCGTCCTGTGCTAGCCTTGGCCTTTCACTGCAGTCACAGTAATCCTCACTTACAGACCTTGAGATGATATCCAGTGGAACAACAGATACACGGGAATGGAAACAGAGGTAGGATGAGATGTGTGTTTGTGTGTGTGTGTATGCATGTGCTGGATGGAATAGATCTATAGATTATCAGTTGTACAGAAATAGATTTTTCTTCAGCTGGTTGATTATATAGTGTAAATAATCAATGCCTCTTGACAAGCACCAATTAATGCCTGCAGTGCACACTGTACAGACAAAAATACACTGTGTATTTCGAGTCATTATCAAATCCAACCATCCTTTAAAATACAGCCCAAGTATCACAAAATACAGGGAGCAGACAAGAGGTCCGAAGCCAAAAATAACAACAATAGTGTATCTTGCTGGTTCAGCACAAGCAACTAATGGAGGCACTGGTCTGCTGGGCATTAATAATACAATATGAAGTATTAAAAAAGAAAAATCACAGTAGGCTATACTTCACCTTATAATTTTGATACAGCTCTTACTTTACTAACTGACTGACTGCAACTTAGTTAAAATTATTGTTTTACTTAATTCGTTGTGCAGAATTTCAGTGCACATAAAGTGCTATAAATTGCTTGGTTAAACTTGAAGTGAAAGGGATGCATTCAAAATGATCGCATTCACACAATCCTACAATCCTACAACATTTAGAACTACAATTACCACCTTGTGGTTATATGCCCCTGCCAACAAGTCAAGTTGCATATACAGGTTACATCCATGTCTGTGAAAACATGGATGCTTCACACACATCTTCAACCCAGCAGTACAGAAGAACACAGTGAAGCTGACCTTTGACCTTTTGGATATCAAATTTCATCACTTAATTATTTAATTCTAATAGACAACTATTAGAGTTCCAGTTTAGTTCTTAAATCAGATAAAGTTATTATTGTAGGCGATTTTAACATTCATGTCGACGTTGATAATGACTCCCTGGCTACCGCGTTTATCTCATTATTAGACTCCATTGGCTTCAGTCAGGGTGTACATGAACCCACTCACTGTTTTAACCATACCCTCGATCTAGTTCTGACGTACGGAATTGAAATTGATAATCTAAAAGTCTTTCCACAGAATCCCTCGCTATCGGATCATTATCTGATTACTTTTGATTTCTTTTTACTCGATTACACGCCACTCAGCAACAGTTACTATACTAGATGTTTATCAGATAGTGCTGTCGCAAAATTTAAGGAAAAGATTACTCCGTCATTAAATTCAATACCAAGTCCCTCAGTAACAGAGGTTTCCTGTACCGACTTTGATCATTTTGTCGATAGCGCTATAGGCTCGCTGCGAACAACACTTGACTCTGTAGCTCCTCTTAAAAAGAAGTTAAAAAAGCAAAGAAAGTTCGCTCCTTGGTATAACTCTCAAACCCGTAAGTTAAAACAAATATCGCGAAAATTTGAAAGGAATTGGCTATTAACCAAACTGGAAGAATCTCGTTTAATCTGGACAGACAGTCTCAAAACTTTTAAGAGGGGCCTCCGCAATGCCAGAGCAAACTATTACTCAGCATTAATAGAAGACAATAAGAACAACCCCAGGTTTCTTTTCAGCACTGTAGCCAGGCTGACTGAGAGTCACAGCTCTATTGAGCCTTGTATTCCTTTGGCCCTTAGCAGTAATGATTTTATGAGCTTTTTTAATGACAAAATTCTAACTATTAGAGGCAAAATTCATGACCTCCTGTCCTCAGACAGTACCTATCTAACCTCAAACACAGCTGTAAAACCTAATATATATTTAGATTGCTTCTCCCCAATTTCTCTCCAAGAATTGACCGCATTGATTTCTTCATCTAAATCATCAGCGTGTCTCTTAGACCCCATCCCAACTAGGCTACTTAAGGAGGTCTTTCCTTTAGTTAACACTCATATATTAGATATGATCAATATATCCTTATTAACAGGCTATGTACCACAGTCTTTTAAGGCAGCTGTAATTAAACCTCTACTAAAAAAGCCCACCCTGGATCCAGAGGTGTTAGCCAACTATAGACCAATATCTAATCTTCCCTTTACGTCAAAGATCCTTGAGAAAGTAGTCGCAGACCAGCTGTATGATTTTCTCCATGATAATAATCTATTTGAGGAATTTCAGTCAGGATTTAGAGTGCATCATAGCACTGAGACAGCACTAGTTAAAATTACAAATGACCTTTTATTAGATCTTAGTGCGGCGTTTGACACAATTGACCATCAAATTCTACTGCAGAGACTGGATCACTTAATTGGCCTAAAAGGTTCTGCACTGAGCTGGTTTAAATCTTATTTATCTGATCGTTTTCAGTTTGTTCACGTTCATAATGAATCGTCCTTACGTACCAAAGTTTGTTTTGGAGTTCCGCAAGGTTCTGCGCTCGGACCAATCCTATTTACTCTATATATGCTTCCTTTAGGTAACATCATTAGAAATCACTCTATAAATTTCCACTGTTATGCGGATGATACACAGTTGTATTTATCGATGAAGCCAGAAGAAAGTAATCAATTAACTAAACTCCATAACTGCCTTAAAGACATAAAAACCTGGATGAGCACCAATTTCCTGATGTTAAATTCAGACAAAACTGAAGTTATTGTTCTTGGCCCCAAACAACTCAGAGACTCTTTATCTGATGACATAGTTTCTCTAGATGGCATTGCTCTGGCCTCTAGCACTACCGTAAGAAACCTCGGAGTAATATTTGATCAAGATTTGTCTTTTAATTCTCATTTAAAACAAACCTCACAGACTGCATTTTTTCATCTGCGTAATATTGCAAAAATTAGGCCTATCCTGACCCGAAAAGATGCAGAAAAATTGGTCCACGCTTTTGTTACCTCAAGGCTGGATTACTGTAACTCTCTATTATCAGGTAGCTCTAGTAAGTCCTTAAAGACTCTCCAGCTAATTCAGAATGCAGCAGCACGTGTACTAACAGGAACTAAGAAACGAGATCATATCTCTCCTGTTTTAGCTTCTCTGCACTGGCTCCCTGTAAAATCCAGAATTGAATTTAAAATCCTACTGTTAACTTATAAAGCTCTAAATGGTCAAGCTCCGTCATATCTTAGAGAGCTAATAGTGCCTTATTATCCCACCAGAACTCTGCGCTCTGAGAACGCAGGGTTACTCGTGGTCCCTAAAGTCTCCAAACGTAGATCAGGAGCCAGAGCCTTCAGCTATCAGGCTCCTCTCCTGTGGAATCATCTTCCTGTTACGGTCCGGGAGGCAGACACCGTCTTCACATTTAAGACTAGACTTAAGACTTTCCTCTTTGATAAAGCTTATAGTTAGGGCTGGCTCAGGCTTGCCCTGTACCAGCCCCTAGTTAGGCTGACTTAGGCCTAGTCTGCCAGAGGACCCCCCTATAATACACCGGGCACCTTCTCTCCTTCTCTCCTTCTCTCTCTCTCTCTCTCTCTCTCTCTCTCTCTCTCTCCCTCGTATTCTATTACTGCATCTTGCTAACTCGGCCATTCTGGATGTCACTAACTCGGCTTCTTCTCCGGAGCCTTTGTGCTCCACTGTCTCTCAGATTAACTCATATCGCAGCGGTGCCTGGACAGCGTGACGTGTGTGGTTGTGCTGCTGTCGTGGTCCTGCCAGATGCCTCCTGCTGCTGCTGCTGTTATCATTAGTCATTAGTCATACTTCTACTGTTATTATACACATATGACTATTGTCACACTTGTATACTGCCAGATATTAATACATACTTTCAACATATTGTACCGCAGTAGCCAGAACTATAACTATAATATTATTACTTTCAATAATGTTGTTGTAAGCTACTGTCATTACCTGCATCTCTCTCTCTCTCTCTCTCTCTCTCTCTCTCTCTCTTTCTCTGTTTCATTGTGTCATGTGGATTACTGATAATTTGTTATGCTGATCTGTTCTGTACAACATCTATTGCACGTCTGTCCGTCCTGGAAGAGGGATCCCTCTTCAGTGGCTCTTCCTGAGGTTCCTACCGTTTTTTTTTCCCCGTTAAAGGTTTTTTTTTTGGGGAGTTTTTCCTTATCCGCTGTGAGGGTCATAAGGACAGAGGGATGTCGTATGCTGTAAAGCCCTGTGAGGCAAATTGTGATTTGTGATATTGGGCTTTATAAATAAAATTGAATTGAATTGAATTAGTCACAGTGATCTTTGACCTTAGACCACCAAATTCTAATCAGTTCATTCTTGAGCCCACTTAGGACATTTGTGCCAAATTTGAGGAAGCTTTCTCAAGGCATTCTTCAGATACTGCATTCACAAGAATAAGATGGATGCAAGGTCACAGTGACCTTGACTTTTGACCACCAAAATCTTATCAGTTCATCTTGAGTCAAAATGGGCGTTTGTACGAAATTTGAAGCAGTTCCCTCACGGAGTTCTTGACATATCGCATTCACGAGCATGGGACGGATGGACGGACAAAAAATCCAAAAACATAGTTGAAATCGTCGGTAGAAGGCATAAAGATGCTGTTTCTGTAGACTTTTCAACTGCTGTATGTGATTAAAGGTGTTTGAAGCAGAGACTTACATGTCTAACAAAAGCTGTTCTGGTGGATGGTGTACTGTGGAGGCAGCCACCGTTCACAACATTCACTCTGAACTAACTTTTAAAGATCTAACAAAATCTGTCAAAGAGGCACATGGCACAAACAAATGCCACAAACTGTTCAAGAGAGTGATTTACAACACCTGCCCTGAGTCGTACATCTGGAAAGAGAATAAGCCTCCCGACTGGAGAACATCTTGGCTGCTGGAGACCAGGGTTGCACTGTCAGTGCTATATCTACTGTCTATTCAGCAGATGTTTCAAAACATTATATACTTTTATTCCATTATAAAAGAACAACTATTATGCAATCTCCCCTGAAAAGTTATTACCGCTGTCATAGTAGTATTGTTAGTAATGTCTTCACTGAAAGCCTCCAGAATGAAACAAACAAAGCGTACACACAAACACTATAAAAACTAAGTCAAACTGTGTGCACATGAGGAGGGAACCTATGTTCAAGATAAGCTGGAGTACACGGATCATGGTCCTGAGTTTTAAGACTGCAAGGACAATGATTTTCACATTATTCATTCTCTCTGAGACACACTTGTAGCACTGTCACACTACCACATGTTGCAGTCTATATTAACTAAATCAAGTCATTAGCTTAGACAATGTACATAGTGCAGCTGAACAGCTGTGCAGCATACATAATTTACATCCGTCGCACACTTTCAGTGCAGGTGAAGAGTTAAAGGGTGTCCAGCACTCCTTCCCTTCCCTTGTAAGTGTCTAACAACATTATGGAACATTATCATTTCAGAGATAGATCTTTGTGTTAAAGAGTAAAATTCTTTTTCTTTGACTTGAAACAGCCCTGAAATTATCATTGTCAAACCCACCAGACTCCATTTTAATAAACAGCAGAGCCAGCAGATTTTCAGATCTAACTGGGTGAATTAAGGACTCAGTGCAATCAAACTGGAGCTGGTGATTGTTGAAACAGAGGAAAGACAAACCAAGACAGCTTTTGTAATTTCTATTTTGTGGACTTTGAATGAAGTGTGTTTTATGATAATAAAATTACTCTTTATTTAAATAGAGTCTGGTGGCTTTCGCAGTAGCAATTTCGAGGCTGTTTTTGGTTAACACAAAGGACCTCACTCATAATCAAAAAGGTCAGTCTCTTTCCATTATGTTGCCAGACACTTAAAATAATAATCTGAGCCTGTCAGTGGAAAAAACAAGCACTTTTAGTGGACGTAAATTGACGATGCACAATTGTGGTAAGTGGTAACATTGCAGCCTGTTACACTGCAGCTGGCAGCAGCAGTCTAACTAAATACTGGACCAGTTTCAAAAACTGTTGTTGCCATTAGTTACTTGGACACAAAAATATGAGAAAATGGGGTTCAAGTTGAAAAATACAGAAGTTGCCCTTTATAGTGTGTATTATGCTGCTTGAGTGTAAATATAGTGCCAAGCAAAAGAGATTGAACCCTTTGGAATTACCTGGTTTTCTGCCTTATTTGGTCATAAAATGTTATCTGCTCTTTATCTAAGGTATAGAAAAAACAGACTTAAGTTAATAATAACAGAAACAAATATAATATGTATTTACTGAACACACCTAATAAACATTCACATTGCTGGTGGAAAAAGTAGGTGAATCATTGGATTTAATATCTGACTGAACCTCCTAAAACGTAGCTGCAGATTAGATTGGTAGACCTCTCAAAGGGGATTTTGACCCATTACAAAACTGTTTTAGTTACACCAGGTTCTTTGAACATCTGCTGTGAATGGCTTACTTGAAGTCTGTCCACAGTATTTTTGTTGGGTTGATTCATGAACAGAATTCTTAACCTGTTCCAATGACATGCATTTAAGCCTTTTCTCTTTTTACACTTTACAGTACACATATTTCAGTCATGATCACTTTATTTAAAGAAAACTTAATTTCCATGAACACCTCTTTGCCCTTCCATGTGCCTACAAGGAAAGCCTAAGGCAGAGAGAGCAGCCACCAAGACCCTCCAGGAACAACACAACATGAAAAGGAGGAGCTGGGGTGGAGGTGGGTTGCAAAGCAGCTTGAAGAGAAAGCAACATAAGGTAGGCCAAAGCAGTTTAAATAGGGCACCCTGAATGAGATTGACAGTTGGTTGCATAGAAAGAATAGAAGAAGAAGAATCATGTTATCTATAAGCTGACTCCCTTCCATCAATCAGCTGCTCCATCAGCTGACTGGGCTGTTTGAGATCAGCTGATGTAGCTAGGATGTAAGCTGAGCTTGACATCATGGCCTGCCTTACAATGGCGGTTTTAGGCGGGGGCCAGTAGGGGCCAGTGCCCCTGTAACTCCGAGTCCGGCCCCCCCTGTGGCCCCCCCGCTGAGGAGTCGGAGGGGGAACGCGGAACTAAATCGTCTCAACAGGTTGCCGGTCGGACCACTTAAAGAGACGCACCCAGTGAATCATGCAGAATACACCACACAAGAAGGAAAAGGGCCTGAGTTTTCTAGTGTTTAGTGTTTCCCATACATTGACTAATTTGCCCTGCCACAGTCTCCAAAAACTGGCCAGATATAAAATGCCTCCGGTAAATGAACGTCACTCTGTAGCGCACCGGCTGGAGCTCCTACTGGGAATTCTTCGGCTCCCCCCTCCCTCCCCCTCACCCTCCCCGGCCTCACCACAGATGTCGCTCTCCTAGCTCTAATGTGAGCCTGAGTTGATAGAGCAGACCGCATTTCTAAGCAGAATATTGAGGAATACTGACATCCACTTCGTGAGCATTCTTGAAAACACCCAGAACACATCAGTAGAGAATTGTGTGGCTGTATTTAAGACAACTCTGAGCCTGCACGGCAACATACAGCACCATTGAGGTAAGCTCTGAAAACTTTTTCCTTTTCATTTGACTCATGCCTGTCACATCATGTTTATGTAGTGATGTAAAATACGATACGGAGTTTTCATGGGTCTTTTATTTTGAAAATCGACTGGATACTCTCGTCTTTTCTGCGCCTGACTTCCTGTTTGACTCATTTGGTCTGTGCAAATTGACGTGCCGTCAGAAATAGACCCGGCGCGTAATTTTAGCGGAGCGGAGCGCCGAGCCGCTTCTAGGCCGCGGCTGGTGGAGCAGCTTCTTGAATGGCTGCTATTAGCTCCAGCACCCGCGCATCGGCTGGATCGCCCACACCACGGATCCAGTAGGTTGCTATAAATGGGCCTGTCCCAGAGACATTCAACTACCAGAGGGCTTTTGAAATGCTCTGATTCAGGGTGCTGTACTTGCAAATCGAGAGGGAGGGAGGAAAGCAGTAATTTGTGCCTGTTTGTGTGTAATTTATTTGAATCTCACCTTTTGTTTTCCTTTCGTTTTGCGTATTTTGTATTGTTTTGCGTATCTGGAACTGTACTTGTGAGTGTGAGAATTTTAAAAGAATATTTTGTCTGCACATGATTTTAAATATTAAAATAGCCCTCCAGAGACAGATCAGTACGTCAGTCATTTTTCTTTTGATTACTGAAATGTTTAACCACTAATACTTAGCCGTATTTTGAGTGTAACACTTCACCATAACATACAACTAGTGTTTTTATCAGTAAAAATGGAACATTTTTCACACATAAAAAGCACAAAGATGTTGAAATCTAAGCATATTCTGCCATCATAACTTTGCTCTCAGAATTCACCAGATTGATGCCTTTAAATCAAATACAAAATTTTCTCCCGGGGGAGCATGCCCCCGGACCCCCTTACACATATATATATATCTTATTGTTCAGACTTAGATATTTGACCGTACTTCTATGTGCCCCTGTATCAAAAGGACTGGCCCTAGCTTGGCCTCCCCATTGAAACTGGCCTAGAACCGCCACTGCTGCCTTAACTAATGCTAAGCTCAATTGCTCGTTGTGTCCTTGCAGTCATCTTGGCTGGGTGACCACATGTACAGAGACATGCAACATTTCTCAGTCACCCCCATTTGTAGACAACTTGTCTGACTGTGAATGGATGAATATCTTTAGTCTAGCAGGTAACTCTGTAACCCTTTCCACTTTACAATAAATCAGTTATTGATCTACAGTCTACTGAGGGGTCTCTCCTTCGAGGCATGGTTAACATCAGCGGAAGTGTCTCAGCAATAGCAAACTGAAAAAGTTTGTTACTTAAAATTCAAAGTAGTCCTAATCCACATCTCCAAACAGCTTTGCAAATTAGTTATATTAGCTTTTTGTTCAATGAATGTGAATGAAAACAACCAATCAAAGCTGAGGAGTCTCTAACGCAACTGTCAATCATGTCAGTCACCACTTGTAAACTGCGGTCGCTGATCAAATATGAATAAAGATTCTGTTACTGCATTGCCTATTTCTCTAGCCAAAGGATTTCAGAAACACATTTTAGTGCAACGTAAGATAAGAAAGTGTGCTCTGGCTGGTGGGTGGTGATTGGTACTTCAGTTGACTGTTTCCAATATGGTGGATGGGGCTGCAAACTTTCTTATTTTACAGCTCAATGGTTACTAAAATATGTTTCTGAAAAACAAACATCTGTGTCATGTACATCTTTCAAAACTCAGCAAATATGACACAAAGTTATTTTAAAGACCATTCACAATATAAAGTGAGTACTGATCAGTTCTATAATACATGCATACTGCATCATAATATCTGATGAGAAAAATGACAATTACATCATAGAACAATGGCTATCTGGTACATTGGTGGAAGTCAATCACGACTGTTTTAGTTCAGACCTAATTGTCTGTTGCAGCCATTTCACTCCCAGCTCTTCAACTCTTTCTCAACTGCTTGATTTGATATTATTTGTTCTGCCATATCCTTTGACTTATAGCTAGCCTTATGCTTAAACCTTTCAGGGATCAGGAGGGGTGAGATACTTGGTGTGTGGGGCAGAAGTCAGTTAACAGGTCTATCAGTGAGTTGACACCTGCTTTCCAGAAGAATTTTAATTAACCAGGCCGTTGGTCAGTGAGAGGTAGGGAGCAGGTTTCCATTATGAGGGGGCGGTGGACTGAGGCACAGTCTGCTATTTCAGCCAGCAAATTGGAGAATTAATGATGTGGATAATCTGCCTGTTCCTCTCAGATCTGAGAGTCTCTGCGAAGCCTGGATCAGACAGATAATGCCACCATGCATGTATGCTGATATACTGGATTTCTTATTTCCTTGTGTGCAACAGTTACAATTTTTGACTGAAAATGAGGACATTTTATCTGCTCCCCACTTATTTACAAGGCTTTAGGACATGACTGGTAGAGATGTAACGGTATGAAAATTTCATATCACGATTATTGTGACCAAAATTATCACGGTTATCATTATTATCATAAAAAGTCCCTTATAACCTCAGCTGAGAGAATCCCTCCATTTTCTAAATAGGCTTTTATTGTGAAATACTTATTAGCTTTTTAGGTGTCTACAACAACATTTCGGCTGGCACATGAACAGACACAGTGACTGAAATAATAGTAAAAGTAATAAAAAATAGGACAAGAATAACCCGATGACATCACACACGTTGTGAAAGACGACCGGGGATAACTGGTGTTGACCATCGTATAGTGTGTCATGTCTGTATCATCGTGAGTGCGGTAATCAAACATGGTTTTAATGATAATTAAAATTTGAAACAGTAATACTAACTGTCAGGAATTTTACCGTGGTTTATCATTTTACCAGTAATTGTTACATCCCTAGACTGGAGGAAGATTGGGTTGAAAGGATTCAAGTTGGATCTAGGGTTAGAGGTAATTCTAATATTAGGTGTTAAGGAATGAATACTGATAAGATCTTTTGTATAATGGGTCAGGGGTATAACCATTTCAAAACAGTCCAGAACTGTAGAAATTCTGTCCATACTGGATGACTCAACAGTGAAGTGCAAATACAGGAGGCAGTGTGTCCTTTATATAGGCAAGAGGAAAGCAGAGGTGTGGAAGTCGGTGTTATAGATGGGTATGTAGTGAATCTAACAGATATCAGACGGTTTATCATATTGTGGGACAGGAACTCTTATCAGGGGAAACAGCAGAAATACACTCTTTAAGTTTCAATGTCATTTACCAGGCACGTGCATTTGCATGTATTTGATTCTTTGCCATGCCAACACAGTGGTCTCATTTAAATGAATGACTGTTTTAGTTACTTTAAATGTAGGTTACGCATTCATTTATTTGGGGTGTAACAATCCATCAATCTGGATCAATACATCAATGATTAACAATACAATATCATTGATGCAAAGTGAAAACATCGATCCATATCATCATCTATAGGACATGCCTTTATTTTGAAATTCTGTGTCACAGTCAAACAGCAGCAGGCAGATGGCAAGCAGCTGAGAGAGAGAGAGAGACGATGAGGATAACGTTATTTATTCAGGAATAAATCAGCACTGTGGAAATATTTTCAATTTTGGAGAAAATACGGATCAACAGACAGAACACATGCCGTATGTAAACAATGCTGTTATGAGATAAAACATGACATACCTGCCTGTTCGGACATCTCACTCTTCTTTTTTATTTTATTTTTTTAAGATTTTTTTGGGGGCTTTTTAGCCTTTAATTGATAGGACAGACAAGCGTGAAGGGGGGAGAGAGAGAGGGAGTGACATGCAGCAAAGGGCCACAGGCCAGAGTCGAACCCGGGCCGCTGCGGCAACAGCCTTGTACATGGGGCGCCTGCTCTATCCACTAAGCCACCAGCGCCCCACATCTCACTCTTCTAACTGCTCACTACACTGCAGTGGCTTAAACCAACAGTGAGTAAGAAAAATGACAACATTACATGTAATTTTTTAAGCTGAGTGGAGGGGGAAAAAAAGTCTGCTAGCCGCTAGGCTAATTTATGCAATGTAAACAGTCTTCAGCTAATAATGAGCAACTATTAAAAAACAATTATTTGTCCATGAACCTTGACAGTTATTACTAAGCTGAACTGTACACCTCTGTCAAATGATCTTGCTGTTAATCCATGTTTATGGCTGTTGGGAGAAGTCTGCCTGTAGGGCAAGAAACCAGATAGTCCTTAAGTTTTATGAAAAAGATGATGTTTTCCTGCCCTTTTACTTAAAATAAAAAGAGTCTTCCAGAAAGGTCTCTCTGGCAGAGAGCCCTGAAGGTTAATTTATCCTATGTGCTGTTTTCTGTGTTAGTGGAGTCAGTTTAAAGTAAATTTTACTGTACTTATTATTTCTGTGTTGTTTTTTATCTTTAATGGCCAAAAGAAAAAAAGAATGGGGGGGAAGTGTCTTCTGTAACTGATTGTGATAAATGGGCAGATGATATCGTCTCTTATTGATCACAGGCCCCTGAATCGTATCAAATCTAAATCGTATCTTGGCAGCCTTTGTAATATTGGCAATTATCGTATCGTTGTCCAAAGAATCATTATTATATCATATCATAATGAAACTGATGATTTACACCCCTATTATTTACTCCCCTAACCTTAACCAAACACTACAGTAGGTGACATGCAAAGATATAAATAAAAAAACTTCACTCTATAGGGTTCATATTGGATATTGCAAAACATCATGAAACACAATCTGGGGTTTTTGAATTCTTGTGACTTTCCATTTAAGCCAATTACTCCACCTTTTTACTGATTTTACAAATCATCTTAAGACGGAGGAGGTAATTACTTGATGTTCTACACAAAAGATTGTGTAAACTGTTTCACACTGCGTCAATAGTTGTGATGGAACAGAAACAAAAGTCACTGACTGACAAACATTTTTCTTCGACAAAACATACACAGAGAATGGCTGAAACATGCAAACAACAGACAAGACAAATCACCATGACACAGGCTGTTACATCCACATCTTTTGCACATACTGAAAGAATCAAAGTGAGTTAGACTAAATATGTGTGGTTAGTGGAAGCGTTAATGTAGTATGAATCGCAAAGTGATAGAGGCGTGCTTGCATGTTTGCATGACCAACTGTGTGTATGTGTGTGTGTGTGTGTGTGTGTGTGTGTGTGTTTATGTGCATACACAATGTGTGTGTGTCTGATAAAGAAATAGTTTAGGAGTTAGGAGTAGTGTTATTTATTCATTCAGCCTTTTAGGTGAGGCTACTTAGAACACACTTAGACAATTCCCTCTGCTGAGGTTTTTAATGAATTATACACAAAAAAGCAAATATTTCTGCAATTTTCACTTGCTCCAGCAATTTCATCGCAAAAAGAAATGTATAAAAACACTGCAACATGCATTGCAATTTTGTAATAAAGCTGCTGTGAAATCAGGCATTTTAGACTGCAACAATCCCAAACCAGAAATACCACCCTACGGCTGAATCAAACCAGTCTAGTTGCAATTACAATTTACATCCATGTCTGTGAAAAAATGGATGCTTCACAAACATCTTCCCCCTGGCAGCACAGAAGATCTTTACAATTAGCACAATTTCAAGATGGGCACACAAAATTATTATCACATACTCAGTATTAGGGGTGCAATGGTACAGGTAGACCACGGTCTGTACCTCGGTTTTTGGGCCATGGTTTCGGTTCGGTTTCGGTACGTGTTTTGTGCTTAAAGAGAACAATTCCCCCCCCCTAAAATTATCTTTTTTATTTTGCCTGTCAGTAAAAACTGCATTTTGCAGTAAACAATTCCAGTATCACTGGTGTATTGAATAAAACTTTTCCAAATGTAAACATACTGTATTTTTTTAAGTTAACAGCCTCTTAACCTTGACAACTTTTACAGTATACACTATACTAAATACAGTAGTATGACATATCTTTTAGAAACTCTTTCAAATGTAAACAGTTACTGAACACAACACTTTCAAATGGTAAACCACCTCTCGAATCCTTTACTGTCAGAAAGCGTTACATCAGGGTGCTTACGCTGGAGATGCTTGCTTGCACTTATTGCTCATGTCTCCTTTTACGTATGGGACATGTTTCAAGCAACGTTCGCAGACAGTGAAATTTCTGTTAACTATTTTCACTCCCTCATCTCTGTATTCAACCGAAATGATCCCACAACGGAGATTTGTATGAAGCCGGTGCTTCTTCAAACTTCTGTCTCTCAGCTCCTCCGCTTGCACTTGCCATGGCTCTCTTTGTTTATTTTTTCCGCTTCTTTTCTGTGTGAGGCAAGCGTCACTTTCCCCAGCTCCAGTTACAACAGTGTGAGGGGGTGAGTGGGCAGAGCAACAGTGATTGGACATTAACTCGCGGGGAGGGCTTTTGTGCAGCAGGCTGACTCGGCCGTTCTCTTTATACATCCATGGACTCGGCCCGTGGACGGGCACACACACACACCCACACGCACAGTGGCCTGTAAAGCATCAATGCAAAATTAATTGCAAAACCGAAAACCCGCCATCCATAAGGGGGCGGACTGAACGGTTCATTATTTTACCGAGAACTGTTGCATCTCTACTCAGTATCTAATCAAATGTCTCCCCTTCTGTTCATGAAATATGACTTTGAGTAAAGGCCAGAACAGTGTTTCTTCATCATTTTATTCTATTGGACATTTGTGTGAAATTCTGTCATAATTAGCTTCTGAGTTCATGAGATTTGGTCAAAAACATGTTTTGTGAGGTCAAGCGAATCCCTACTGCTAAAAAAGAAAAAAAACTACCAGTATATAACAGTCAGTGTCCTGCTTTGCAGAAACCTCAGGTGCTAGCATCACCTGCTGTACCTTATATAAATGAATCCTAAACGTTTTTACAGAGTGTTCGAGCTGTGATGTTTCCACTCTGCAGCCAGATGGACAATCACCTGCTTCTCTGCTTGACTAGCAGGTGGTGAAGTCAGGATACTGTTACAGTGCTCTGCATCTGTCTGCCTGCATGTTAACAATGCTGTGTGTGTGTGTGTGTGTGTGTGTGTGTGTGTGTAGGTTATTAAGTGTCTGAGTGTAAACATGGCTGAGAAATCAAAGGCACCTCTAAACCACAACTACAAAGATCAAAGATTGGCTGGCCCATTTCAGTCAGTATGTTTGTGGATATATTAACATCTCATATATATATATATATATTTATATATATACATATATATGTATATATATGTATATATATACATATATATGTATATATACATATATATGTATATATATGTATATATACATATATATACAACTGGTGTAACTGTATAAATGGTGTCTTTTGAGTACCTTAGCCATATGGCTAAGGTACTCAAAAGACACCAGTTTAATGAGCTGTAAATTCTGCTGTCAGTACCTGCAACATGCTGGTTACACTAAATTTTCAGACCAGGCTGGCACTACCCAGGTCAAACATGACAGTGCTCTGCATCTGTCTGCCTGCATGTTAACAATGCTGTGTGTGTGTGTGTGTGTGTGTGTGTAGGTTATTAAGTGTCTGAGTGTAAACATGGCAAAAATCAAAGGCACCTCTAAACCACAACTACAAAGATCAAAGATTGGCTGGCCCATTTCAGTCAGTATGTCTCATATATATATATATATATATATATATATATATATATATATATATATATATATATATATATGGCTAAGGTACTCAAAAGACACCAGTTTAATGAGCTGTAAATTCTGCTGTCAGTACCTGCAACATGCGGGTTACACTAAATTTTCAGACCAGGCTGGCACTACCCAGGTCAAACATGACACACTGGTCAAACATAACGTGAGTCAAAAGCACAGAATCTGCCGTGACCTATTCACAAATAAACAAAGTGGTACTTCACTACCTGATGCATATGGAAGAGGCTGCGAATCACAGTGCAAATGAAGCAGATTTAATTTTGAAATTCAACACAGCTTTTTTCATAGCCAAGGAAGAGATGCCCTTTGCAAAGTATAAAGGGCAAATACAATCATTTTTATCTGGTCATGTGTAGTTTTTCCCCTTAATATTTAACATGTTTAAAGAAAATATTTTAGTATGCTATTTACAGAGATAGCACTAGCGATCTGAACTGGTCAGTGGCGAAAAAAAGCACTTTTAATGCGCAAACTTATACGGGACGCATTTGCCCCCATATCTACCTCGCAGTTGCCGGCTGCATCCGCCTCCCTCAATACTAAACCAATTTTAAAACGAGTTGTACCTATGAATCATACACACACATACACATGGGGAAATAGGGCCCACGTTGAAAAATACTGAAGTTATCCTTTAAGGCACAAAGAGGATGACAAGAGGACAGTGAGACTCAACCTTTGTACAAGTATCAGGTAAGCAGTTACTTGAATAA
Organism: Epinephelus fuscoguttatus; assembly: GCF_011397635.1. Classification (NCBI taxonomy): domain Eukaryota; kingdom Metazoa; phylum Chordata; class Actinopteri; order Perciformes; family Serranidae; genus Epinephelus; species Epinephelus fuscoguttatus. The sequence goes on along the minus strand of NC_064767.1, from coordinate 37,591,847 downwards.
TTTCAGCTACTGATTTGGTTTTCTAAAGGTCCATAATATCTTAATGTAAAATGTTGTGTGAACTCAGGGGGTCACCATCAAAGGAGAAGCTGACAGACTGGGAAAGGATGGGCTCTCCATGACCAGCACACCAAAGCTACAACAAGCAATTACAGCAACTGTTGACTGCACTATGCAGCACATTAGGCAAAGATTCAATAGTCTACTTGGCAAGTTATATTCATTCAAGATACTTTTTTCTGTGAAGATTTAATAAGACATAACATTATGACACATTCATCTTTGTCTTTCTGTTGTCTCTCTTTTTCTGCTCCTTGATAGCTGAAGAATCTGCATCAGCAACAGCAAAGGCAGGGAGGTCATTCAAGATACTCAATCATGATTCCTGGCCAGAGCATCATTTTCAAGAACTACATGAACAAGTCTTACCACGCATTATGGGAGATGATGCTAACAAAGTTGCCATTCTGCTCAGATTATAAGGTAGCCTACATATCATACCCTCATTAATTTATTTGGCAATTAGGACTTCTTTTTATTAAATAAAGCTTCAACTAATTTTAACAAATTTTGTTCTTTGTAGAACATACTCCAACTAGTGCATATCACGCTGGCCCTTCCTGTCTCCTCTGCTGTATGTGAAAGAGGATTTTCTGCACAGAAGAGGATCAAAACTGATGTCAGGGGGTCTCTACATGTTGACACAGTAGAGGACTTAATTCAAACTAGCATGGAAGGACCGAGCCTAGAGGATTTTGATGCCAGAGAGGCTGTTCAGATGTGGTCCAGTCAGGCCAAAAGATCCAGGAGGCCAAATTATAAAGGCTGGCCTTCTGATGCACCCTGTACACCACAGGGGGATCTGATGTAATGTATCAAAACCAAACTTTGCGCATGGACTCATCACCTCATCCTAAGAATTTTCAATATAGTTACCGGCTTTGACCACTGGAAGTGTGCTCATATCTCAGAAACTCTCTAGCATAGCTTAGGACTTTCAAAAATGATGGAGGCTATTGGCCAATATTGTGTGCAGCAGTTCAGTACCAAATTTCATTCAAAGTTCCAAATTTCTTCCAGGCTGTCCAGTTCAGGCTGAGGACTTGCAATAGAGTTGGTGCCTTTTGGCCAGTATAGTGTGCAGCATTTCTGCCAAATTTCTTTTGAAATTCCCACATTTCTCGAGTGTTTACTGCCGTGTTTCTGACACTTCCATTATGCTGCCAAGGTTACAGAATCTGCCCTGCCATGTTGTTTGCCCCCCCAATTGCTGCTTGCAGCTATATTGTTAATGTTGCTTTTTTAAAAGTGTACAATAAAATGTGTCACTGTGAACTGAAAGCAAATAGCCATTTCTGCAATTATTATCAAATTATTCATCAGTAATACAATGAAAATGATAGGGATGTGAATGTTTGCGTTGCAAGTCCATTTATGGTGTAAATTCTGCTTGTGCTCCTAAAATTTTCAGTTAGGGGCCACTGTGCTGCTAGTGAAAAATGTTAGCTTAGAGCCCTGACTTCGATACAAGACAAGTCCAACATCAGCCTCCAGCTAATTACATTACCACCATGTAGACGTTTTTAAACCAGTATGCTCTGTATGCAGTTGAGGTTAGCTTAAAGTTAGATATTGACCTGCTGGACCATGAATTAATGTCATCTCAAGAGCGTACCACCTCCACTGACAGCTACATTTGTCAACCTCTTTGTGGCTCCTGTTAACCAAACTCTTGTGAGTGATTCTGAGCTGTGACTCTTACCTCAATGTGGGACTAATAGCAACAGACCACACTCTGTCATACATGGGGATGGTGTCTCTCGGGCAGCTGGAAGTCAGAGTCCATATCTAGAGAAACAAAAGTCACCAGTTAACACATTAAATAACTTTTGCATAAACAGAGATGCTATATGATTAATTGAATCTGCAATAAAACATGCCATTTTCTTGTTCAGAAGAATTGTACAGTTTCTGTTTCAAAACAATGCAGTTAACCAATGTGGGTTGTGCAGATCATGGCACTGTGTATCATATAAATAAATGTGAATTGTGGTGGTGTTCTGACCCGAGCTGTTCGGTCTCTGGATCCACTGATGATGAGTCTATCTTTTGAATCCAGGCAGTTGACTTCCTGGTTATGACCTGATAATTCCACCGACATGTCACTCCTCCTGCTGTGAACCAGGATCTTGCCATCACTTACACAGACAAATGAGAGATATTTTCAGGACTAGTCTGATATCTTAGCTGGACAAAACACGTGAGGCTTTATTGAAAAACAACATTTGCAAGTCATCTTCCAGCATGAGTTGAAAGCCCTTCTCTTATGTCTCATTTGTGTACTTCTCCACTCACGCTCAAGCTTGTCTTACTTACCGACCAATTTCATGCACAGCAATAACTAATGTACATTGTGGTACGATATTATATAATTCACTGCCAGGTAGTTCAGCACAAATACAGTAAAGTGCAGTCAAAGTTTGGCGGGAAAAAAAAAATCAAATCTTTATTCAAGGTCCACTTACTAGGTTTTTCCAGAGCTTTACACCACATTTCATGACCTTCATTTGTAAACAGATATCTTTGTTGACAAATGACAGAACTACTAGGTTACATGATAACAAGTGAACCAACTCTATAGCCCCTGTTACACTGCCTGTTCGAGGCGAAAATATCACGCTGCCTCACCGTTTTGTATATAAGGTACAATCACAGAATGGGGGACAGAGATTTCTCGATCTCAAGCTGCCACAGGAGGTAGTAACAGCGCCATATTGATGTTTGCATAAACAAGACAGGCAGTAGGATGGGACCATTGGCAAGATAGGTGTGATGTTTTTACAGCATGTTATGCATGCAACCCACCACAGGAGATTTAGAAAGTAGCTACTTATAGCTAGTGGCTAACTCAAAGAAGAAGAACAGTAGCTGTAAATGTCCACAAATTGTTAAAACAGTGAGATTCAGGAGCTCCTTACCCTCTGATGTTTTGCCATTGTTATTGTTTATAAAGCACTGCCGCCATGTTTTGCCATTGCTATTGTTTATAGAGTGCTACTGATGCATATGTTTTATGTCACACTAGACACTGATGCTGTGGTGTTACATGTCATGCCCATCACACCTCTTTTGATTCAGCGATGCCTGGATGCTGTCTATAATTACACACTAGGGCGGCATGATGCAGCTGTCCTTTGGTTCTTTGTAAAAATGCAAAGGAGACACAAAGACAGGACTTTGTAGCGGCTCTTTAGTGCATTCTCTGTGTAAAATGGGCTTATGACAACTGAGGAAACTCAATTTACTGATGGTAAGTATTCAGTGTAGCTGTGTCAATGGAATAAGCTGGTAAATAGGCCTTGAGGTAAGACTTTTTTGTCAAATTATTTCCAAGGTTAAGATTTAATTTGAGATTATTTAATTAAATTGATTGTTAAGACACTTCATTAGCATGATGTTTTATGCTCATGAGTTAGCCAAGGAACAGCTTGATAGGACTGTTGGAAATGTGTCATTGCTACCTCTGGACATTGTCTTATGTGCTAATTAGCTATTGGTTTTGATGAAGTATGCTTAAAGAACAGAACATGTTCCTATCCAGCTCAGTTGTTTGGGAAAAGGCTAAATTGAAAATGGGCTAACTATAATTTTGGATACAGTACCTTTGCTCTCTTTATTTTTAACTTTTCATAGATGGAGTCTGACTTTTTGTTTGCTGGCCATTGACTAAGGCCATATTGAAGTGGAAAATAGCCCTGTGTCTTGTTGGAATGGGTGTGTTGTAAATGTTGCGTTCACACGGAATCAGGCACACGGTAGACAGCTCATGGACAACACCTTCTGGACAACATGGCAAAAACAAACTAACAATCCAATGGAATGGCTGGATGGTGAAACCAAACATGCATGAAAATTTGTTGTGCTACTGATGTGGAATTGTTTACAATGAATGGAATAAAATATATTATATAAAGGTATTTTGTGTTTATTATTTTATATAATTATTCTAGAAATGTCCAGTAATTGTCCAGATTGTCCATGTTTTAGTCCGGTGTGAAGAAGCTACGTAACATCCAGTTGTAAATTCTGTTTAGAGGATGGCAAAATGTTGAATTATCTCAAGTTTGTAAGGCAATTCCACCTACCATTATTGTTGCCTATATTCTCTTCCAGCCACTCCTAATTTAACCGTCCCACTCTCATCCACTAAAATTATATAAGGTTCACCGTCTACTGTCTGTCTGAATCCCTGAGAATGCGGCATAGAGTGCAGAGAAGAGAATGAAAACTGGTGAAGTCTACTCTGAGTAACAGATCAATAAGCCTGAAGCGTTATCAGATACCAAAACACCACAGAGTGGTTTATGATCCCCAGCTTCGCCATTTTTAACAGCTATAAGCATTTTAGCCCTCTGACATGTTGTTGGTTGTACAGAGTACAACATAACATTGTACAAAGTATTTTGTTTCAATAATCTCCCTAATTTTAGACTGCTTATACGAACGCTTCATAACATCAGTAACTGAAGTAAAAAAAATAATTAAAAAATAAATAAATAAGATAGATAGACAGACAGACAGACAGACAGACAGATAGATAGATAGATAGATAGATAGATAGATAGATAGATAGATAGATAGATAGATATGAAAATCCCTATATGAGATATAAATACATGTTGTCTATGTCAAATAAAGTCACAAGGAAAACAAAGCATGGTACCTTCCACCACTGATCAGGTGAGAGTCCGTCAGAACAAAGCGACAGACATCGCCCTTGTGGCCCGAGTAGATTTCATATGGGTTACGCTGAAGCCTCCCAGAGTCTTTGTGTAGATGGTACGCTCCGATATCAGCAGCCTGAGACAGAAACAGTGTGTCCCCATCTAGCTGCAACCATGGCAACAGTCTGAAGACAAAATATGCGATTTAAGTGTAATGATGGGAGTAAAGCTAACATGAATGTAAAGTCCCCATGACAGAATGGTGATGATTGTTAAAAGAATGGTTTAACATTTGGGGACACACGCTTGTTAAGTTTCTTCGTGAGAATCTGTCTGTTAATTATATACGGAGACAGAGTGAGGACATGGTTAGCCTAGCCTTGTATAAAGACTGGATGCTGGGGAAACAGCCTCAGAGGACTTATCCTACTGTAAAACACATTGGCCTCTAGTTTCGCAGACCAGGTGAGGCCAGGCGCCAACTGGGTGTGGCCAGGCAGATTTTGCAAGTTTGGCACACCATGCGCGCTGGCGCAGCTACTCCTCTTTCCCACCTCCGTCCCTCCTACCTACGTAAGTCAGAAAGAGGGAGGAGAGAGGCGTGGAGTGGGTTTTACACACATCACACCAATCAAATGAGCCCCTCTCCTCACCCTTAAATGCGCCGCGTGAAGGCGTAATGAGAGTTTACTCAATTTGCCATGGCAGAAGAGAGCAGCAGCATCAGACGGCCAAACTTCTCCCAGGAGGAAACTGATGTTTTGGTCCGGGAGGTTCAAGCTCACAGTGTCCGAATATACGGAACTGCGAGCAGACCTCCACGGGCTGATGATGCAAAGGTAGCCTGGGAGGAGGTCACCACAATTGTAAATCAATGTTGCGTTTCTCTCGTGCGGGCGTGCTCTCTCTTTCTCTCTCACAGTCTCACTCTGTTTCTTTTCTTTTGACTTTTCTAAGATGACAGATGCTGAATATATACTCCCTATCTGATGCTGTGGCTGTTTGTGGTTGGCTGAGAGGGATGTGAACTCATTAGTTTTGTTAATCAAATCAGGTTGGGTTTCCATTATGCGTGCCAAACGGTGCCAATCCCCTTTGATCTGACATCAGATGTGACAAGACAGTTGATATAGAGATACATTTATGTGCTGATTGCAGATAGTTGCATTGAATTGTGGTTTTTTGGGTATTTATTGCATTATTAATGTGCCTGATATTCTGGAAACCTGCCTGTGAGGTTTTGGTGACATGTGTACACTGTCAGCCAAACTTCCACTTACACCGGCTGCGCTCCCCCTGCGCTGACAGTAGACCTGGTTTCAGCTGGCGAGCTTTTAGCGCACCTTCTGCAAAGCCTTTTGGCACAAAACTGTCACTGCGCCAAGCTGGATCTGTCGACACCTCCCCCTGCTGCGCCACCACACCCATCTCAGTGCACCTCGGTCTGCCAAACAACCAAACTGAGCATGCCTTGGATTGCGCTGCTCGAAACTAGCTCTGTGCGGGGTTCACCACCCTGTGCCACCCTGCACCGCGCCGGGAAACTAGAGGCCATTATGTTCAGTATATAATCTCTACATTCTTACCTATTCATACATATTCCATTTCTCATGAGTTACACTTCATATTGTTTGGTTGATATTGAGTAAAAAAAAAAGGTTGAAGCATACCAGCCTTTTAACGGTGAATACATAAATAAATAAATAAAATACTCACTTTGTTTTCCATTTGAGAGGAATTGCCCTTTTGCAGACACCATCATACCAGTTTTGAGCTATCTTCACTCTCTCTTTCAGCGGGATGGAAGGATATCTGCAATGACAGTGACAGTTTAACATCACTACACTGTAGATTTTGAAGGGTGGATATTATTGTGTAATATGTATAAAACATCTCCATCCCATCTGTTAAGTGGTAGACGACATACTGGATCACTTCTTTTAAATGATTAATTCATTCCAGTTTTACACGTAAATAAGCATTACACGAGAAAGAAACTACTTTTTAATGCCACTTCATGTCACCTAAGTACTCCCACCAACCGAATCACAATGCAGAAAGAATCCTGCATCTACTTATGGATGAGAGGCTTGTACTCATGACAGCCCGAGAGATAAACATTTGGCTCATTTGAGATTAACTGCGCCACGTCTGAAAAGTGGACAAGGTCAGGCGGTGACGAAAAGCTGCAGTGAAGTCTGACAAATTCCCAACAGTTTCCAGCTGCCTTCAGTCTGTACACTCACATCCTGTTAGATCTGATGAGGCTTTATTAACATGTTATCAGACTACTTTGTTCTCAGTCTCCAATTTTTTTTATTATTACACAGTAGCCTATTAAAATGCTTTACAGGCAATCTGTAATTTATGTTCAAGGTTCAACCCCCGTTTTACATGAAAACATAAGTTTGCTACTGCAGAGCAGATCTATGCCCTCAACTACATAGGCTAAATAAATTGTGTTTTAACTATAATGTTAATGTTTTCAGAGGAAAGTAATACAAGATAACAGCTTTCATTAAAGATCAGTCAGATACAGTCAGGGCTTCACACCTGTACAGATGTTATTTAAAGAATCCTCACATCCCACTTAGTAGTCTTTGTGATGCTAAATTCTTCAATAATTAAAGCAGTCCAATATTAATATACAGTAGACTCTTATAGTTTATGATGAATGTATTTGGTCTCTGATGACTGAACTTCACCATCAGTCACACAACATGTTTTCTGTTCACAGAATAAAATTTCAAATGAGACAAATATCATTTAAATCTCTGAAATTCAACAAAAATGAAAAGTTTATCTAAAACGTCATCTTGTTGAGTCAACATCTGAACCAATCAGCTTTTAGATCAGGTGAGAGCCAGGCGTTTCCCATCTTGCAATTGGTAGAGAGCAACTCCAGTGTCTGGCTCTAAAAACTGCGGCCACCTCGATCTCGCGAGATTATCATTATCCACTTTTGCATGACATCAGAGCTAGTCAGGATGAAATCGGACACAAAACTAACTGCCATGCATTGTGCGGCCATGGTGACTGAATCTGCGCAGGCCTGGCTCATCTTGAATGAGCCTGTTAATGGTGTCCTCTTTAGCTGAGATGTAACATTAGCTCGCTCAGTAGTGCCTGTTGAGATGTACTCCTTCTTCAGCACATTGACAAGGTTGGCAGACACGTGTAGTTCAGTACAAAGAAAAAGTTGCTACATAAAACTGCTCACAACAAGGTCTGTGGATTATCCTTAGTAACCAGAGGTCTGTACTACGAAGCCAGGTCAACTTTCCCAGGATATCTTCTCGTTTTATGGTTTGACTAACCCAAACATTGGCCGTCTGGATAACCGGTACCATGAAGCTGGTTATTAACTAGTTCAGTCAACGCTGTGTTTTCCTATCCAGCCACAAGCCGTTCATGTGAAAGAGGCGGGTAGTTAATTGTGAGCGACATCATCAGAACCATGAATGAAGTAGGCTGCTTCATATGATATGTGATGAAACGGTAGCGTAAGTGTTTTGTCGACGAGACAGTAACATGTCGGTGGTGTGGGATGTAAACGACAAGATGTAATCTGAAAACAGAAAATCCAGAAAGATTGAAAACACTATCTTAAAATTCACCATCATCCCAAACTTAAGTTACGTGCAGGTATCACTGAGGTTGGAGGATGATGAAACTACTCTAAATATGTCACATAAAACACTTTAAAGTGATGCCAGACTGTTTCTGCTACTAAAGTAAAGGGTGGAAAAGTATTTTATGACTAATGAGGTCTGTCTGACCAAAATGTTACATTTATAGGGACGAGAGCCAATTAACAGTGTGTGGACTATTTTACTAATAAAATATTAGGTTTTATCCTAGTTCTTATCACAAATCCTTGTTTTATCCTAGTTCTTATCACAAAATAACATGAGACACAAGTGTCTCATGTTATTTTGAGCTGCAGTGAAGAAACCAGTGTAAAAGTAGCAGCACTATCACTGCGGACTAAAATAAACTTAAAGGGATAGTGCACCCAAAAATGAAAATTCAGCCATTATCTACGCACCCTCATGCAGTGGAAGGCTCTGGTGAAGTTTTAGAGTCCTCACATCCCTTGCGGAGATCAGAGGGGGGAGCGGCTAGCACACCTAATGGCTGACAGCGCCCCAGACTAACGTCCAAGAACACAAAATTGAAACCACAAAATATCTCCATACTGCTCATCCGTAGTGATCCAAGTGTGCTGTAGCCCCGACAAAAAAAAGTTATTTTGAAAAACGTCATATGAACTCTGTTTTTAGCCTTACTGTAGCCTGTAGCTCTGACTGCTTCTCTGTGCTCTGCGCTCACTTGTGCGCTCTTATGTGAGACCAGTGAAAGCATGAGCTTTGCTCACCCGTGTTTATATCACGTGACACATACACCGCAGGGAGAGACAACAGTAACCCCAGTAGCTAAAAGATAACTTACACTACGGTCTTTTAGCAAAGGACAGCCCAACATGTCTGAAGACTTTGAAATTGAGGAGGAACAGCATTTCTTTGAGCCGTATTTGTTTGAGCCCGAGTATATGGACGGAACTCAGGCTACTGGACGAAGCAGCCGCCGCAGCTCATGAGCCTCGGCCAGCCGCAGAATACCAGAGTCGAGCACTGGAAACCTGGTGGTGTAGTTGTTTCAAATGCAAAGCAATGCCAATGGATGAGGAAAGTCTTTGCTGCTCAGACTGAGAATTGGCAATGCCTGCACCCTGAGAGCGCACACGTGAGCGTGGAGCACAGAGAAGCAGTCAGAGCTACAGGCTAAAGTGAGGCTAAAAACAGAGTTCAAATGTATTTTTCGAAACAACTTTTTATGTCGGGGCTTCAGGACACTTGGATTACTGCGGATGAGCATGTTGGAGATATTTTGTGGTTTCAATTTTGTGTTCTTGGACAGTAGTCTGGGGCACCGTCTGCCATTAGATGTGCTAGCCGTTCCCCCCGCCGATCTCTGCAAGGGATGTATGGACTCTAAAACTTCACCAGAGCCTTCCTCGGCATGAGGGTGAGTAGATAATGGCTGAATTTTCATTTTTGGGTGCACTATCCCTTTAATAATTTCAAATAGTGCTAAATCATGTGAAACCAGTGGAAATATTAAATGATTCTGCTGAGCTATAACAGCATATAGGCTCCTCTTTTTCACCTGTCACTCCGGACTTTCTTTCATGGCTACTTTTTTCTTCAGTGATCTGATTGGTCAGATTTCGGGATGTTGACAGGTTGTGATCTGATCCCCTGAAGTTAAACTGCTCTGGAGCAGGTAAGCTGTTCAGTATAAGTTACCACTGTGATTTATCCCTGTAAAAAGAGAACCAGCTTCGTAGTGCTGAAAACCCTTCAAACTTCAAATCCTGTTTCGCAGTACAGGCCTCAGGTCATGATTTCAGGAGTTTTGTAGTTGGGGTGAACTGTCTCTTTAAGAACACTCCTAATTCCCAAACAAATCAATAGTCTACACAAATTTCATAAATCATATGACAAGTTCACTTACTTTTCTATGTTTAAGGTTTTACAACAAAAAATAAGAAAGAATAAAAATTAAATGTGACTATTACAATGAAAATAGGGAAAGCATACTAAGATGAGTGAGCTGACACTTAAACAAACCTTATCCTCTTTGCACTCCACGTCCCATACTATGGTGGCAAAGGAAGAAGTTAGCAGCTATCAATGTCATTTTGTTTGCATCGCGGGACGCAGGCATATCTTATGTAACAGGTTAAAATTTGAATTCACTATTTGTGGTTGTGGTATGAATATAAGACTGCACTAGAACATTGGACAAGTCTTCACAAAGCCTTATAGCTTGTTAAACTGTCACATGTCATGCTGTGACACTTCATTTTTGAAAACATGAGAGGCAGAAGCTGTTCCGACACTGATATTGCAATGCCTGTCTGAGGGGTCGGGGCCTGTGAGCAGGAGCAGCAGACACTCATCCAGAACAGTGGCATATGCATTCACATGTGGTCAGCAAGCCCATGGCAAAGGGGGAGCACAGAAAGCAGGAGGAAGCAGCTTGAAGCCGTCTCACTGTGGGAACTAGAGGATGTATCACCTTCTTGCTCTCAGCAGGGTCGACAACTGCCATTACACTATCACCTGCATCCCTGAGGCAACCACAGTGACCTGTGTGGGTTTGACTGGAGGAAAGACCTGAGGGAGGACACTGGGATGCCAGTGTGGTTCTGGACCTGTCAGTCAGTCAGTCTGCAGGCTGTGCTGGTTCAGTCAGTCACACCCACATCGAAACGTGAGGGCTGATTCTTTTAGTTCTTTAAGTAGTTTAGTTCACTTTTTGTAGTTATGGCCATCACTTTTGCTGGTTATGAAACCATAACAATCACAATCCACCGCCGCCAGCCGATCCAGCCAGGGCCCACTGATGCATGTCTGTAAGAAAAAGTCTAACAGGTCAAGAAACACTAGCTGTCAGACAGAAGGCCAAACTGAAAGAGAGCACACCTGAGATTTGTAGATAGTTGGCCTTCATTTTCTTCCTAACAAGTTTGACAAGGGGTCTGTTATCAACCTGACTGATGGTCTGACTGTTTCTTGTACCTTAGCAATGTCACTGCCTCTGTCATTAACTTGGTGACTGCAATGCTCTATCTGACAGATATGTGTGACAAGTCTATGAATATCAGACTGTTATAAATACCATTATTTATAGTTATATTTTGTTTTTACTGTATTCCTTTGAGAATTTTAGTACCAAGGCAAAACCAACACTTTCCTTATCCTAATTGCTAATTTCATTGAAAACACTATTTTGGTATCATGTACGACTCAAGCAAAATACCACAGGACAGGATAAGGACCAAACGGAGGGTCCTACTTTATTACCCGATCTTTGCAAGACTAGGTTTGAAGTTCTAGATTATTTCAGTTTTGGGCTCATATTTTGCATATTCAAATTTATGTGCTAAATTATTTAAAACACAATTGCTATTATGTGGTCATGTGGTGGATCAGAGGTGGCTCTCCCTACAGACGACACGGGCGGCCGCATAGGGCACCTCCCAAACGGGGGTGAGCCAAAATAACCCAACTCATCAAATACCACCACCTTTCACGGCAATATGATATGCACCGAGTCACAGCAGTTGATGATGCAGTGGCTAACTACCAAAATCATCAAATACCAGTGCTATGTCGGTGTACATTTGCGTAAGATTCCAATGCACAAAGGCACCTTTTGTAGCATTATGAAACACACAGGCCTGGGGCAGTCTGTAATGCCACAGGCAACTACAGTAGTATAAAGAAAGTCCCAATAGGGTAGGATGGGAAGTGGCTGGGTCAAATAAACACTGGACTTTCACCCAGGACCCCACTGTTCATTTCTCCTATCACTGGAGTTATTTTAATAACAATGAAGCATGCTAGTATGTGTAGCATGCTATGGTAGTGACATATATCACATGGCGTATGTTATGTTCCATTTCGTATGTACCTACAGTACTTATTTTAAGCCAAGCTATGATGTTTTTTCTAAACCTATTCACATGCTCTGGTTGTCCAAACTCAAGGAAATAAACATAAAAACCAGGTGTTTTCGGTACACTGTATATTTATTTTAAAAAATGACTGTGTGCGTGTAACGAGTGAAATTTGTACGTTTCCTGCTAAAAAGGAAGTTTGTTTGAAATGACACAATGCATGTCGCAAGTGCACATTGACACGCCCTCCCAGAACTTAAAAAACAGATACAGGAGGGTACCTTGTACATCATATTTGGCTGTTTAGGTCAGAGTCCTGCAAGGGTCCATTTTTCAAAATCCGCCCCAACCCGACCTGGCGACGTACAAACCCGCACCCGAACCACAAACCCGTGCATCAGGCCAATTAGTACCACAACCCGGTCCGACCCATTGAAACACGACCCGCAGCCCGACCCGTAACCCGGATTTCAAGTAATCATTCTGGGTCATATTGGCTGAATATTGAACAGCATATCGCCACAGTTAAGGTGTCAGTAAGTAAACAATGACCTGAATGAAGCAGCTCTCACAATAAAAACCTGAGTTCAGCTCCATCATCAACCCTCTGTGTTCTTCTCCCATACAAGTGTAAAAGCATTCGTTCGTTACGTTTAATGCTTTTAAACTTTTAATCTATGTAAAGGAACTTTACATGTGTAATAATAGACTTACTTTCTGTCCAGAGCGATGTTCAGCAGTTACGAGCCATCACGTGTTTTTAGAATCCATTGAGGAGAGAAGTAATCCATCAGGGAAACACTTCAGAAACATTATAAAGTGATAGCTGTACGTTTTATCCACTTATTTCTCAAATACCTAAATAATTACTGTTTTGGAAGCGGCGCTTGTTAGACGGTGGCAGCCATGTTGATTCTGTCGTCCAATCACAAATTATGTTATTAGATGGTGAAACGCGTGTAAACAGCTGAACCAATGACTGTTGCGAAATAGCAGAGGCGATCCTCAGAGAGTAAATAATGACCAAGATAGTTATCTGTAGTTTACCAAACTGATGACTGATGTGTTTATCTAAAAGCCGCGATCCGACTGGCATGTTATTTTTTCCACCCAGATCTGAACCCGGGAAAAAATGTTTTTTTAAAAACCACCCGCAAATCCGCTGTTTTTGCAAGTATCCGTCGGGTACCTGACCCAGTGCAGGACTCTGGTTTAGGTCCACTGAGAGAGTGGCCGTGTTTGATAAGTTGGGATGAGAACGTACAAAAACAAGAGGATGAAATTTGAACATACTGCATTCTCTCATTCTTTATTATTATTGTTTTATAGCTAAGTTGTTTATTTCTGTTGATTTCTCAATATCACTTGTTCTTGTTAGTTATAAATGCTATTACCCTGAAAAATAACAATAATAATAATAATAATAATAAATTGGGCGGTAGGGGGGTCGGGGGTCAGGGGAAGGTTCCCGGGGGCCCTGAATGTGCTAAGTCCGGCACTGACTGTAGACAATATATTGCAGAGAGAAAGAAACGTGGGCGTGGTACACTTTACCCTACAGGTAACACTAATGCATTCCCAACATGGATGTCATTTCAAGTACTTAATGATAAAAATATAAACAGACTACCTTCTCACGACCACTCTGTTGATGCTGTTAAAATCTGATGCATAAGGTCATTCCTGATTAACGTTAAAGTATCCCCGCCACCACAACACACTCAGTCAGTATAAAGGCACTGTTATAGTGTACCTGACTAATGACCAATACACAGTGTATGTGTCCAAAGACAACAGACTGCAGTAAACACTGTCACTGCACCATTAGTAACACAGTTGAAGCTAACGCTAAGCTAAAAATACACGAGGTTTTTGACATCGGTGTGCGGCTGTTATCTTACATGTCCGTCCCATTCCGAGTAATTCCAGTGTTTAAAAACTCTTTAGCAATCTTCCTCCACACAGTGTCCCGGTTTATAAAGTGATAAATAGTTTTACAAACTTGAGAGAGGCGACTGAGAGATTTGTAGTCCAAATACGACCAGACATGATAGAGAACATCTTCTGGCAGCTGGGACAGCAGCATGCTGACAGCTCGGCTCTGTGTGTTAGCCCGCACACAATGCTACTGTAAAAATGGCTGATAAACACAGTAAATAATCATGTCTCAATTTCAGAGAGCTGCAGGACAGACGAAACAGGAAGCCATTCCAGCAATGACCTGACGGAGAATGACGACAGTGCGACGGAACTGGACGTGATGACGTATGCTGCTCAGTGCTTTTTGTGTATCTCAGACTTTTGTCTTTCCCAATACCCCTGAACAACAGGTTTATCTGTATTCTGTAGGCTACTATGTTGTTATATGAATCCATGTGCGTGTATGTGATAACACTGATCTACGTATTTTTTATGATAATAAGTATTCATACACGAGGCTACTTCACAAAATACTTTTAGCACTATAAAGTTCAATCAATCAATCAATCAATCAATCAATCAATTCATTTGTCACATGAAATCATAGAATATGATTCTGCAAATCATACAATTTGATTTCAGGATATGCAGGTGTCAGTTCCATTGATGTGTATATTCAAAGTAGTGTAGTAATAAATAAATGTCAGTGTTTAGGATTATGCAGGGTCTTTATTGAGTATCCTTATGGCTTGGGTGTAGGAGCTCTTCCTCAACCTCTCAGCGTTGGCCTAGTGTATCTTGATTATTCCTCCTGATCTCATCGGGGTGAAAAGAAAGTTATCCAGGTGGCTGGGACCTTACATTATTCTCATGGCCTTATTTTTGCAGCGCCTGGTGTAAACATTCTTTCTGTATGTTACAAAAGTCCTTACAATAAAACATGCCAAATTATGAGATGAGGCCAGAGCAAAACTAGAACACAAAGCAAACCTTTAAAGGTGTACTGCAGAATTTTCCTAAAAACAGTGTTTAGACTCACACAGCAAATATCCCTTATTGAATATGAATATCACTTTACTGAATAGCGCCTTTCATGAAACACAGGAACACACAAGACACAAGAAAGAGTTTCAGACCTGTATCAGGAAAGTCGGAGCTAGTTAAAGGCTAAAGTGAACAAATACATTTTTAGCTTCCTTTTAAAAATATTTAGCGAGCTGGCTTCCCTGATATCTATTGGTAGCGTTTTCTGTAGCTTTGGGGCACAATTGACAAAGGCTGCATTCCTGATCTTCTTCTGGCTGTTGCTGGGAACCTCCAGTAAACCAGCAGCAGATGATCACAGCGTTCATAGAGGCAAATAGTTAACAAGGGAGTTAGCAATGTAGCTTGGGCCTAGCCCAAGTATGGCTTTGTATACAGGGAGGAGGAGCTTAAAATCAATTCTAAATGCAACAGGAAGCCAGTGCAGAGCAGCTAAGACTGGCCTGATGTGCTCTCTGTTCTCAGTTCTGGTTCATAGATGAGCTGCAGAGTTTTGAATGAGCTCAAGTCTTTCAGCTGTGTTTTTTGGGAGGCCAGTAAAAAGTGCATCACAGTAGCCGAGTCAGCTATGAATGAAGGCATGAATCAATTTCTCTGGATCTTTTTTCATTTAGAAATGGCCATACCTTAGCTCTGTTTCTGAGGTGGGAAAATTATGTTTTCGTCACCTTGAAAATGTGGGACCTGAAGCTGAGATCTGAATCTAGGATAACACCAAGACTTGTAACCTCGGATTTAATCCAGGGAGTTAAATTCCCTAGATTATTAAGCAACATTTCTTTTTTTTGTTTTAGGGCCAACAAGCAATCATCACTTATGACCCACACTCAGTGTGTGCAGTGTATTTTTCTGCAGAGACTCTGCCCTCTGTCTGGATTTCCTTATTTCTTCTTATTTTGTGTTCGGGATGTTTATGAGGCAGAGAGGGAATGTCCAGATTGTGAGTGTAGTTCACCTGTGCCCTCTCACCTAGTGGTGAGCACCTTTTACTGGACAGACTGAAGTTAAGTGGCTAGCCTGGCCATAGAAGTGACACCTCCTCTCTCTAAAGTGGTGTGAAAGTTTCATGGGTGTCAACTGGCTTGGGCAGCTACATGGGTTCCTCCACACCACCATGGGGTCTGGAGACAAGCACTGACAAGGACCAGGAGGGTAAACTGGAGCGCCTTAGAGGGAAATATAGCTAATGTTCAACCAGCTTTGTATCAAAACAGTGTGGATAGTATGTCTAAATTAACTGTCCTCCATCTTTCCTCCATCAAACTGGTGCCTAGATACCAGTAATTTTCACCCATTTAGAAATTAGATTTAAAATCTGATTACACAAATGTGTTTACCATCCCCTTATAGTCCACAGTGTACTCTCAATTCAGTATTTACTTCCAAATCTAGGAAAAACACTTATATTTTAAAAAAAACTACAATTCCCTAGGACCGCGCCATGCAGCTTGATACATATCAGCAACATAGTTGTAGTTCTTCTGATTTGCAAAGTAGGGTTCTAAATAGGGTTGTAAAAAGATATATCTACTGAATATATCTAATATCTAGTAAAGCCGAACTAGTAAATACATTGCACCTAGATGAACTGTGTTAAGAAAAAGTAAAGATGGTTAGATATTTTAGCAAGTAATCTAGAAACGGTGTTTTTGGTGTGGAGGATCTTCCAGTTGTAGAGGGGTCAAATAGTGTCATAAAAAAGTAAATCTACTGAATATATATCAAATATCTAGTATAGCCAAACTATCATGTTATTATTATTATTATTATTATTGGTGGGAAATTATAAGAGGAATATATTTGCCATTTTAATATCAAGAACACTTCTGTGCTTTTGTGTGTATACAGGACATTGTTGAATCAGGGAATCCGTGTGTCCATGACGACAAAGGATCCTAATTGACTTTACATTGGCATTGTTTCCATGGTACCGGCACATAATTTCAACCCATTATGTGCTGCCACCACGGAATGTGGTGTTAAGAGGTCGTGGTCATTTCACGTATTTCTGTGAGATCAGGTTGCGCTGAGATCCAAGGGGAGAGGAGGTAGCAACAAAACTCCACCTAATGGAGGCTTAAGGCGCCCCAGATTTAAACGTCCAAAAACACATAATTGAAACCACAAAATATCTCCATACTGCTCGTCCATAGTGATCCAAGTGTCCTGAAGCCCCGACATAAAAAGTTGTTCGGAAAAACGTCATTTGAACGTCATCTGTTTTTAGCCTCATTGTAGCCTGTAGCTCTAACTGCCTCTCTGGGCACTGCGTTCACGTGTGCATGCTTGCGTGAGACATGGGCACCGCATTCATGTATGTGCGCGAGCGCTTGCTTACCTGTACATCTTTATTTGCATTACGTGACACGTGCACTACAGGGAGAAACAACAGTAACCACAGAGCTAAAAGATAATTTGCACTACGGTCTTTTAGCAAAGGACAGCCCAACATGTCTGAAGACTTTGAAACTGAGGAGGAACAGCATTTCTTTGTTGAACCGTATTTGTTTGAGCCCGAGTATATGGACGGAACTCAGGCTACTGGACGAAGCAGCCGCCGCAGTTCATGAGCCTAACACTCAGCCATCCGCAGAATACCGGAGTCGAGCACTGGAAACCTGGTGGTGTAGTTGTTTCAAATGCAAAGCAATGCCAACAGATGAGAAAAGCTCAGACTGGGAATTGGCGATGCCTGCACTTGAGAATGTGGACATCAGTACTGACGAGACCGTGCATCAAATGTGAAATCACAGTGCATTGTATATCTTCTATTACAGCCAGTGCAGATTGGTGGCTTATCGGGTTTTTTGGAGTGGGCGTTGAGAGGGGAAAAACTCGGCAGACACAACAGAAAACTTTTGCCCTCCTGTATCGTTGGAGCCATTTGGGACAACTAGCCATCCCCCACTGGACAGTACATTGGGTTCAAAGAGAGAAAAATTAGCTCAGTGGGTCTTGAAGATAAACATTTCATTTGGTTCCAGCATCCAGGAAAAGCACACATGCAAACCATCGCAAATTAATAAAATATAAAAGACATGGATGGATATATATCAAGAAATGGATACAACTAGAACAGTTCCGTCTGTGGCGTTCACTCCAGAAGTCTGTGTAGGAAGTTCAGGTGGACAATGGCCTTTGTCTCAGATATGTTGTAAACATCTCGTGCTTTCACTGGTCTCACACAAGCGTGCACACATGAATGCGTTGCCTTTTCCATACAGCTTCTTATGTCAGGGCTTCAGGACACTTGGATCACTACGGATTAGCAGTATCAAGATATTTTGTGGTTTCAATTATGTGTTTTTTTGACGTTTGAATCTGGGGTGCCTTAAGCCTCCATTAGGTGGAGTTTTGTTGCTACCTCCTCTCCACTTGGATCTCCGCAAGTGTTGTGAAGACTCTAAAACTTCACCTGATCCTCATGAGGGGGTGAGTAGATAATGGGTGAATTTTCATGTTTGGGTGCACTATCCCTTTAAGGCTGAACACAAATGTTCGCCCTTCACCGCACTTGCAGACTTGTGGACTTTGCAGGAGCGTTCACGGGAAGTCCGGGAGTGCTTAGGGCTGTCCAAATCCACAATTCATTCAGTCTACAAGGGGCCTCAAGCAGACTTTCTTTGGACTTCCAGAGAGTCCGCTTGGGGTGCAGACTTCACTAGTTTAATTACCCACAATTCATTGCAATACGGACGTGATGTTTTAATTTTTCCAAATTGCTGACAGAAAACACACACATACACAAAACCCCATAAACGTATTATAAATTGTAATATTAAAACGTTACTTGAATAATGTAGGCCAGATATAAAATTCAACAACATCATGATAGAGAAATATGTAGAGGTATAGGCTATAGAGATAATCAACATGTATTTTGCAGAATAGCCTATAAAAGCTGTGCAATCTGATCACATAGGTGAGTGCTGCAGTGATCACCATATACATGATGGTCTCTCAAATGTTCCCACGGAAACGAGTGAAACAGACTCCAAGCCTGTCTCTGTCCTCATTTTATAATGCTGCAGAATTCCGCTCTTGCAGACTTTATGTGGTGACGGTGAAGATGTCACGTTACGTACGCCTGAAGTCCGCAGGGCTCAGTCTGCAAATCCAGAGGTGGAGATTTGGATTCAGCCTAAGTGAGTGCCATGCTCCCGAAGGTAACATTATTTAACGTTATTCTAAATTATGGTGATGCACCTGTATGTTGTACACTAGATTTGATTGAGGTGGGTATTTGATATATAATACACTGTGCAATGCAACTGAGCATCCATCTATCTTAACACTATTCAGTGGCTTGAAGCCTTAAACCACATCAAATAATGTTGTTACATTATGCAGTGCTTTATTCACTTATTTGAGGACTACATGACCTCACGTTTGTGTCATCTACTATTTATTTGTTGTTGCATTACTCTTGTGAGCCTAGAATTTGATAATAATCACATGCAATAATTCAAACCCTTCATTCCAAATTATCTTCAAGCATTATAATGTAATGTAATCAATAAGGTCTAAGAAGGAAAGAAAGATGTAAAAAAAAAAAAAAAAATTTCTTCAGAATAAATTAGATTAATTTGTTAAAAAAACCTTATAAGTCTAAAACTCGTTAAAGCGGTCTCTTTACCTCACACCTCTCAGTGAAAATGGGTTTCTAGAGTCCTTACAATAGAAAATCTCTCTCCCTCCTTTCTCTGAGGGATAAATATGTGTGTGTGTGTGTGTGTGTGTGTGTGTGTGTGTGTGTGTGTGTGCATGTGTGCATGTCTATATATATATACATACATATATGTATAGACCCGGAGAACACTTTGCTGACTGCTGCACCGATAGAGTAACATCTATTGGTGGAGGCAGTGTGATGGTGTGGGGCGGCATCCCCCTCACTGGAGGCAATCTCAATGCAGAGAGATATATCGAGATGAAATTCTGCAACCAGTGCTAATCCCATATCTCCACAGTCTGGGACCGAGCTCTATCCTCCAAGATGACAATGCTTGCCCCCACAGGGTGGTGTTTATCAGAGACTACCTCCAGAATTTGCTATATTGCTGTGTTAACACAGCAGTAGCACTTTGGTGCATTCTGTGCACAAAAACAATTGGACTGGTCCTGTTTCAAATGAACTCTTTGAGGTGAGAACGTGTCCCACCATCAGTCTGAACCAACTGCAGTTGCATTAGGCATTGTATGGGTTAAATAAGCATGAGCATGTGACAGTGCGCCTCCTCCTGTACTGCCTTAATATGGGCATCCGGCGCATCCAATACATCAAAACATTGTTTTCTAGTTGGAGCCGTGCCTTGTTTTCAAACTTTATGGTTTGCCTAAAATGAACAATACAATTAATATAGTACCAGATGACCAGCGCTAAAATCAGTTGTCCCTCCATTGTGACATTAGAAAGTGTCACATTTATCGTGCAAGTGTACTCTTCTTTAACATTTTGTTTACTTCCTGGATTTTTCCCACATGGAAACTCTGACCAATCAAGAGCAGCTTTCTTGTGCAAGGTATTTTATCTGGTCCACTTGTAAATGCTGCTGTGAGAGCACGAACCAACTCTAGGCAATTATGCAGCTTTGTAACAACATTCATCCCTGATGCGGACCAAAGCAAGTAAACTCTAGGTCTGAAAGCACCGTAAGGCAAGGACCATAATGCTGCTAGGCAAGGACCATAATGCTGCTAGCCTACCTCAGGGGGAGTGAAACCACAAAAACAGGAGTCGGATGTTGCTCCAATAAACAATATGTTGGGGAACCAGGACACCTTGATTACTGGTTACTGGAACAAAGATATAGATGGCCTAGAGCAGAGAATATGGAACTGTTTGAATGCTATGATACAAGTAACCCCAGTGAGAGGGGCTACATCCAGAGGATGCAGGATATATGGATGCTTTGAAACCGAACATCTAAACTGACAAAGAAACAACTCCTAGCCCAGTGACCCAACATCCACAAACTGCAACTGCTTTCACAATTAGAGATTGATGAGGTACAACAAACATGCTACAGCAAGGTGGAGCCAGGACGACAGGTCAAAGTGGGGATGTCATCATCATCCAAGCCCCAAGTCCTTATGACACAGATTCCCTTACAACAAGGGCGATTGACCTGAGATTGATAATAATGAATTAACTGGAATTTCAGCACCCCCGAAGCTGATTACCAAAGTGAAAGTCTGCTAGATGATGTGAATGCAGAACTATGTACTATCCCCACTAGGACCATAACTAAGCAGATTAGCTGATGTACACCACAGCAGCAGTGATCCTAGAGATGTTTGGCTACAAGACGAACACCATGAGCCACGAAGAAGAAGGAGGCTGGAGGCCAAGATCAAGGCGACATGGAGAGAGGTTAGTTAACTCTTATCTTTAAGTGTAGGGAAGAAAGGAATACCTAGGAAGTACAACAATCTGTCTATACCTGAGGCACTGGAGACTGCAAAGCAAAGGCTCACATCTCTGGCTACCCACTAGAGAGATACACAAGGATGATAAATAGGATGTTCTCCACTGAACCATCCAAAGTGTACTGTCAGTGGCAAGGTAACAACACAAGAATATATCCACCCAGGGCTAAAACTGAACAATACTTGAGGAGCATATGGGAGAGGGAGGCATCACATAACACTGATGCTAAGTGGCTAGTGGATTTAAGAGCAGACCACAGCAATCTCCCAACAAGAGTCAGTTACCATTACAATGGCAGACAGACAAAGAAAGAGTATGAGGTATGAAGAGCTGGACAGCACCGGGCCCTGACATGATCCACACCTACTGGCCAAAGAAACTAACTGCACCCCATGAACACCTGGCAGCAAAAATAAACCAGCTGCTGATGGATGGGACACTTACAGAGCAATCTGGAAATCCATTGGTAAAAAAAAACAAAAAACAAAAAAAAAAACAAAACTTTTTTTTCCCTTCTACCTCTGAAGGCACAGCCCGGAGTTTTTCACGCCCTTCACTTCCGGCGGTGCCCCCAGGGAATCGCCGTGTTGTTTACAAATACTTCGGGTAGAAAACCAGCAGAGTTTAGCTGTATATCACATTTTTCACGTCACTGTATCACCGTGTAGACTAATCTGATGTTTGTTAAATCTATAAACACAATGACTGAACAAACGTTACTATTTCTGTGTGCACGTTTTGTAAATAATAACAATAATAACATTGTAGATTAGCTGGGCTAACCGTTAGCTGTTAACGTTAGCCGTTAGCGGTGTCTGTAATAACCATAGACTGTATAAAAATAAGGTAATAACTCAATAAACGGTCCGTGAATAAAATATTTTTTCCAGCGGATATCTTAGTTACATCATGATTGAGCTAGCAAAGCAGTTTTGTGTTGCTATGTGTGGTATTTATTCAGTTTTGGGAAATCACGATGTCTAGAAAGCATCAGACTGCAGCTGACAGGGACAGCTAACAGCAGCAGCAAAGCTAACATCAGGATGTCATCTGCTACAAGCCTCCTGTTGCTGGATACAACATGAAACTACTCCAGTTTGCTCAACCATGTTGTAACTAAGACATCCACTGGAAAAAAAAAAAAAAATCATGTTGACGAGATGGCGTTTTGGGTGGAGCGGTCGCTATGAACGCGGAGCTTGCTGTTTCTGTAGGTACACATTTCCTGGGGACACCTGCATGTCTCGGTCACGCCCCCTCCATTGTGATTGGCAAAAGTGCAGCATCGTTCAAACTCAAAGCCATGCCCCCCCCACAGTCGTCTTTCACACAGGGCTGCCGACAGATTCTACAATGTAAATTGCAGAATCTGTCTTGAGAGATTACATACGGAGTGGTTGACCCAAGGACGGACAGTCCTGATCATGAAGGATCCCCAGAAGGGCTGCCTCTGTACAACATGGAAGCTTCTGTCAGGCATCATAGCGGCTTAGATGAACAGGCACATGGCCCAATACAAGAGCAAGACCCAGAAAGGAATTGGTAGTGATACGAGGGGACCCAACAACAGGCTACTGGTTGATATAGCAGTTACCCAAGACTGCAATACCAGGCAGACCTACCTGTGCACTGCCAGGATTGACTACAAGAAAGCCTGTGACTCAATGACATACACATGGATACTGTGCCAACAGCTGGGATTTTTAAGGTGGAACATGAACTCGTAATTTTACACAGTGCACGAGCTGACAACATGACTCAATCAGCACACCTTAGATATTGCATATGACAACTTTGACCATTACTTCAGTTTTTATATGACATGCACTTTTAGTAATGAGTGGATCTTCAAGCGTTTAAATATATTAATTTCAGCCGGGTTATGTGAACTGCATATATCCAAATCCTCACTTGGAGAAAAGAAAAGGGTTGTCAAAAGGGCGTCAGGCCAACTCAACACTAAACCCCTGAGCTTGCCTGAGAAGTACTACATGCACAAACCCACTATTTTTGCATATCCCATGGAGAGAGACTCTCACTGCAGCCTGGTTTGTTTTGAGCTATTTTGTTCTGAAAATGTTGGTGTGCAGTCTTGTTCTGTGGACAATAACCGGGGTGCAGACTGTGTCACCGATAATGAGGAAATACAGTGAGTGACAATAACTCCGCCCATATTTAAAGGTACGGTTTGCAGTGGAAATGCTAGGGTCTAGGTACCATGTCTGAAGGGTACTTTCGGTTACAAAGGTACCATACCAAAAATGTTTGGTGGAAATGGGGCTAAAGAGAGGGGAAATGATCAGGACTGCGGGGATTGAACTACCAGAGGGCGGCATTGCAGATGTTCTGGACAACTACAAATACCTTGGGGTCCCGCAGGCCAATGGGAACCATGAGGAGGCCAGATTGGTAAAAAAAGATTTCCACATGCTTACATCTATGCAGTATTTCACTTCATAGTTAAGCTTTTGGTCTATTGCACCTTCATCAGAGCATACACGAGGCAACAATGGACAGGCTAGAGCCATCATTAATCAGATTAATGATGGCTCTAGCCTGATTCCTTTCAGAGCCCTATTTACTATGTGATGTAATTGTGATTTGATATTGTTATAAGGTGCTCTGTGATTTTAAATATTTTCTGTTTTCATTGTGTTCCACCCTTGTTTTACATTGTGGTACTGTATGACAAGACAAATATGGCTTCCATTTGTGTGCCTTTCACTTTGTCATCCAGTACTACAACTCCCAGAAAGTGGAGCTCCTACCACCAGGGTTGCACACAGGTGTATTGCATACAGCTGGTAATTAGACTGAGATTGGTTACTTTTGCCAGCCTGCCCATTGTTGCTTCATGAATGCTTTGGGGGTCAAATAGACCGAAAGCTTAACAATAAAGTGAAACACTGGATAGATGTAGAATTTTTTTCTACCAATCTAGACTCAGTGATGTTTTCAGCACCTTGCCAAGACTGAGCCAGGTGGAGTGGTAGCTGTTCTGAACCATAAGGAGGCCGCAAGGAGACACAGCCAAATACCTACACAGTGTAAGGCAGGTCCTGAAAAGTTGGCTGAATGGAAAGAACAAGGTCCAGGCCATCAACGTGTAGGCCCTGCCAGTCATCAGATACCCTGCTGGTATAATAAGCTGGCCAAAGGAGGAGATAGAGGCCACTGATATCAAGAAAAAGAAGCATGTCACAATGCATAGAGGGTTTACAGGAATTCCAAGTGCAGCACCCTGAGACTGTACACTGAGCGTAGCAAGGGGGACTGAGGACTGATGAGTGTCAGAGCCACTGTCTAGGATGAAACAACCAAGATCCAGGAATAAATCAGGAAGATGCCCCCCAAAGATGAGCTGCTAAGTGAGTACCTCAGGCACCGACAGATTGAAGAAGTGGCCGACATCAAGAAATTCTACCAGTGGCTAGAAAAGGCTGGACTGAAAGAGAACACAGAAGCACTAATCATGGCAGCACAAGAACAGGAACTTAGTACAAGACCAATAGAAGCAGGGGTCTACCACACCAGACAGGACCCCAGATGCAGGCTGTGCAAAGATGCTCCTGAGACATATAAAAGCAGGGTGTAAGATGCAGGCAGGAACAGCGTACTTAGAATGCGTTAACCGAGTGGCTGGCATAGTGTACAGAGACATCTGCACTGAGTATGTATTGTATTGCGCTCAGTATTTTAGTGTGGTTCCAGTGTCAGTCTTTGGGTGGGATGGGTGGGGTGATGGCTTTGACGGTCTGGGGAAGAAGCTGTTAATGAGTCAAGATACTGTGCAGAACCTTTAAACTCCAGTGCCTTCTGGTAGTTGGAGGTTTTCTACCTCTTGAGCAAAAGTGAACATCACAGTCCTTTTTCTTCTTTTTCAGATTCAGATTCAGAAAACTTTATTGTCTGTCATAACAGAAAATCTTCTTCAACATGGCTCCACATACAAGACAAGACAATACACTGATTAGAAACAATTGCAGAGCAGAGATTCTGAAAGCACACACAGTGTGTACAGATCTTAAAAAGAAGTATAAAATTAAAACTGTAACAATAGACAAGATAAAAGGTGTGGATATGTGTAAAGTGACGTAGTGCATCAGGGTTATTTTTGTCCATTGTTCATTGCTCTGGTCATGTTGTACTAACTTCAAAAGTATTTGTGTCTTTCGAGAGAGACAGCCCAGTTTATGTGAGGACCCTCTTTATATTGGGTAACACTTTACTTAAAGGTCAGGTCTATAATGCATTATGAGCACATTCATAAGACATTATAACACATTTATAAGGCTTTATAAACGTTGTTACAAATGTTAATAATCATGTATGACAACTTATATCAAGGTTTATAAAGTATTATAAGTGGTTACATAATGCATTATAAATTCAGCATTCATAATGCTTGATACTTCCGTGCCAAAGTGACAACAGCATTTGAAAGAAGAATCTGAAGTACTGGGTTACATAGCACATTATATCATAACTTTAGCCAGTTATAAAGACTCAAAGAACTGCTCTGACATATAATAAATGCTTAAAGCAGCTACAAGGAACTTTTACTGGATATGCAAAAGTCTCTCGTTTCTGCTGATGTCTGTGCGTGACCTACAAAAGCAAATGAGACCATCGGTGTGAAGATAAGCTATTTCTATGTAGTGTATATCCATACCTTTAGCAAACTGTCTCCGGGTCCGTCCCAGGTCGCTTCCAGGACAAAACGATTTATGGCACTCAGACGGCACATGTCATCTTACCTAGCTGCTTACATTTATAGTGACTCTTATAAATAGTCGCTATTCCTCCTCTTCGACCCGACGTCCTCGGGAAGTCAGGAAATCCTTCAGAATAAACCTTTTGTTCGCTAGCGATCTAGCATTTACCAGCCCAATCCTGGCGGGTCCACGGCGTTAGCTGTCCGGGGAGCCACACACAGGCCGCAGGTTGCGCAGATTCACTGTGCCAGTGGGGACGAGGAGAGCAGGGGCCGCGGGGCTGGAACACCTCACCCGGGCCGACGACAGGTACCAGCCAGGTGTCGACAGGGTCCATCGAGTGCCGAATAATAAAGAGGCGAGGCACCGCTCCATACTCAGTCCAAGAAGCCGTGGAAGTGCTCACCAAACAGGCCTCCAGCCTTACCAGCCAACCGCTGCGTTTACCCCCGGTGGCAGTGGCACTTATGCTGGAGAGGTAGAGATGGGGCACGGCAGAGGTGAGCTGGGATCCCCGATAGGAGCGGGGGCAAAGTTTTCCTGTCTTGTTGTTTCATTCATCCCCAAACAAACACATGCGTGAGCCAGGTAAGCGTCTTTACGACAATACACGCTAGAGCTCAAGGGAAATGTAGGCTTCATTCCGGCAAAACACTACTTATACCACTTATAATACTTTATAAACCTTGATATAAGTTGTCATACATGATTATTAACATTTGTAACAACATTTATAAAGCCTTATAAATGTGTTATAATGTCTTATGAATGTGCTCATAATGCATTATAGATCTGACCTTTAAGTAAAGTGTTACCCATAAGATACCTCAATACTAAAAGCCTACTCCGGATTCATGAACACTGTGGAAAACTTGGATTTCATCGTAGGCACGTGTGTATGTTCATGAATGCCAATCAATCGTGAAAACACAGCCTGCTCCCACAAGTCGGCAATTATCATGAATAGCTAGTGACTGCCATATATGAGGGTGATAATAACTATGGACAGGTGCATCCTGTTGACCTGTGAACATGAAGCAAACAAAGACAGAGAGAGAGAGAAAGAAAAAAAACTTGTCAGATGCTGAGATTGAAGTTATTTAGGTGAAGCAGGATTGAGAAAAACATTTTATTTTCTTCTGTTAGTAGTGGTGCGTCAGCGACAGGTAAATCAAGGGCTTGACGGATTTAACAGGCGCCGTTAACTTTGTGTTCTCTGCTGTAAGAACCACCCAAAATGTTAAACGAACATAGTTCAACATAAACTAGATGCAAAAAAATGTACAAGTACACAAAAATACCCCACAACAGCTACAGGAGGCTCTGTCCCAGTCACAGCAGATAAGTAGCCTACATTGCATGTAGAGACTACTCTGTCAGTTTGCCGCAAGCCTCAGCATTGTTTGTCACTGTTGTAAAATTAAACCACTATTTAACCATGTTAATGCAGGCAGTCTAATGTAGGCAATAACCCTCCGTTATGTTTAACAAGATGGTCCAGCGTAAAACCACACCATCTCCCCTCAACTCTCTGCCAGATTTAGGTTCACCAGCTGCCCAGTGCAAGTGGAGATAGACATCAAATTGCTTTCCCATGTCCACACATTTTAAAACCAATTTGAAATAATTTTTACATCTCCTACGTCACGTCTCTGATAATTAAATTAAACAAAAATGACATGCATTTTGGGGCTGTAGTGTGTAAAGAGGGCAGAGGGGGAGCACATTGGTTTGTTATTTTATTTATTCAGAGAACAGCATTTTCCAGTGTTGTATTAAGTCGATTTAAATAACTCATTTACATTTTTAAGAACCCTAATCTGAAGCTTAAATCTGCTAAATGTCAACTTATTTAACTAAATGTGTTACATTTCCAATCTCTTGTCATGTTTAGGATACTTCAAAGGCATTTGTGTATTGTGAACATAACAGAGCACAATGCATAAAAAATCCTGTAATTTGTAATGGTGACAAGCAACATTTATGTGCAATTTCTTATTTACACAAGCACTACGAGCAGTCAGAAGCAGGTGTGGATTTTGTTAGTACCTACGAAGACATCAGAGCTACTAACATATTGATGAATGCCAAAATACACATACTTTTCCTTCTGCAGTTTACACACAAATTTGTTCTGCTCAGGTTTCATGAATGAGACCCACTGCAAGCAACTACAGGGCAGGTGGGGAAAAGCAGTTGTCAAACTGGAGATTTCGATGACTGGAATACCAGGAAAGCAAACAAAAATGACTAAACAGAGGTAGGCATTGTGACATAGCATTATGTTTATAATTATTAAAGGCAACCACAATGGTGATGTGCGAGTCAGGGTTTTCTAAAATCAGCGCCAACCCAACCCATTATGAGAGCAAATCCAACCTGACTGACCTGTAAACATATGCATTAATCAATGACCCAAACCTGAAACACATACCTGCAAACTGGAGCTGAAAGTGTCTGGTGATGACCTACTTGCTGTTGGCTATATTGTATGTCCAGTAAAATTCACAATAAAAAAACGTGTTTTTCGTGCATTTCATTCTGCAGTTACAGAAATTATAGTTATACTTAAAGATATATATCAAACCCTTGATAGAAGCTGTAAATGTGTTAGTCTGACCTGTTATGTAACTTGTATGCTATTATAGTTGTAATCTTAAAGCCAGAACCACTTGTGTAGTTAAATATTACCGAGAGCATTTTCAGGTTAAAAGGCATTTAAATCTATGGTGGTGAAAAGACCTTCAGAATAGTTTCAGAAGTGAAAGTTTTTCACAAACTAGTCGAAGACATTGACCTCACATTCACATACACCATAGACCATATTTCACTGGGATTTGCAATATTGACTTTCAACTGAGAAATTTGGATGTGATTTCTTAGTTAGGCCCCAAAGCGAGGACAGGGTATTATTTGCACAATGTAGAGGATGAAAAATCTCACAATTGGAAATACCGGTCAAACATGGTCTAAATGTAAACGTTCAAACAAAGTCTTTAAATAAATGGTGAAAACTTTCACTTTTTTGGGGTGGGGGGGCATTTTTGCCTTTAATGGACCGGACAGGTAAGTGTGAAGGGGGGAGAGAGAGAGGGGGGATGACATGCAGCAAAGGGCCACAGGCTGGATTTGAACCTGGGCTGCTGTGGCAATAGGGGCACCTGCTCTACCACTAAGCCACTGATGCCCCAGTGAGTGCCTTTTTAATGGATTCTGTGTGGACAGAGAGGCACTTGCTTGCTGTTAGGATACCGTGTTAGGCCTGCATATTTGCAGAGGGAAATATTTTTACTGGACATTATATCTGGAGACATTTAAATATGTCTTCATATGACTTCAACAGATTTTCCTGGTCAAAAGCCACACAACGGAAACCCAGAGCAAAGCAGCGCTGGCAGTAAAACTGCTTGTTGTGTGAGAGACTGAGAGATGGGAAGAGGGGAAGAGAGAATGGATTATTGCACAATGTTTCTGTGCCCACCGCCATCAGACTGTACAACAGCAGTTTGGCTTAAACTACATCCAGCTCTGAACTGACTTATTTTGCATCTGATCAACATGACACTTTATGACACTTAATCTGCCAAATGACTCTTTATTTTATTCGACACTTTGTCTGCCATTTTTAGTCACTGTAATCATCTTGATGCAGCAATTTTACTTTTATTTTATCTTTTATTTATCTATTGTCATCTTTTAATTTTATTTTTTTCTATTTTATTGTATTCTATTTAATGTCTTTTTGTCTTGTGCTGCTGTGATACTTGAAATTCCCCTCTGGGGATCAATAAAGTATATATTATTTTAAGCTATTAATATCTACTCATAATGCTGCTTTGTCACTGTATGACCCGCCCAGCCGAAACCTGCAATATTCTTTGACAAAATTACCCGAAACACCCGACACAGGTAAGGCTGCACGCTGTGGGTCGACCTGTGCATCACTAAACAACGACCATTTTTGCTTTTCTTCAAAGCAGAAAAGAGATGGTTTTAACCCAAACACAGATAATTGAGTGAGTTCAGTGAGCACTCAGCTGGACATTCATTGAACTCATATAAGATGGATCTGTAAGAAAACAAACAAACAATAAAACAAGAAGAAAATTTTAAGGGTCACTTCACTCAAATTAAAAGATTGTTCTGTTTTTATTGAGCCTTATCTTATCCTTATAATCTTATAATGAATCATGTTTGTTGATTTCACTTAATTCCAGCATGCATTGGATTTCCCTCCCAACCTCATGTTGTGAGTTATATAGACATTGTGCAATAGAATGAGAGTGGAATCCAGCCCAGCACAGCCCTGAGGGCTGTTTAGTCACTAAAACTGCCAAGGTTGTGTTATGGTCAAATGACCACCAAAAGTGGACTGACCTTATGACATTTTGTGAGGCGTTTAACCGTTTAGCATCAGTAGCATCAATTTGTGCTCATTCACATCATGAGGGTCCTCAAGCCTTCAGTTGCAAGTGGCATCCCTGCAGCTCTTTGATCAGCTGTGCACAACCGCACATAATTGAAATATGCAGATTGTTTTTCTGTCTTCCTTTACCAAAAAAAAAAAAAAAAAAAAGACATATCCCTCTGTTTAAGGCTGTGCTCTCTATAAGGCCATGTCCCAAACACTGGGCCGTCGAAAAAAATCATTTATGGTTGGCTTTCCAGCTGAACTGTCATGGTTAAAAGGAAATGAAGAGGTTGGGAGGAGGGTTAAAAGGAGTGGAGGGGACGTTTGGGGGTTGTGGTGGGGGTGTTTCAAGGGGGCTATGGAAGGGAGAGGGATCTTCCCTTTTGATCTTTTTAGGGCAGCAAGGGGGTGCTCTGCCTGAGCTGGCAAACACATTTAGCTGGTAATTGTTCAGATCAGTCTGACAATCAGTCTTGGAAATGCATGGACAAACAAAAGTTTACAGCTCCAATTGGAAAAGTCAACAGGTCTCGCATAAGGCCCGTACATAAACAATGAAACTGTCGAGCTGGAGCTTCACTTTGATCAGTTGTTTGCGTTTCAATTATCCAGCCTGGTGGGACTGGTGGCTTTTGTTAGCACTGCTGAATGGGGGCTTTAATGGGCTGCCTGTCATTTTTGATAGAGAATCCATCCACCTTACTGCTTCCGTACTCAGTAGGCTACATCTGAACATCCTCAGAATAGTGTTAGCTAGTAGCTCAATATGTAATAACTGCTGGCAGTCACTTATTATATACAAGGTGTAGTGAAGTAAAAAGTAAAAAAGTACATGAAGTGAAACAGTGTTACGTTGCTTATAATTAATAACTTCACTTATAGCCACTTTCAAAACTACCATTACAAAGTGCATCACATACTAGAACCAATAAAAGAAAGCAGAAGAACAATCAAATATCAACAAATAATAACAAAATAAAATAGTAAAGCAGCTAAAAGTAAAGAAAATTATGTAGTGAAAAGTACACATAAAAGAACAGATAACACAACAAAGAAAAAGAGAGACAGCAAAAGTGAGTCTTGAGAGATGATTTAAAAGAGAACAGTGAACTGCATCTTCTGACATTGCCTGTGTCACCACCAAAAAGTTGCACATGAACACACCACAAAGGCTACAGCCAATGACCAACCAGCATGTATGTTCTGCACCTACGTGAGAGGAAATAACTTTCCACACTAGCAGATGGTGGTAGTCTGTATTAGTCATTCAAAAAAGGGAAATCAGAAGACTGCCTTGATGCTAGTGAGCTAGTTACTACATTAACAGCACAATCCAATGTTGCATCTTGTCACCCCTAGTCTTCAGCCTTGACTGCTGAATAGCTAAAAGGGCCTTATCAGAGGACCTCAGGTTATGGACTGGTATGTAATGATTTAGAAGCTCAGTCAGGTAGTGTGGTGGCAAACCGTACAGGGCCTTAAAATTTGCAAATCAATTCTAAAATTAAAGCTGCAAGCAGAGTGAACAGGCCCTCGCACCTCTGCGAAGCTCAGGGGTGCTGGCAGGGCGCCAGCTGATGCAGCACTTAATTTCTATCAAAGTCAGACATCACATGCAGGAGTGAGTTGGCATGTCCTTGATACAGTGCTGGAATTACCTATTTCACATTTTGTACCGCTTCCTCTTTCTACCGGAGGGAGCTGGAGAATGCACTAACGATACGTCATGTTTTACACATCAAATATAGACCACAGCATGTAAATTTCAGGTAAATCAAACAGTAAGTGTCTGAATAGATGTACTTCCTGTTGCCAGTATGTGGTGCTATGTATAATACCGAATATTGGCATATAGATGTGTTCAGGATGGGACTGTCATTAATCCTGTGAAGTTTGAGGAAGATTGGACAATGTATGCTGGAGTTATAAAGTACTTCCTGTGTTATGGGAGTACACCTAAGTTTGACGTCATGCCACAGTCACAGAGATGGATGAAAACTCAAGCTTGTAATAACTTTTCATCTTTCGATGGGACCGACCAAGGTTTGAAGTCAATCGGATGAAATCTCTAGGACTAGTTTGATAAAATACAACACGTGGGAAACATCAAAACTGACCACGGAATTCAAAATGGCCAACTTCCTGTTAGGTTTAGGCAATGGGTCCAAGAGACTTTTTTGTGCATCTGGGCATGATACACGTGTGTACCAATTTTTGTGCATTTGCTCCACCATCATGGCAGCGCCGTTTGATGAAAACTCACATTTTCCACAATAAAGCATCACCTAGGTCTTACAGCATTTTTGACCAGGTTTGAGGTGGATCTGGTCAACTTTGTAGGAGATATACATCAAAGGATAAAACATTTCCTGTTACCAGTAGGGGGCGCTATAACTTCCACTAATTATTAACATATAGATGTATTCAGGGTGAGACTGTCATCGGTCCTATTTGGTGAGTATGGGGGAGATTGGACCATGTATGCTGGAGTCATAAACTACTTCCTGTTTTGTGGCGGTACCTCTACGTTTGACGACACAGTAGTTCATTAAAGTATGACCCCTGGAAATGGCCAAAATGCACAAAAATTGTATAGTTAATTCAAAATAGCGGACTTCCTGTGGGGTTTAGAGCATGGGTCCAAGAGACTTTTTTTTGTATGTCTGTTACATGTGCCTACCAAATTTCATGCATGTGGGTTAAACCACCTTCAGGGGCTGTTTCATCGAAATTTTGTAGGGGGCACTACTGAGCTATTTTATTGCAACCGAGCACAAAACTCCTAACATACAAAATGTTTCACCACTTCTGATATGTTTGCAAAGTGTCATGAGATTTTGAGTATATTAAGCCCCTCCCAAAGGCAATTTATTTTAGTTAGAAGAAGAAGAAGAAGAAGAAGAAGAAGAAGAAGAACTCTGCATTTCAATAGGGTCCTCACACAGCTTGGTGCTCAGGCCCTAATTAACAGGCAGCCAGTGAAGGAAAATTAAAATAGAGGACATGTGATCATGCTTATGCAATTTGGCTTAAGTCTGGTGGCTGTGTATTGGACACCCTAAACACATGTAATCATGTCTTGGCCAAGCTAAGTAAACAGCACATCACAATGATTCAGACATTAAGTGATAGAATTATGAATAACTCTTTGAAGATCATTAAAAGTAATATCTAATTTGAAATGTGTCTCAGAGGGGAAAACAACATGACTGAGCCAACTTTTTAACATGGGACTGCAAACTGAGGTTGTCATCTAGAATAACACCAAGGTTTTTAACAGTAGTTTTCAAAAGGTTGAGCTAGAGTACCACGAGCAAGCCTGCTCAGGGCCTGTAATAAGAATTTACATATTGGAAGTGTGAAGCTGTAGAATATTTTCTGCCATCCAAAACATAACCACAGCTAGGAAATTATGCAGGGAGGATAACATAGGTAATACAGATAGTTTGCAGGAAAAGTACAGCTGAATATAATTTCTGTTAAAATTAAATGAAATATCAAGCTGTTTGATAATGTGGGCCAAAGGGAATAAATAAAGAGAGAATAAATTTGGTCCTAGAATGGAGCTCTTTGGCACCACATAGATACAAAATGCTTGAGAGGAGGTAAACCCATTAACAAAAAGTATGCAGAGAACCACTGGAGGGCAGTCCCTGCGATACCAACCCATGTCCTCACCCTTGCAATAATAATGCTATGATCCATCATGTTAAAGACACTGTAAGTTCAAGCAGAACCACCACCGAGCATTCACCTGCATCTGCTTTTATCAGGATGGCATTGGTAACTTTTGCAAGGACAAAATATTACTGATCAAAACCTCCAGCTATTGATTTTAGACTATTTTCTTTAAGATTTTTGATGAAAAGGGGAGATAAGAAATTGCTCTACAATTGTCATGGTCAGAGGGATCAGAACCAGGTTTTTTTGAGTAGTGGCTATACACTAACAGTCTTGGAATTGTTGGGAAATTGCAGACACATTGATTATACATTGTATGATATTTAAAATGTACTGTTAGTGCAAATTTTGTTTTGCCATTTGTTGTAATATCATGTAGTACAATTAAATGCGTGAGTTTGGCCATGGCAACCCTGTCTCCTAAAAATTGTATGTTTATAAATTGTTTTCATAATAATGTTGTGGTGAGAACATAATCGCTGCCTGGATCATATTCAGAGACAAATGTTCTTTCAGTTAATGAAATAGGGTGGATATACAAAGTGCAGGACTGTGATACCAGCACTTAAGTTGAAGGTTAGGAAAATATTATGATTTCAGTTACATTTCAGTTACAATTAAAAATGCTCTGGTCACTACAATTGGGTAGTGAACTGCAAGATTACATATTCAGGCAGAAAACAAATGAAATATGTTGTCAGTGATCATTTTACTGATATGTTCAATATCAACATTTTTAGGACTTGCCAGGTATGCTAATAAGCAGTATTACATCATTATGTTGATGAAAAAACATAATTTCTCTCAAAACATATTTCCTGGTAAAATTATTGAACATTACCAGGAATACATTTCTGGTAAAAAAGAGGATACATTTTTTTTTATTTCAATAATTTATGCCTGAAAAAAAAACATCATGTGTAATTTGTCTACAACTGTAATGTAAACTCCCCTTCAGGTTGTTAATACCTTCAAATTCTATTAAAAATACAGAAAATATGACTTTGGTGTGTTTTTTTTTTTTTTTTTTTTTTTAAATTAAATTAAGGTATTAAAAAGAATACTGTATTTTTACCAATATCAAAAAATGTCCAAACAATAACCAGCTCTGCAGGACGCTTAACCTGTAAATGACAAAACTAAACAACCACTGTAATGCAGGAGAAAACCTTTAAACACTGATTTTATTTTGTTTGCATGATCAAGCAATTTATTTGAAAATGATGCATTACCAGTGCATATACACATGAATATTGTACGTAAATGTATATGAGAGGTTGTGTAAAAACAATAAAACACAAAATACAAAATGCATGGGCACCTTTCCTACATATAAACAAGACATACAGACTTGTAGTGGCTTTGTGTCTCCTTGGTGTCATTTTGTGTCTCTTTGTGGTCTTTTTGAGGTTCTTCCTGGTTGATATACAGTACAGGCCAAAAGTTTGGACACACCTTCTCATTCAATGCGTTTTCTTTATTTTCATGACTATTTACATTGTAGATTCTCACTGAAGGAGTTATGTACTTAACAAAAAAAGGTGAAATAACTGAAAACATGTTTTATATTCTAGTTTCTTCAAAATAGCCACCCTTTGCTCTGATTACTGCTTTGCACACTCTTGGCATTCTCTCCATGAGCTTCAAGAGGTAGTCACCTGAAATGGTTTCCACTTCACAGGTGTGCCTTATCAGGGTTAATTAGTGGAATTTCTTGCTTTATCAATGGGGTTGGGACCATCAGTTGTGTTGTGCAGAAGTCAGGTTAATACACAGCCGACAGCCCTATTGGACAACTGTTAAAATTCATATTATGGCAAGAACCAATCAGCTAACTAAAGAAAAACCAGTGGCCATCATTACTTTAAGAAATGAAGGTCAGTCAGTCCGGAAAATTGCAAAAACTTTAAATGTGTCCCCAAGTGGAGTCGCAAAAACCATCAAGCGCTACAACGAAACTGGCACACATGAGGACCGACCCAGGAAAGGAAGACCAAGAGTCACCTCTGCTTCTGAGGATAAGTTCATCCGAGTCACCAGCCTCAGAAATCGTAAGTTAACAGCAGCTCAGATCAGAGACCAGATGAATGCCACACAGAGTTCTAGCAGCAGACCCATCTCTAGAACAACTGTTAAGAGGAGACTGCGCGAATCAGGCCTTCATGGTCAAATAGCTGCTAGGAAACCACTGCTAAGGAGAGGCAACAAGCAGAAGAGATTTGTTTGGGCCAAGTAACACAAGGAATGGACATTAGACCAGTGGAAATCTGTGCTTTGGTCTGATGAGTCCAAATTTGAGATCTTTGGTTCCAACCGCCGTGTCTTTGTGAGACGCAGAAAAGGTGAACGGATGGATTCCACATGCCTGGTTCCCACTGTGAAGCATGGAGGAGGAGGTGTGATGGTGTGGGGGTGTTTTGCTGGTGACACTGTTGGGGATTTATTCAAAATTGCAGCGACATGCCATCCCATCCGGTTTGCATTTAGTTGGACGATCATTTATTTTTCAACAGGACAATGACCCCAAACACACCTCCAGGCTGTGTAAGGGCTATTTGACCAAGAAAGAGAGTGATGGAGTGCTGCGGCAGATGACCTGGCCTCCACAGTCACCGGACCTAAACCCAATCGAGATGGTTTGGGGTGACCTGGACCGCAGAGTGAAGACAAAGGGGCCAACAAGTGCTAAACACCTCTGGGAACTCCTTCAAGACTGTTGGAAAACCATTTCAGGTGACTACCTCTTGAAGCTCATGGAGAGAATGCCAAGAGTGTGCAAAGCAGTAATCAGAGCAAAGGGTGGCTATTTTGAAGAAACTAGAATATAAAACATGTTTTCAGTTATTTCACCTTTTTTTGTTAAGTACATAACTCCACATGTGTTCATTCATAGTTTTGATGCCTTCAGTGAGAATCTACAATGTAAATAGTCATGAAAATAAAGAAAACGCATTGAATGAGAAGGTGTGTCCAAACTTTTGGCCTGTACTGTATGTTAAAGGCCAAGGGGGGCCCCGGACACTTTGGGCCCATGGGCCTGTGCCCGGAAGGCCTGTTCAGTCATCCATTCATAACAAAACAGATCACAGGCATAACATTACAGAGAAAGAGACAGAAAACAAACATTAAGTCAACCCATGGTAAAACAAAACAAAAAAAAGGGAAAATACATTCAAACTGTATTTTATCTATCTATCTATCTATCTATCTATCTATCTATCTATCTATCTAAGTTCAGACTGCTATTGTTCTGTGACTCTCCTGTCATCTACAGCTCAAAGTCAGCCAACAGGGTCAACAAGAGCCGTTTGCTCCCTGGGAAAATCCTCATTTTACTGAATGTTTCCAAGTGTATACAAGTGGCTGGAGGTTGTAAGTGCTTTTTGATGGGGGCAGCTTCTGTGTCGCTTGTGGCATTCGAAGCTGCTTAGGGAGGCAGGGTCACGTTCTCTGGTCACTCCTGCTATTCTACGGCCTCCACAGGGGGGGGTCAAGGCAGGGGTTAAATTGCTCCCTAAGCAAATGAAAAAGGTAGTTTTGTTTGTTTATCCAGGGTTAAGGATGATGGTTGCGGCTCAATAAAATGGATGAAAGCGATGTTACCCCCGTTTTTCGGCTCTGGAATTGCTCCACATTTGCATGGCAGCACTGGCGACCCAGAAGGTGTGATTTTTCCCACAAACCAGTTTACTGAGGTTTACTGAGGTTCACTCTGACTTAACAGACACTGGAGGCAGTGGTGGGGGCTGTAATGGAGAGGCAGACTAGGGCCCTAATTGAATAAATTTACACAATGTCTACTGGCTTCCAGAGGCTCCGCAAGTCCTGGATTTGAGAAGGAACACTATAAACTCATGGAGTAACATGCAAAACCATACCTATTAAATCTATTAAAACTGCATTTTTTTAAACAGTATTTTTCTATTGCTATCAGGTTACATCATAAAGTTATCACAAAGCACCAACTTTAATTGATTGCTTTGGTGTCTGTGAGCTTCTGAGGGAAGTCCTCAGGGACAGACCCCTCTGTTAATCCAATGTGGAAGGAGTTAATCAGATTAATGTCATGTATTGTCAAGACCATTTAATTCAGTACTTTGGGTTAAACAGCCCTTCATAGGCCACAATTAACTAATAAAGGAACTTATCAATTTTTCAGCTGTGTCCTCTCAGTAGGGTCACAAAGGGTTTTTATTATAACATGCTTTTTTTTAATGGGAGGAAATTAGATTTCTATTACAACAAATGAGCTATGAAGATTGGCATGCAGTATAAATGTTGGGAAAATTCATAATAAATTTAATTCATGATAAATAATTTCATGTAGCACATTACTGGGACACTGCTCACACAGTCGGGGTAAACTTCTAATTTCAATATTAAATACATTATGTGGCACACTACACCACACCTTGCACTGTAAACTACGCCACACAATATACCACACACTACACCCCATTCTGCACTGCACATTATGCCCCACACAACACCATACACTATGCCACACATTATGCACACTATGCTGCATACTGTGCTGCACATTACAGTCCACATTACACTGAACACTATGCCACACACGATACAATGCACTTTGTCATACACTATGCACACTATGCCGTGCAATTGACAAAGTGCCGACATTGCTCTGATGGTTTCAGATGAGTAGGGATTAAATGAGTTGAAGATGATGTCACAGCAGTTTCACACAGCACCTCTATGGCAATCAGCCAAGAATCATCCTACACTGAGGGGGTACTATGTACAGTGGAAAATGAAATTGAGAGGAGGACCTGGTACCAAAAGTTAGTCAAGCCAAAACATGCATTGGAAATGAGACATTAGTTTTGTTTTAAAGGAACAATGTCAAAGATTTAGGGAGATTTAGTGGCATCTAGTGGTGATAATTGCAGATTGCAAGCACAGTGTTTGTAGTTCAGGTGGTTTTTACCGAGTGCAAAGTTATCCCCGAAGATCGCTCCCTCTATGTTTCCCCTACTCTGTTTGGCACACTGCAAATGTGCGACTAGCACCTGCTAATGTGTGCTCACCTTGTTTCTCTGACAATTAAGATCTAGGCGTTTAGGAGATTTTACGTAGAGCCGAATTATCCACAGAGGTCTCTTCCTCCCATAACAAACAGACCTCATAAAAACACTGAGTTAGTGGATTCATGTTAACAAAAATCTGTGTTTTTCTCAAGCTGTCATTGTAGAAGGTGCAGTGACTGATGTGAAAACTGTTATTTGTTATAAGTGATGAAAGCACAACAAATTATTTTTAGGTGATTATATAAGACAGAAAACATACTTTTCATATTAATTTCCATTTCTGCCAACACATGCCCCCAAATCCTACTGACTAGACCTTTAAAAGGTTGTAATTATATTTGGAACACATTCATGCAATTGATAGCAATAAGAATTGAAGAAGAATTATGGTCTGCACGTCCCTCTTGAAGGAAATGTATGGTCAACTTTAATCAGCAGAGTTGCTTCCCTGCTGGCAAACAAATACGCAAATTAACACAGAAATTGACAGATTACCTAACTCACACACACATGCACACACACATGCACACACACACACACACACACACACACACACACACACACACACACACACACACACACACACACTTGTGCTTGGTGGGACTGTCCAATCAGATTAAATGCTGAGGTGTTAAAAAGCGGGAGATTTAAGAATAACATTGAAGAGAGTTACAGATCCTGAAGGACGCTAAAGCCTAAAAACAAACACAACGGTATCATCCCCTCAACAGCAAAGCACTCTGACACTGACATGCTGCTATCTGCTAAAAAGAAAGGGGTGGGAGTGGTGGTGGTGACCTTATTATCCCTGTTGGCATCACACTAAGAACACCCTCCTTGTTAGCTTTCCCTGGTCAGGTTTCA
Source organism: Epinephelus fuscoguttatus (assembly GCF_011397635.1). Lineage (NCBI taxonomy): Eukaryota > Metazoa > Chordata > Actinopteri > Perciformes > Serranidae > Epinephelus > Epinephelus fuscoguttatus. Next base: position 37,551,542 of record NC_064767.1, on the reverse strand, counting down.
TATAGGGAGAAACCTCAGGCCACAGCCTGTCATTCTGTTCAGATGAGAGGAGTTGGTGTTGCATGGTTAACACTAGAAAAGAAGCACCTGTTTATTGCTCAACAAACCTCCTGGAAGAAAACAAAATCCCACTCAAAAAGATTCCTTTCATAATGGTCTGAGTAAAACCGAATAGACAGATGAGGTTTATGGACTGGGAAACCCTAAATTTATAATCCATGTACTATAAGAAACCAAGAAATGGTACTGAAAACAAGTCCTGCAAACTTATTTCAGCCCCATACCCCCAAAACTCAGAGCTAGAAGTGAGCATGCAATTAGGCCTTTGACTAAATCAATGTTCTAGACCTGATTCATTAATATAAGATCATAGGCGTAGATTAAGAGGGTATGCAGGGCCCCATTCCATTTGTGTCCTCCACCAAAGCTGAAAATAAACCAAACCCTTTGACCTTGTGTAAGACCCCCAACCTGATCTGCAATGAAATGGCTTAGAGCTTGGTGCTGGAATAGACCACTGACTTTCAGCAGACAAAATAAGGACACCATATTATTAACAGCACATGACAGCTGTCGAAATAAATGCTTAATTCATAAGACTTTGAACAGATTTGATTTGTAGGTTTTCAGAAGGTTCAATGTTTTAATAAGGGGGTCAGACTCACAAAGACCTTGCACACTGATCCAGGAATACAGGAACTGTCATACTTCAATACTGTAAGCACTACAAATGAAATTCCATTCAACTTTGTAATAGCAAGGAAACTATCTGCATGGAGAGTTACCACTGGAGTAAAGAGAGAACACCCCAGGTAGCCAAAATGACCTAGCTGGGCATTGGCCCGAACTCAGCATCCTAGAAGAAATAAGTCGGGATGCACATTTTTGCATCGAGTGTTGACTCACTTCATACGTGCTAATATCTCGCATCATATGTGCATGAATTTGTGCATGGGAATTTTTGTGAGAGAAGAGGGGCTTACACAGCAGGCTAACATGCTAAACTAAGAGACAAATATTGTCACAACTTACCAGATAATACGAATTCCTCACTTACTTTCCTCCAAGTGAGTTACTTTTTATCCCTGTTTCTATAAAAGTAGGACGTGGTGTTGTACAGCTTGGGGTACAATCAGCAATCAGCACACAATCAGTTTCTATTCCATTTTTCCCATGAATTAACTTCTGCCTGTACGTCCTCAGTGTCATATGGATCTCAATGTGGACTGGCTATTGCGGCACAAATCGGTCGCTTAAGTTATTTTTTTTTTTAACTCTCGTGAATAAAGGTATGATGTGAAATCGCGCTACTCACGTCACATCCATCACGTCCGTTGTGTTTATTGTGCCGCCCAGCGGGAATTTGCATCTTATCGCATCTTTACATTGACTTTGTAATTCAATCACGCAAATTGTTTTATTCACGCCCGGTGTGAACAAAACATAAAAGAGAGCATGAAAGAAGTTGTGTTTTTTTATTTCCTCTACATCAGGCGCAGCGCAGGTGCTATCAGACAAACACTGAGCTCACATGTATTTACAGACAGCTCAGTATGTACTCATAGAAGATTAGTCTGTTCAGCAAACCGATGTGTGTCTTTTCAGGGTTTCACAAATGGGCCCAAAGCAAACATGTACCAAACAAGAGTTTAATATCAGTATTTTAATGTACATTTATTACACATTTTAAATAAATATTCCATCCTTAAAATTATTTTACACATCCTCAAATAAAAATATATTTTTATATGTATAAAAACAAACATTCAGTGGGCAACAAGAACACAAGAGGGTGAGGGGTAGTGGGCCTGTCGGGGTGCCTTACACACTGCATTTTGTACACATTAACAATACAGTCAGAACAGGAAACCTGTTTATCAAATGTAGCTGCCACATTGTTCCATCACTGTGTGAGAAAGATACAGAATGATCCCAGTCAGAATGATTAAACACTGCAGTGTTACTGCAACATGTTTCTGCAACGTTTACCCAACACACAGTGTGTGACAGTTTGTGTCTCTGAACGCAGCGTTCCTGGCAGTGCGGTCAATCAGGGCCCTTCAAGTCTCCTTGAGCAGCAGGCGAGAGTCCAAAAAATGACTCTACTGGTCAAAATGAAAAAAAAAACAAAAAAAAACAACACCACGCACTCGACTAAGATGTCCAAATAAGTCAGACAGTTAGTTAGGTGCATCTAAAAACACACGGGTCAGTACTAAGTCTGGAGTACAAAAATAAATTTCTCATGTTTTTGTCTATGTACAGCTTTTTTTGACCTTGAGAAAAATAGAAAACAACCTACATATTAAGATATAGTAATGCTCAGTATAAAAATGTCTTTAGAGGTTTTTAGAGTGGAGGAGTGTGCCAGCTGCTGAAAATTCGGTCAGTCTGTCAGTTTATCCTCTTTCTCTGTCTTTTCTATCCCTTTCCTCGTCAGCGCTCTGACGAGTAGCGCGTACGTTTAGTCCTTTGACTGAAGGGGTAGTGGATGAAGTCGAAGGGGCGGTGGTGGCTCGAGTGGGCGGGCTGCTGCCCCTTCGGCAGCCTCTTCATGAAATGGACCTCGCGCTGGTGCTGGCGCGTCCGCGAACCTTTCCGTGGCCGCCCGCGACGGGTGAAGGCCATGTACCAGCCCTCATAGCGGGCATTCCTCAGCGCCGTGTAGTTGTTCTCCAGAACGATCTCTGTGAAGATACAGTCACGGCCTTGTCCGTTCTTCTGCAGAAACAGACACACACACACATAGAAACACAGTTAGTGGGAATGTTCAGAGAAGATTTACAGATGGCAAATATCAGATGTAGAAAGGCTTCCCTGTGCAGCCTGTCCCCTGCACACACACACACACACACACACACACACACACACACACACACACACACACACACACACACACACACACACACACACACACAGAGCCCTCCCCTCATACATGCGGCATATGCTACAGTCATTACAGATCAGAGAGAGGGGGATGACAGTAAGCGATGACTCTTCTCCCCCTTCAGCAAACATCCAGCAGCCCTTGTGGGTCAGTAGCTGTGGGATGGATCCTCTAGCCATAAAGCCTTAATCAGCCCCCAAGTGTCACTTTCACCTCTGGTTTGATCTTCTGTTGCATTTGTGGTTAAATTTAACCGAGCAGGTCTGCTTGAATTGAGTAACAATCAATAGGTCCTTAAATACACATCCCCAGTCCTCTGCTGTGTGCTGTGACACTAACTAAACAGCTGGGTGAAGTGTGACTTCCAGTTGGTGATATCATCAAGTGAAAAACACAATACACCAAATGTACAGTAAGGTCAGCTGAAACAGCGTTAACTAGACTTGGACACAGTGCTAGCCTACTGTAACAAGCAGTGTGTTAAAAATAGTCATGATACACCCAAAAGGCACACTCTCTGTTCATTCTTTCTCTTCAACACACACACACACACACACACACACACACACACACAGACATGCGTGCACACACACACACACACACACACACACACACACACACACACACACACACACACACACACTAGGGCCGGGTCAGGCTGTGACTGGGCCGGTAGCTTGGGGCAGATGGTGTACGAGGCAGGGTGCTTGGTGGGTGGAGGGGAGTGTGTGTGTGGGGGGAGCAGAGATGCTGGCAGCTCTGTTTATTAGCCGTCACAGTGAGAGAGGGGCACTGGGATAACACACACCTACATGCTCACATAACAGCAACGAATAAACATCCGGGACACACAGGAAACAATTGATATAGCATAGTATCGCAATATTTTGCATGGCAACATTGTATTGATACACAAACACCACGTCTAGTATTGATTATAAATATTGCAAATGTAAATTAAACTTTTAGTAGCCTACTAGAATAATAAACTGAACTGCTTTTTCTGTCCACTAGATTAAGAGACTGAAAATTTTAAACACATGTTGACAAAGTTTTCCTTTGCATGAATAATTTGCAGTTGAAAAAGGTAATAAATCATGATATATCTATATATCAATATATGCTATCACAATACTCAGCATAATGCGAAACATTTAAAATTGCATTAGGATCTTGATAATATTGTATCGTGGGGTCTCTGGTGATTTCCACCTCTGATATATTTATACTTTAAATCATTAGCCTTTACACATGCTGCATCAAGCAAAACACCTTACGTTATCTAGCAGGTCATGTTCTTGAAGTCATACGTCTAAGGAAAACCAAAGCCTCTGGTGGATTTGAAGATGTGTTCTGCAGGTTGAAATTATTTTTTACTTTGTGATTATTACAGACCTACAATACTATCTCTACTCTGCCATGGCTCTCGGCTCCAAGCTCATTGGTTCTTACTGATGATGTAAATCTTTAAAAACAGCTCACAAATATATACTTTCAGTTTTTTTAAAAAAAAAAGCCTCCGTAATTTTCTAAAACAGCTGGTCACAGTAGTTTTGGACTAATAAATAGGAAGAAACAATTGATTTATTGTACTAGTTTCAGCTGTGGACTAATACATATTTGTAAAGAGGAATAAGCTATATCAGGTTTTGCTTTTGATCTCCTATAGGACTTGTTGCCATTAATAAAAAAGACTACATACTATTTTGTTTAAAAAGTATCATAAACTAATGAATACTGATGTAGCTTGGGTCATTTTTGGAGCTATTTTAGCTGAGGAATCATATTTTCATCTGCTGTGCACTGATATCACACACTGGGGAAGTAGTCCAAGCTTATTCTACATGATGTTAATGTGCTATTAACTGTAAACTTAACCTGTCTTAACATGAGCCTCCTAAACTTGGGTTAGTTTGGAGGTTGCTTTAGAATTTCTACAGCATATTATTTTTTCACTTCTCATAAAATGTAGCCAAAGATGCTAACATGGAGCCCTAGAGCCAATGACACACCAAGGACTAATGGATGATTTTGATTTCTCCGCTCACAACTATTTGCCTTGAGGTTTTCATTTACAAAATAAAGTCCACGAGACAGACTCTGAATCCTCTTCTAACTCCTCTCATTGCCTCTGTCCCGGCTGCTTAAGATCAGCTTTTCTCCTCACCTTGCCGATGAGCTTCCCCCTCTTGTTCATGCAGATGTAGAAGCCCGTCTCAGCACCCTTGATGCGCACTCGGCTCCCAAATGTGTCCGTTTCCACAATGAGTTTAGCTATAGAAATAAAACAAAGAGTTTGGTTTTTTTTCCTTAGCAACTACAGCTGAGAACAGGATGGTTGTTAAAAAATGTTAATGTGTCTTTTTTGTTGCCCGTCTGAAATATTCCTCAAATATTAAAACCTGAATGAATTACTTTTCAGGGCACATGCATATGTGCACGGACATAAAAGCATCGACAACACACGCAGGAATGCTTGACTGTGCTTTCAAGTATGCATACTCTCTTTCTATACACACACACAGACACACACAGACACACACAGACACACACACACTAGAACCTATGGGACCATTCCTGGGGATTTATGCAAGCTGAAATTCTTGCAAAATGATAAAACCACGTGTCTTTTGATTCTTTAAAAGCTAAAGAGGCGACCCTGGCAGGCTCATCAAGAATTCCTTTTCAAATAAATCTGTATTGACCTCACACATAAAGCTCCACATTTATCTCTATATCCAGAGACATACTGATAGATACAGGAAATATGGACAGTTCGCAGAGCATGACTTTATGTTGCATTGCTTTTCAACAAGCTACAAGAACAATTATTATTTCACTTATGCAGAGTAACAGAGTACTGTGTATTGTCAGTTCATACAATGTGTTTGCGCTGCAGTGATTTGACATTCTCACAGATATTTCTCTTGAATATTAAAAGCCAATAGCAGAAGACCTTTTATAAATACCATTTTTAATCCACAGTGTCTAATAAAAATGGTTTCATGGCGTCAGCCACAGGGTTACTGAGGTCACACACCCACTGACTAACCACTACATGTCTGAGAGCTATAGTTGTGGTCAAAATCAGCAGTTTTAGGCAGGCTGAATGACGGACAGTTGTGGGAGACACACACACCACCCCCATGTACACTTTTTTTTCTCATTTCATAGACAATTACTTCAGTATGAACCTGAATAGCTGCACACTCATTTTACTGCTATGCATGTGCACACAGTTACATTCTGCAACAACCCCCTGCACAGAAAAAACACCATGATTAACAGATATTTTAGTGGAGTTCAGTTCACTCTAAATACAAAAAAGGCCAGAGTGGCTGCAAAGCTTGACAAAGCCCGTTTGGTTCAGGCTGGACGGAGTAGGGTTGAAGATGGGGGTGGAGGCGAGGTGGGGAGAAGGAGCTATGCAGGAAATGTTCGGAAGGTAGAAGTAGGATGACTTCTAATGGCTCTTCCAGACCTCCGGGATCTCTGGAGGATCACCTCCAGCACCATCTACAATCTACCGGACAGTTTCTCGGAGCTCTGAGCCTCTTCTCCTCCAACAGTAAAGAGTGGGAGCACAAATGGTGCAAAGAAGACCACTTCCACCAGTCAGTGGAAGTGGTCTTCTAAGTTTGCTTAATAGGTATAGATAATGATGGTGATAAGAGGCTTTCACTTTTGTCTTGAAATGTAGTATCTTGAAACAAGACAAAAAATCTTTGACTGACTGAATAAATAGGAGCAAATTCTGCTAATATGTTGATTAATAAATGTTCGCTAATTTACACCTCTTAATTAAAACATTCAAATTAAACGTGTTAATTTGAAGCTAATTTTCATATCTAAGATAGTTTGCTCTTTAAATGCTTCAGGCCCTCTTCACTGGTTTAATGATATTAGAATATTGGCCTTGAGTCATATGTGTAAAAACGCTGGGAATAATTTCAATCACAAAGCAAAAACAAAATGTAGAAGTTAAAATTTATCTCGGAACCTACCTTATGAAATTTTCTAATAATAATAATAATAATAATAATAACAACAACAATAATATACAAAAACTCTAACTTTGCAGTCCAAAGGAGACAGAATTTAATAAGGACGGATTTTTTTTTTTAAATTGCAAAGCGAAATTTAATCAAACGCCTAAACCTAAAATTTCCTGCGCTGAACGGACAATGCCAGATTTCTGTCAAGTCGTAAATGACCAGAACATGAAATAGATCCAGACAATATTTACACTGTTGCGAAATTTAATGAACACACATAAAAATGTTAGGAAACTCAATAAACAAATAAATTAATTAATTCATAAAAAAAAATCACAGATCCACCTTGATACAAAACATTGAAAGGATCTCGGCGGGTTTCAGAAGGAGGATTTCTGGCTACCACAAGGGACTTGCAGGGCTTCTCTTACCGTGCACATCTCCATCGTCGGCCATGGCGTTGATCTTCTTGTTGGGCAGGACCTGGACATGCTTGCCGCTGGTCCGGCTGTACAGCTGGTAGATCCGGATCAACCTGCGGCTCACGCGGTCCGTAACTTTGCTCTGCTCGCTTACATGCTGCGTGAAATTAGGCGGGGACTGATTGGTTACCTGTCAGAAATTAGATGTCATCACAATCATCAGTATGTGTAGATCTGTCTTATATATATATATATATATATATATATATATATATATATATATATATATATATATATATATATATATATTACGGACATTTAACTGCGCAAAAAGAAGAAAACAATCTGGACTAGACTGAAACCAATTGTGTGTCTGCAGGTTAGTGTAGGAAATGACTGAGGCTCTTAAACACAGAGGGGAAAGATATCCAAACGCAACAACAGCTTGTTGTTGTTTTTCCCCGAGTGACAAGTGTAACAAGTTCCAGGAGAGCTGCTGCCAAATGAAATTAACAGCTTCCAAAACAGACGCACGGTGTGATTACAGGTTGTGCGTACAGGAGAATGCGCGCCACATCGCAGAGCACAAACACGTTGGATAAATGAACTAACAGAGCATCCACTTTAACTTTTCACTATTTGTATTTCTCTTTCACTTGGATCCCTCTATCCGCCGCGCTCCGCTGTGATGGAATGACGGCTGCTGACGGAAACATTGGCCCTGGTTACTTTTGAACCCCACGACATTTTTCACAAGGCTCGCAAGCATTTCCCGATGCCCCGATGCCCCGCCTGTGCCCGCGCGTCCTGTGCCAGGGCCGGTATGTTCATCAACAACCTGCCAGCAGGCCGCGCGCCCCGCTGTCCGGCGCACCGTGGGAGCCATCCGATATTGTTGTATCACATAATGTTATGATGATCCCTCACCTTTCCTCCTCTCGCTGCGCATCACACGCTTTGATTGCCATATGCTTAATAATAATACAAAAACGCAACATTCTGAATCTTGTATAAGAAAAGAAATGAAGTAGTGACATACCTGAGCATAGTAGCAAAATGCGAATAAATGTAGACACCTGCAGAGACAAAAAATAAAACATACATTAAGCATTAATGCATTAAAGCATTGATAGTGCGTAAAGAATGGACGCGGTGAATGAGAGGCACTCACAGATAGCTGAGTCTTGATGGGATAGGTCGCATGTTGGATGGAAGTGAAAAGCTCTTCCAGTAAATTCTGATCCTTTCAGAGCCGCAAAGTCCAGCAGATCTCGTTACAAATCAATCACTCAAGTCCAAAGATTTCATCGAAATCCACAAAAAAGGTCAGGGGTGTTGACAGAGAGGCTTATGCGCGCACAGCAGGCACATTCCTCATTAAATATACTGTAAGTCCATAAGACGATCAAGAAGCCGAAAAGTACTGACTAATAAGAATCATTCAAATGATGTCCTGTTTCTGTCACAGGGCTATACGCAAAGTCTAAGTGCACTTGCAGAAGTGGAGCGGTGCGTTAAAGTTTAGGGAAAAGCGCTGCAGGGTTTTCTTCTCCAATAAAACAAATGTTCGTCCGGCTGTCAGACTATTCCCCCTGGTTTGTAATCCCTCTGCGGCCTTCAGGTGTATGTGACCCCGCTGTAGAGGAGACTGGCGCTTCAGTGATCTCTCGATGCTGCTGCTCCGCTCGGTTGTGGCAGGACTGCAGGCTGGACGTTCCTTCTCTCTTCTCTCTATTCCCATCCCACACCGCTCCCGTGTCAAGCCTCTCGATCAGCGCTCACACACCCCCGGTTAAAATGGCAGGCTGATCTGCTAAGAACAAGCCCCCTTTTCTGCAGAACAAAAGCGGACAGCCCCAGCCCCACTCTCCCCTCCCTCCCCCCTTGATTTAAAACATCTCTCTACCTGAGGAGCGGTCCACACTTGGTAGGGGGGGAAAGGGGTGAGGAGGAGCCTGGGCTGCCCTGCGCGCACTGCCACCACAAGTCTGAGGAAAACAGTTAAATAAAAAAGGACCCCCTCTCATCATCACGATACAGTTGTGTTTGTGATGAATGGTCAGTAGTAACCTGATGACCCTCCTGCTCATTCCTCCTCTCCTCTCATGTCTCCTCTCATGCCCATGGATACTCCTCTCCTCCAGTTTGGGGATGCATCGAGCTGCTTTGTGTATTGACAGAGCAAAGTGTGAGACATATTAAAAGGATTACAGGCGATTAGCGTTTTTAAAACACACCCTCCCTCCATTTGATAAAGAGAAAGGTTTGAGTGAACTGCAAAGACAAACAGGCTTTTAAAGACTTATTCATGGATTTATCCAAAGCAATACAAGAATGGCTGCAGAGCAAAGCTGCGGACAGAGTGAGACATGAATTCATTAAGATGAAGCAGACAGCAGTATGGACAAGTGGGACATTCACACCTCACAGCCTGAAATGAAATAGGCCCATTTTGTTTTTTTGCGCCACATTAATTATCCGCAAATCGCACCCTTTTATTATAGAGAATAGCCATTCAATTATCCGTTAGGTTTTATTGATTGATTGAGCATTAATTAGACTGCTCAGTATCGGCTACAACAAGGACACAGAAACTCAGCACGGTCTGATTAATAAACGCCATTTAAGGTCGTTAGATTAGGTGGAGAGGCTTGACTTGCTTCATTGAGAACACCCTTTGCGCTGTTTGGAGTGTAAAGTGAGTTACTGGTTAAAGACTCAAGCTGGGAGCCAAACAAGGAGATGCTTTAGGGTGACTTGAAAGACTGCAGAGTTATGAATCAATAATGTTCGAATTGGCTTTGACACATCTTGATAAGACATATCAGAGAATATCACAACTGAGAAATCAGCCCACCGGAGAAGGTGGTCTCACTGTCAGCCTGTCATACAGGGTAAAGCCACCAGTGGGCGCTCTAGAGAGGCTGGTTCTGCAACAGCTTGCAGTGCCCTTGATGGTGTAATATGACATTTTTGAAGACAGTGTGGAGCTGTGAATGGGGCTCTGCTTTGTCCGTATCACATGCTGGAGTCACTTCATCTGTTGTCTGCTCTATTGACAGGCTTCATGTTGTCACATGGTTTGTCTCTCTGTTTCCTACCCTCCCTCCCATTAGCATCTTCTGCCCTGTGTGTGTGTGTGTGTGTGTGTGTGTGTGTGTGTGTGTGTGATGAGCGGCAGGTAGCTGCCACTCTGTACCCTGGCTCAGGGCCTGGCTGCCCTCCCCTTAACCCCAGGAGCCCTGCATCCATCAGCAGCCCTGCAGGGGGCAAACACCCTTCCCCCTCTGCTCCTATTCTCCCTCTCTCTTCTCTGTTTCTCCACTCATCACCAGAGCGCCATCAGTATGGGGTTATCAAAAATATATTTTTACACTGAAATAAAAAACATAATTCATATTTGATCATTATGTTTAACACCATTCAGTATTTGTGTGTTTTCTCCAGAATGTCTTGGTAGTTACTACCAGCTATCTATGCTTTACATCACCTTACATATTTTAGTTTTAGATCGTTGGCATCCATTGGGTTCCATTAATTTTGGTATGCTCCAAAAACAATCTTGCAGTAAACTGGCTTGTGATGAGCCATCCATAACTGTTAAAATCATAGTGACATGATGGTTGTGTGGTAACGTAGTGCTGATTTGAATAGTCTGCACTGCAGAACTACGTCACAATAATGTAACTGGTATAATCTGACATAATGTTGCTTGTGATGAATTACATCACTAAACTGACTTTCACACTGTAGTGAAATGACACAACACTGCCAACTGCTCTGAAGGTGGAAAGGCACATTCAGAGAACATTACACTGGTGTCCTCCATTACAGTACAATGGAAGTGATTGGTAGCCTATTTAGTTTGTGATGTACACAGTATTAAAAAATCAACAGTGACATTTCGGTCTTTAGCCCTGTTACACTGCCGTCATGCTGCCTCGCAGTGCTGTATATAAGGTACAACCATGGAATGGGGGGGACAGAGTGGTGTGGCCTTAAAGCCACCATGGGAGGTAGTAACAGTGCTGAAATGGTGTCTTTATAGAAGGGACAGCCGGCAGGACAGGACCATGGCAACACATTCTCACTCTGACCTTGTCACATATCAATGTTTGGTCATGGACTTTCCATGTTAAGATATGACGTACAAGATACCCTGGGTGTGTTGGTTGTTCCCGTTCTGGGACACTGTGTCAACCTCAGACTGTTACATGCATTGTCTGTTTTCAAAGAAAATGTACTGTTTGCATACAGTCTCCTTAAAAATAAATACACTACGTCAGTACAACATTGTGAACTAATGTTTTTTCCTTCAACAACAAACACATATGGTTATGTTTAGCTAACACGCACATGGTTGGGTTTACAAAAAAGTAACAGGGTTTGACTTTACAATCATACGGGAAGTGAAAACTGGCCTAGCGGGTGAAAGTCTGTGGTTTTTAGACCCATCCAACACCCCTACCTCCCCCCTACTCAGACTTTTTGCCCCTTAACTTAAGTTGTCTTCCAGCCACATTCCCCCAATGCCACCGGGTGCCGTTACAAAATAATGGTGACCAGCAACATGCCAATGGGAAAGGATGGCTTTTTTATCTGTGCCTGATGCTGTGATTGGGTGCTGCTCATCACATGACAAGTGGTGCACACTGCTGTGTTCCAAAAGCTGAACTCTGTTTATCTCAGGGCAAAGCAGTTGCACCCTGAAAAATAGGCGCTTAGGAATGCATGCGGGCCACGATGGCGTCACTCTGGCATTTGAGTGCGCCTGCCTTGCATCTACATTAAAAACAATTAATTCAAGGGCGCAAAAAACACGGCATGTATACAGCCCCTAAAATTACACACTGGAGCAGAATGATGCCACTGTCCTGTGGTTCTGTTTAAAAATGCAAAGGTGACATAAAGAAGGGACTTTGCAACAGCCCTATTGCGTGATCTCTGTGGATAATAACAGCACACAGAAAACAGTTTTTATTGGAACATGTCAGTGAAACATTTCTCTTTTTCTATTAAATATTATTCTCCTTTTCCCCTCTAACCCCCCTTTCCTTCAATTTACTACCTTGGTTACACCTCTCTCTCCCTCCATCATTCCTGCTCTACATTCCAACGTGCAGCCATCTGCCATCTCCCCTCCTCCCTCTGCTCTTCCTCCTCCCCCCATAATTTATCTCTCTCTTTTCCCTCAACCTTGTTGAGCTGGGTTTGGATTAGGATGGGCTTTAGACCCTCAGTACACGTCACATGAAATAGTTCGTAGGGCCCTCTCTAAAGTCAAAATGTCTTTACCTGTTCTGATAAGCCACTGCGATGAAAAGTCTCCCCTCATAGCCTCCTGGCTGCATCACACTGTCCCCCAGATCTCTCCAACAACTCTCTCTTTGTGGTCTCACTCTATGTAGCCTAGGCTTCATGTCCATATGGGTCATGTATGGTACTATACCAAAGTTTTTTGGTGGAAACATGACTCAAGCCTGTCTGTTCACCCCTGACATCAGAATGCGTCTCAACATGTGTTTCGAGTGACCACTTGTGATTGGATCTCACTTAACTGCTTTATATGCAAATAAAAACATACATAATTCCTGCAAAGCCCAAATGGTTTGTTGTTTTAAAGCAGTTGGAGGTTTGCCAGGCTACACATTATTTAAAATGGGTAAAATCTGATTCCTTTGTGAAGCTGGGCACAGCATATTGATTTGCTCAGGCCCTCCTCGCCCCTTCTCTGTCTGTTTCTGATGAGACAAGCACACCTCGTGGTCTCACCACCTCCCCAGTGCCAGGGGACTACTGCAGTGGGAGCGTGAGCTCCACGCAAGGACAGTTGGTGAGAGTCTGCCTCCACACACACACAGTGACAGGCCTAACTGTTAGCACAACACAGCCGGCGTTATCTAACAGTCACAGAAGCTGAGCTGTTTTGGTGTCTGTGTGAGGTTGTCAGGACCATTTAACATCTGCTACTGTGTTAGCTCCTGCCAACTGGCCAGACATTGAACTGACTGTCTGCCAGCCCCAGAGGAGAACGGCTCTGGAGATGGTCCTTCAGCGCCACCTCTAACCTGAATAATAGCAGCAACAGAAAGTTTGAGTCGGGTAAGCAAGGACATCAGTTGAGTAGGTAGTCCTTCAGTGTGGCCCACAACACATAAGCATACACACTGCTGAAAGAATGTGGCCATATGCCCTTACTCAGCTGATGTCCTTGCTTATCCGAATTTTACGGGAATGTGTGAGTGTAGTAGTGCAGGTAAGCTCTTGGTCCACTGTACCCGGTTATCCAGCTTCAGTCCCAAACCAACACTGGTGCAATCTGACTTTGTGTACTTTATGTGGGTGACTATGTCTCATCACCAGCACACAGTTGCTGTCAGCTCACTTCTGTTGTTCTGCACAATTACAACCACCCAAATAACAGACAGAGCTGAGCCAGAGGTCTCAAGTAACTCTGTGGTCCTCCAGTCACTTTCTCAGGCCCCAGTCATTAGGTGTGTGCCTTCAACTGTTTATCCATCTGGATGGAGAGAGAGAGAGAGAGAAAGAGAGAGAGAGAGAGAGAGAGAGAGAGAGAGAGAGAGAGAGAGAGAGAGAGAGAGAGAGAGGGAGAGAGAGCGAGCCTGGCATTACAGTCATTTCCAGTCTCAAATCCAGTGTGTCTTTGATTGCCCTGCTGGGTTTGACCAAATATACCCTCCTTCAAGGAACATATGCTAGTAATACCCATTCCATATGACCACTTACAGCCCGCACAGAGTCAGCCTCTGCTCTGACACCTGGATCTGTTCAAACCTGAGGCTGACAGTGAGGCCATATTTGCAGGAGATGATTCTGCAGATCATCTCCAGTGTTCAGCTGCCCAGGGCTGTTTCTGTTAAGTGGTGACCTGCAGTAACTAGTGGTAGTGAGGACATAGGCTGTAATGTGTTGGTCTTCATGCAGCTAGACACCAAATCTAAAATAAATGTACATATATTAATTTCAATTAGGGTGCTGTAAAACAGTGAATTGCCCCCATTCATGTTGGTAGAGAGTTACTGCCCCAAACAAAGTATTTCAGGGTCTTGTTCACAAGTGAGGGTAGAATGGCACATGAGAGAGATTGGCAGTTTGACACAGCATCTGCAGTGATGTGGGTGCTGTGCTGGACTGTTGTGGTGAGAGCTGAGCCAGAAGGCAAAGCTTTCGATTTAACAGTCCATCTATGACCCAACCCTCACCTGTGGTAATGAGCTACGGGTAATGATCGAATGAATGAGATCATGGATACAAGCAGCCAAAATGAGTTTCCTCTAAATGGTGGTTGGACTCAGCCTTAGAGATAGGGTAAGGAGCTTGGACATCCAAAGGGAGCTCGGAGTAGAGCTGCTGCTCCTTTGCGTTGAAGGGAACCAGTTGAAGTGGTTCGGGCATCTAATCAGGATGCCCCCTGGTTGCCTCCCATTAGAGGTGTTGCGGGCAGACTAAGAACATGCTGGAGGGATTAGATATCTCGTCTGGCCTGGGAACGCCTTGGGATCCCTCAGGAGGAGCTGGAAAGTGTTGGTGGGGAGAAGGGAATCTAGAATACTTTCCAGCCCCTGCGACCCGGCCTCTTGATAAGTGGTTGAATATGGTATGGCAATTAGGGTGCCATAGATGGAAGTCTTATTTAGTAGCTGTATGCTACTTACTAATGCTACTTTTGAACAAATGCCTATACACAAGACACATGGTGCCATATGTATTACCAACTATGATGAATCCAGCTAGGTGCATGGCTGTGCTGTAGCTTTCAAGTCTTCCAAACTGATAAAAACCCAAACATTTCTCTTTGCCTATGAAAACAACACAAATGTTTTCTGATTTTAGTAAGATTACATTATTATTTCTGATAGGTGTGTAAGTGTGTATCTGTTTGTCTGCACCTAGTCACGAAAACTACTGGACCAATCAGCCTAATATTTTGTTTGCACATGTATCACTGCATGCTCAGGGACCTCTCATGGTTGCAAGGATTCACAGTTTTATGCCTTCACTGACTGAATTCCTCACTCCTCTTAACCTGGCAAGTAGTGGCTGCAAGTTTTCCAGAAATTGGCTCAACTGAAGACAACAAGCCTTACCTTCTGTTACAAGGCATATTTTGGCCTTCGTTGTGGCTCAGAATTTCACATCAGTAGAAAATGTTGGTCTCATTTTTAACTGAAGCTTTGTGTTTATTGTTGTTTTTTTATGATTTTTTTTGTGCTGTAGCCTACAAATAAAAAAAAAATTCCAGCTATGAACGACATGAATCAAAGATTTGTGCCTGCTTTTTAGTTATTAAAATATACAGTCATCCAAATAATTATACTGTATCTACATTTCACATACAGTGCCAGTTAGCAGGAAAACTCAATCTGATCTGTACAATGTGCCATGCATTTTTGTTAGTTTCTTGGAAACTTCTGAAAAGTGCTTCAGCACGTCTGTTGTAATTAGGTTATAAATACACAAACTACTTGGTTAAAGTAGAGTAAATAATGTGGCTTTGGTTAAAAACAGCTACTGTGGTACAACACTTTCTCACTCCGACCTCGTCACATATCAACATTTGATCATGGACTTTCCATGTCGAGATATGATGTACAAGGTACCCTGGGTGTGATGATTGTTGACGTTCTGTCAACTTCAGCCTGGTACACGCATTGTCTGTTTTCAAAATACACTTACATTTTCACAGGAAATGTACCTCTAGTCTGAAGAAAATAAAAAATGTGGCGGTGTGCTAGCCTGGAAATCCACACTCAAATCTAGAAATATTTTGAGTCTGGCCCTCACCGATACACCCTTCCTACCCAAGGGGCGGCACTAAGTGAGGCATATTAAATGCTGCCATATGCAATTGGATAGCACGATAGCCAATCAGAGCAAAAAACTAGGTGACGTATTCATTGCACTAAGCCCCATTTGTTTGCCAACCAGTGGGGCTAACTGATATATTATGCTTTTGCCGTATCCCGTTGGCAAAACGGCAAAAACGTCCTTCCTGGAAGCAAAGGCTTCTAGGGCAGTCTTCTGTTCCTCTCTCAAGGAAAAAGACAAGTGTAGTTGGCTTAGTGTTTCTTCCAAAGCTAAATCGAATGGACGCGGTCCTTCAGCAGCTGCCATCTTGGCTGTTTACTTTTCGACTCCTACGGTGCAGCGCTGTCTTCATCATGTTACGCCTGCCCAGAGCCCGCCTCTGTCAGATAGACTGATCTGATTGGTCCAATAGGCGATTCCCGTGCAGTGCAAATTTGATTTTTGCTTGGGGCGGGGCATCCTGATTTCCAGGTCAGTGGTGTGCAGTTATAAAGAGGTGAACTTATCAGACCTCTGCAGCCAGGGTAGTTGCTACTAGTATAAAACACCTGAGCAGCAACCTTCAGGTTTTGACAAGAAAGAAGGATGCTTGGAATAAAAGAGATGATGTCTCTGATTATGCTGCATTCAAACTGTCCTTTTTGAGTCAGTTTGCAGATGTGCAGTGCTAAAGGGTTAAAGGTTAGGGAACAATCATAGTCATTGTTGAAAGAAACCAGAAGCAAAACAGTGGCTTCCCATGTAAAAGTCACATAGTTTTGTTGACCCATCAATTCACTCTAAAATTGACAGGCTCTGTGGCTCTGTAACATTGGCATTCTACTTCCACCTCTGAGTCATAATTCACAGCTGCTTTTCTGTTAACATACTGGGGGTCATTCTGAAACGATCATAATCAACAATCACATATTTTTTTTCTCACTAACCATAACTGATTAAAGTTAAATTTATTTTGCAATTTAATTACATAACTCCAATACATGTAACTAGATACTCCCCAGCACTGCCTAGTACCACAAGGTTGTTGAAAATTAAGGTTCTGGGAAAACATAGGTTAAGGACTGTTAAGTTAAGTTTCTACCTTGGAAAAAGCTTATTTGTTTTATCAAAGTTACAAAGACACTGCCAACACAGTGCGCATTCACACTTGGTACTTAATTTCAGAATGATTTTGTCCTTAAATGGTGCCTTCATAAATGCAGGAGGTACTGAGCCTTTTATCAGCCGAGGAGGGCGCTGGGGTGTGGACGTCAGTCACATGACTTGGGCTTGAGTCAGACTCGAGTCACAAATTTGATGACTTTAGACTTGACTTGACAAAATCAAAAAAGACTTGCAACTCAACTTGAAATTTAACTCTAATGACTCCTGATTTTGCGTGGATCTGAGCCTTTTGACTTGAAAATACTTGATACCTTTTCCAATACCTAAGATTAAAAAGAATGTTATTTGAGAAGTGTGCCATTAGTTAATTAATTTCCTTTCTTTTTCCTGAATTAACATTTATAAATGCTTTTCATTCCCAGCAAGTCGACACTTAATTCCCCAGATCCACTTTGTTTGAACAAATCAAACAGCATCCAGTCAAGTTGCAGGAGAGAACCATGAAGAATTAACATTATGTTATTGAATGCCAGTTTGAAAAAATGATACTACAGATAATTTTGTTTGTTCAAAAAGTGCACAGTAGTCAAAAAATGAATTGCACTATGTTAAATGTGCCGAATGAAAATTACTGATGCAAACACAACAGATTGCAACAAACTTATTTTAGGAAATAAATATATTAAAATAAAAATTTCATGATTTTTATAATAGTAATTTTTTTTTTTTTTTTTTTTTTTTTTTTACTATTTTTTCACTTGACCTGTGACTTGCCTGTCTTGATTCGGGACTTCAGTACAACGACTTAAGACTTGTGACTTGTAAAACAATGACTTGGTCCCACCTCTGCTGTTGAGTGATACCCTTTTTCCGAATCTCATGGAGTACTGCTCCACAGACAGTGCCAGTGTTTGTACAATTTCTCATTTCTTGATCAGTTTAAACAAAGTGATGATACAGAAGAAAACTAACCAAAGAAGCTCAGTAGCTGATGATACAGCGGTGATGAATCTGAAAACTTATTAATGAAAAAAAGTGAGTGAAGTGTTTGTGATGATCTTTCAGTCTGTGGGTATCATTTAGTTCACACACACACACACACACACACACACACTGGTCCTTTCAGGCAAAGACAAGCAGCACTCAATCAATGGTCTGTAAAGGAAATAGTTGTTAACAGATCAATCACCTGTAGGATGAGACCAACAGAGGAACAATCCATCTTTGGCTGAAGCATAGGATCTATCCACACACACACACACACACACACACACACACACACACACACACACACACACACACACACACGCACACACACACACACACACAGAGCCAGGGCTAGACTGTGACTCTGACCTGGTGGTGCAGGATCATGTTGATGCAGAGGTCAAGGATTTCTACAGAGAGCTTCACATGTGTTTCATGACTTGTGCTGTGCTACACTTAGAGCACACAGAGAAGCAGATGACCTCAGTGTCTGTAGTCCATGACAAGAACACTCAAACTGACTCCTGCCTTTTTGAAAAAACAAAACAAAAACAAACAAACAGAAAACTGCTCACTCTTTTGGTACTTTTCAAAGTCAAGGAAGGATCCTAAAATGCCTGAATGTCAAGGAGGCTACATCATCAAATCCCACCGAAAGACTGTTTAAATGTCAAGAATCCTTTGAATTCCACCAAGGACTGGGTCATTCCTTCAGGGAATTTTTAAGGATGCCTGTGTGTATCGTCAGCAAGCATGAAGTACCCACAATACTCATGATTTACGGACTTGAAGGACACATACCCATACACCCTCGCTAGCCTGTTCCAATGTGTGTTTACTAAATGCTAGGAAGAAATCTTGCCTACCCTCTGTAGGACCCGACTTGGGAGGACTCGTCTTACCAAGGAAGCATCCTTGCCTTTGAGAAACACCAACTGCCAGTCTGCTCCGTTATTGTTACCTTGGCTACCTGTGCTCTCCATTGCAGAACAACTGAAATTAACTTTGTTCATTAAGACACTATTCCCTGTCTGGGCTTAGCTTGAGACCAATGGCTGAAAATCAGACAGCATTAATGCAATAATATCCCTTCAGCATATACTGTACTGCATCATGTCCTCTTTCCTACTTTGTTGGCGTGATGGAGGTCTATCATGACTTGACGTAGGATAATGCATTATGGTGACAACACCACCCTTTGCAACACCAGGTAGTCCCAATTAGTGCTGTTTCCAAATCAGGTGATGATGCTGCCTGTCAGTTTGTTCTCTATGGTGCAGGTGCAGAAAGACTTAAGCACCCTGAGGGGCATCCTGAATCCCTCCCTCCATCACCCCACCTCCTGAGGCTCACATGTTCAAAATAAAAGTGCACTTTTGGATTCCCCCATGGTAGAAAAAACATAAAAAAATGTCCGCTATGGTAATCCAAATGTTCACAAAAACATAATGCAGAGCGAGGGTGCCCTTCCAGTGCAGTGACATATAGCTGGAGTCCCCCTTTTTTTTGTTTTTTTGCCCTTACCCTTCAGACAGCCTGAGTCAGCCACTGCTTGTGCTCTAATTTTTGCAAGGAATTGCCATACAAATATGATATCATATGAATTAGTGTCCCACGAATAATGCTACGCCCCTGAGGTAAAGTTAAGTAATTCACTTAAAGATAAGAAGGTTAGGTTTATGCAAATAAACAAATAAAGTTACTGTGGTTTGGTTTTGGGAAAGAAACATTCTACAGGACATACCTTAAAATGAGTCAAAGTTTGCTTAGAGTTCCAAATACTGGTCCCCTGGGGAAAGTCCTGTGTATTGTGACCGAACCATCGCCCCAACATCTCATAACTGGCCCAGTCAGGACTGTTTTCTTTTTTACTGTCATTGGTGCATTTCACAGCCTTCCAAAATACGGATGTTATGCACAAATTATTGGCTCATCATTATGTGAGATATGTACGAATTGTGGAGTTGTTTTTTCGTATGAAAACATTCCAACAGTGTATGAGAACAGCCTGATTTTCACAATGTTTATCTCCATGTAAAGCACTTACGTGCAACACCAATGAATGAGGCATTTCTATCAAATTGTGCTACATAATTAAACTTGACCTACAATGGCTTCAGTATGTATGAGGTTTGTGTGTATGCATGTCAGTGATCAGGACCTCTGATGTTCGCTGAGAACCTCACACCCTTCCACCCTTCCACTGATGGCTGTGATTGAGAGAGCTGCCTCTGGATCTGCTACAGGGTTTACAATGTTCTCTGCCTTTACTTCAGTCCTCTGGAGGTCGCTGGACTGCTTTTCACATTCTCTTCTCACACACACACACACACACACACACACACACACACACACACACACACACACACAGAGGTGAAGCAGTAAAAATACCTGGCAAACTGCCGCTGCTGAGAATTAGCTGAGCTGAGTGAATGTCTGAGAACACTGCAGCAACCAGACTGTGGGCACATGCACACTGCGTGCATAAATGCTCACACACAGACTTACATAGACAAGAGCCACATATACAAGCACATGTGTGGGAACAAATGAATGTGCTTGATCAAACACACTGAGAAAACATAAACATGCACAATCACATACTGTACAAATTCATGCACACGTGTAACATTATATAAACACATGTGTAAACTATTATATTATATATATATGTATATATATATATATATATACATATAATTATTTAATACTCCACTTCTTAATGTACACATGCACAAAACTCATATACACAGTTCATACATAATAACACAAAACACAAAGTAATCAGCCATTACATGTGCACACAGATATTTGATATTCAATTAAAATACACACGCACACAAACACATACTCAAATACAGAACTAAAAAATATAAAGACACACATAGTACTGAGCACACACGCACACACACACACACACACACACACACACACACACACACACACACGCAGGCGTGGGCGAGGCGGTGAGGTAGACGAGTCCAAACCAGCGTGGGAAACTGTTCCCACAGTTGGTGAGTATAGCAGCATGGGTTTAAGGCGGAAGCTGCTCAGTTCACATTGATGGACACATGGTGTGAGGAGTGTGTGTGTATGTGTGAGGTGGGGTTTGTCCAATTGATTTGAATCCCAACTGGTCCTAAATTTCCCCACCATAGCCCTACGCATGTGTGTTTAGTGTGTTGTAGAGAAAGAAAGATGTTTGTGATCAACACACACCTCTGTAGGTCCAATTGATTTGGTGAGTTTTTGTATGAGCAGGACATTGATAACTGAGTCACAGATTGTCAGCTGTAACTAAACACCTCACTACTTGTCCTCTCGGTATAAAATCAGATTACAGCGTGTCTGGGAAAGCACACCTCATATGGCATCATAACATCTGTGTGTGTATGGCATCACTGTCAGATCTATTATGGGCTTGACATATGGTAGTTTCCTTGTGTTCATGTGAAGGTTGACAGGAGCATAAAGCAGCGTCTCTAAGATTTTGTGATGTCACAATCAAAGCATTTAATGCAAGACAATCGATGTTCTGAACGAAAGTAGGGGTGAAGTGTTTTGCAACACGTGCAACATTGTGGTGCAACATAAAGATGTTCTACAGCAAAACACCCACTGAATGACGCATGGAAAACAGCTGACAAATTGCCATGACAGAGGTTGTTGCATCCACATTTTTTTTTTTTAACATCTTCTTACATTGTTGGCTGCTGCTTTATAATTATCCATGTTTCCAGATGGTTCTAGTAATATATAGTTTCTGGTTGTGCATGCTCAAACTGTCAAACATATCCCCACTTCAATACAGTTGCATGGTCAGGACAGCACCTCACTTCCCACCGTCACACCAGTCCTTATCCATCATTAAAACATACCTCCTCTCCTTGGGTCTCATTTACAAAACAGTGCATGGGATCCATACCAAAAATGAACATATGGACAAAAGTCAAAAATGGCATGCAGCAAAAAATATTTGACAATTTCTACAATCAGGCTTCCATCTCACCATCTGCGTCGCCAATTTCCCATCTCCAAAATGCATGGGTCAGTCAAAGTTTCTCCCAACCAATCTGTTTTTATAGACGACAACTTTTCCGTGGGAATTGGAGTACACCTCTCTCAGGCCTCGTTTTGTGTATGCACAATGTTGATAAACAAGACCCCCTTCTCTTGCCAGAGTCCTCTGCTCTGTCAGATTGGCATATAGAAAAAGAGCTTCCTGGCAATTTTCTGTAAAACTGATATCCTGGTGGAAACTGATGCAGCACAGTTGTCCTCAAGTGTATTTTCCAACACCGGTACAATGGCTGGCAGGATGCTAGGTCAGGTGGCACTTCCTTATCCTCTCTTTTTCTCAATGTTTACTGATGTTTACATTTGAATACCTTGACTTGGCTAGCTAGCAGCTAGGTAGCAGAAGCTGACAGGAAGAGTTTACAATGTACAGACATACAAACCTTCAACATCTTCACTGGAGCTCGTACCCACCCTATCAACATAAAGGTCAGTGATGGGGAGCCTCCTACACAGAACAGAAAAATGATGAATCCGCACACCAAAATGAGCTCCTGTGCATTTTAATAGCGTGCTAGGCTGATGCTGTATGACTTGAGCCTCCTACACAGAGCACAACATCTTACCAGTTAGGAGGAGGATAGAGACAGGGAGGAAGTCCTCTGCCTTTGACCTGACATTGGATGGTCAGTCTTGCCAAGCTCAAATTTTGGTGAGTTCTTCGTCATATTTGCACAACTGCCCCAGCCTGCAACATTAAATAACAGAAGGTGCCAGGGGGCAGGCACATTTGACATCTTTGAGAAAGCTGAAAGATAAATTACACAAAAGCTGTGCTCAGTTAATGACGGATGCTCATCCTTGGTCCCATATAAAGACTTTGGAGTAAAACCAGGCTGTACCCAAAGCTCATGACCATAGATGAGGGCTGGGACATAGATGGACCAGGAAATGGAGAGCTCTGCCTTCTGGCTCAGCTCCCTCTTCACCACGACAGTCAGCTGCAGCACCTGCATCACTGCTGATACTGCACCAAACAGCCAATCCATCTCATGCTCTGTTTCATCCTCACTCATGAACAAGAACCCAAGAACTCCTTCGCTTGGGGCAGCAACTCACTGCCAACTCAAAAGGGGCAATCCACCATTTTCCAGCAGAGTACCATGACCTTAGACTTGGAGGTGCCGACTCTTATCCCAACTGCTTCACACTTGGCTGCAAACTGCCCCAGTGCATGCTGGAGGTCATGGTAAGAAGAAGCCAACAGAACCCCATCATCTGCTCCTCCAGTCTGCATGTCGAAGTATCCTTGAGCAAGATACTGAACCCTAAATTGCTCCTGATGGCTGTTCCATTGGTATATGAGTGTGTTAACAACTGAGTAGCAGGCGGCACCTTGTATGGTAGCCTCAGCCACCAGTGTATGAATGTGTGTGTGAATGGGTGAATGTGACTCGTAGTGTAAAAACCGCTTTGAGTGGTCGGATGACTAGAAAGGCGCTATACAAATGCAGGTCCATTTACCATTTACCAAAGAGATGCCATTCTGAGGTCCCTAAACAGGACCCCTTACTCCCCTGGCTGCACCTTGAGGTCCTGTTCATAAATATAACAAAAAGAATCAGTGACAAGGGACATCTGTGGCAAAGACCAACACCCACTCAAGTGTATGGACAAAGCTCTCACTTTGGTTATACAAGGACTGGATGGCTCATAGCAACGACCCCAGTACCCCATACTCCTTCATTACTATCTACAGGACTCTCTGGGGGACGCGGCTGTAAGTTTTCTCAAAGTTCACAAAATTAATGTAGACTGGACATACTCCCACAACTTGACCTCTTCAGCAGGCCTGAAAGGGAAAAGAGCTGGTCCACTGTTCCATGACCAGGATGAAATCTGCATTGCTTCCCCTAAATCCAAGGTTTGACAAGCAATATGTATTTCATATAGAAATACATTTCCTAGGTCTCAATGTCCAATGGAGGTTATCAACCAAAGTGATATACACATCAGCTGATGGGCAGAGTGTCATGACATTTAACACCTGTGGCACAAACATCCCACACATCATTCAGAAAGAGTTTGTCCATGCAGATACTTTTAATTCTATCAGTCCAGGTTTAGTGATTTCTGCCTGCACTCCAGTACAGTGGAGGTGAATTTAGTTTGTGTTGTTCACAGCATCTAAAACGATTAAAAAGCAACATTTGTTTTCAGAAACGGTGTCACAATTTATTTTTAATAAATAATTTTTAATAATTAATAATAAATGGAAATATGCAAATTCCAACTCAGTGAACATCAACAAAGAAAACAAGCATCTTTTGCATTGATACAGACTTCTCCTTATTTTGCACTATTCGATGTAAGTGTCTAATATAGCACCATGCCATGACAATGACATAAGTGTACAAACAGGAGAACATCAGGTGACTGCAGTCTTCACATTCCTGAGAGGGCGACCACCAAATGGGCCTGATCCTGAGTGGAGCAGCATGTGTGACATCTTTGACAGATGCACCACACACACTGTTTGGAAATACTTTTATTGTTGTTGTTGTGACAAAACAACAGTCACTGCAATTTGTTTGCATTTGGTAACGAAAGTAGCTCTAATGAAAGAATTTTGACTTTGACAGTGACTATTGGCTGGTTCAATCCAGCTCCAGCTTCTGTTCCAGTACACCTGTAGGAATAAGAGAAGATAACTAAAAGTGTTCTATAGTGATACTGTTGGGTGATTTTGTAGCTCATACAGTGACAAACTATGGCTCAGTGCAGCTTTTTGTTGTTTATACTGATCACAAAAGTGATGGCTGGTGAGGAAAAACTTTCAGTATCAGTGTTAAAATTGAAAGGTGCTGAGAAGGACAGTGAGTATGAGGCAGGTTAGGGTTAAGTGGAATGAGTGAAAGACTGAGCAGGAGGGAGAGATCAGGCAGCAAGCAAGAGAGGAAATAAATTGAAAAAGCAGAGAGTAATACGGGGTCTTGCAGGAATTTTTTTCGAAGAGGAAAAGAAAAAAATGGGCCGGTGGAAAGGGGAGACGCGGCATCGTGTTCAGAGCTGTTGTGTTTCTTTCGGTCCCCCTCTTCAAAGGGACGCTGGTCCTGATGGCTTTACCATACGCTGCTCTGGGGGTTAGAGCTGGAGCACAGAACTGCACAGTACCTGCAGGACTGGAACTGCAGGGAGTGGGGTTCATGACAGCCCAGATGGGGTTTAGCAGGCAACTTCAGCGTGGTACTTCTGGTGAACCTGTAGACATACAGCATGCTGACGGGCTGCCTGCTGATGACAGAGAGACTGAAAGACTGCCCCTGTGCTGGATCGAGTGTGTGTTGAAAAAAGAGTTGAGCGAAGAGGTGTCAAGGTGACACAATGGGCTTTGACAATCTGCAGCCATAGGATTTTGTGAGGACTTGAAATCGTCCCTGGATGCAGTGGAACTTAAACCCCCCTCTGCACAGTTTACACACTGTTAGCTGTTAAAATAACATTTCTTATGAGTGATTGTACTGGGTGTATGTGTCAAAAAAAAAATTTCCCTTTATATTAAAGGATGTATGTGCACATGCAGCCAGACCTGTATTGTCTTAAAAATAATTCAAAACTCATTCAGACTTGCTTTAAATGTTCAGTGTTTAAAAAGTAGGGAGATTTAGTAATAATTAGTGGTGAGGACTGTAGATTTCAACCCACTGAAAATTAGAATTCCTCCAGTGTTCATTGTTCAGGAGGTTTTTACCTGGAGCTGTGTTATTCCCAGAGGTCTCTTTCTCTCCAAAACAAACATACCCAATGATAAAAACTGGTAAAATGCTGAATAAAGCAGTTTCATATTGCAAATCAGTGTTTCATCCACACAGTTTGATATGCCACGGACGGGCTGCTCACCCACCCTGCGATGTGTGCTTGCATTTCTCTGATAATTACGTGTGTGCTCACCTTATTCCTGATCCAGATGTTTGGGAGGTTTTTCCTGTGAGCCAAATTATCCTCAGAGTTCTCTTCCTCTCCAAAACAAATGGACCAGATGATTAAAACCAATAAAAACACAGAATAAAGCAATTTTAGGCTACAAATCAATGTTTCTCTGATGCTGTTTGGCATGTCAGAGCCGGGCTGTTAGCCTAAAACTAATAATGTGTGCTCACCTTCCTTCGCTGATAACTTGGGATCCAGACGTTGAAAAGGTTTTTTAACCACAGAGGTCTCTTCCTCTCTAGGCTCACAAGTCAGTCTTTAGACACTTTGCTTAACGAAAGACTGATGACTTTCTCCCTGATTTTGTGTTTAGATGGGCAGATACAATTTCAGAGTTTAAAAAAACTCCCTACGTTGCAGAACCAATAGTAAATCCGCAGGGCGGTCCTTTGGTGGCTCGCTGATCTCTTGTGCTCATAAACACAGTCCGACTAGATACGCGTGTACAAAATGGCTCAAGTCCTTAATTTCCACAATCTTGTGGACTGAGCACACGTTTGATAAAACGGAGTTAAATCTCTCGGCATCCATTTTCAAGCTCTCTGTGTGTTTGTTTCCTTGCAGACAAGAAAAGGGGGAGCGCACATTTCGGGGAGGGTGTGTCCTTTTCAAAAATGCAAGAGGCATTACTTTGTTGCTGGCCGTTTTCTCCCGTGTGTTAAACACACTTTAGAAAGGAGTGTCCCCAGACTATCAGAAGGCAGAGATCTCTGATTGTCTGGTGGCGAGACTACTTCCTCTCAAAACAAATGGACCAGGTGAATAAAACCTGTAAAAGTACTGAAAACAGCAGTCTCGTGTTTTTCTGACTGCTCATAACTATGATGAGCAATGCAAAAACACAAAAAACTGCGAATGGCCCTATCTATTAGCCAGTGTTTGGTTTGTTCATTTTGGGCTACTGTAGCAGCATGGCAGTAGAATATGGCAATTCTTATTTTCAGGTGAATATTCACCAAAGAAAATATACTTGTTCATTTGATATTCCATCTCAGCTAATATATCCAACTAAACTGGACATTTAAAGGGGCTCTATGTGATATTCAGAGCATTAGCTAGCAGCTAATGGTGCTAGTAGTACTAAACAATAGCAACAATGCTGACAGAGCTAACAGTGTTGATTGGGGGGAACCATATCCACTGCTGTCACAATATCAACCACAACTACCCTATTCAATTCAATTCAATTTTATTTATAAAGCCCAATATCACAAATCACAATTTGCCTCACAGGGCTTTACAGCATACGACATCCCTCTGTCCTTATGACCCTCACAGCGGATAAGGAAAAACTCCCCAAAAAAACCCCTTTAACGGGGGAAAAAAACGGTAGAAACCTCAGGAAGAGCAACTGAGGAGGGATCCCTCTTCCAGGACGGACAGACGTGCAATAGATGTCGTACAGAACAGATCAGCATAACAAATTAGCAGTAATCCACATGACACAATGAGACAGAGAAAGAGAGAGACAGAGAGAGAGAGATGCAGGTAATGACAGTAGCTTACAACAACATTATTGAAAGTAATAATATTATAGTTATAGTTCTGGCTACTGTGGTACAATATGTTGAAAGTATGTATTAATATCTGGCAGTATACAAGTGTGACAATAGTCATATGTGTATAATAACAGTAGAAGTATGACTAATGACTAATGATGGCAGCAGCAGCAGGAGGCATCTGGCAGGACCACGACAGCAGCACAACCACACACGTCACGCTGTCCAGGCACCGCTGCGATATGAGTTAATCTGAGAGACAGTGGAGCACAAAGGCTCCGGAGAAGAAGCCGAGTTAGTGACATCCAGAATGGCCGAGTTAGCAAGATGCAGTAATAGAATACGAGAGAGAGAGAGAGAGAGAGAGAGAGAGAGAGAGAGAGAGAGAGAGAGAGAAGGAGAGAAGGTGCCCGGTGTATTATAGGGGGGTCCTCCGGCAGACTAGGCCTAAGTCAGCCTAACTAGGGGCTGGTACAGGGCAAGCCTGAGCCAGCCCTAACTATAAGCTTTATCAAAGAGGAAAGTCTTAAGTCTAGTCTTAAATGTGAAGACGGTGTCTGCCTCCCGGACCGTAACAGGAAGATGATTCCACAGGAGAGGAGCCTGATAGCTGAAGGCTCTGGCTCCTGATCTACTTTTGGAGACTTTAGGGACCACGAGTAACACTGCGTTCTCAGAGCGCAGAGTTCTGGTGGGATAATAAGGCACTATGAGCTCTCTAAGATATGACGGAGCTTGACCATTTAGAGCTTTATAAGTTAACAGTAGGATTTTAAATTCAGTTCTGGATTTTACAGGGAGCCAGTGCAGAGAAGCTAAAACAGGAGAGATATGATCTCGTTTCTTAGTTCCTGTTAGTACACGTGCTGCTGCATTCTGAATTAGCTGGAGAGTTTTTAAGGACTTACTAGAGCTACCTGATAATAGAGAGTTACAGTAATCCAGCCTTGAGGTAACAAAAGTGTGGACCAATTTTTCTGCATCTTTTCGGGTCAGGATAGGCCTAATTTTTGCAATATTACGCAGATGAAAAAATGCAGTCCATGAGGTTTGTTTTAAATGAGAATTAAAAGACAAATCTTGATCAAATATCACTCCGAGGTTTCTTACGGTAGTGCTAGAGGCCAGAGCAATGCCATCTAGAGAAACTATGTCATCAGATAAAGAGTCTCTGAGTTGTTTGGGGCCAAGAACAATAACTTCAGTTTTGTCTGAATTTAACATCAGGAAATTGGTGCTCATCCAGGTTTTTATGTCTTTAAGGCAATTATGGAGTTTAGTTAATTGATTACTTTCTTCTGGCTTCATCGATAAATACAACTGTGTATCATCCGCATAACAATGGAAATTTATAGAGTGATTTCTAATGATGTTACCTAAAGGAAGCATATATAGAGTAAATAGGATTGGTCTGAGCACAGAACCTTGCGGAACTCCAAAACAAACTTTGGTACGTAAGGATGATTCATTATAAACGTGAACAAACTGAAAACGATCAGATAAATAAGATTTAAACCAGCTCAGTGCAGAACCTTTTAGGCCAATTAAGTGATCCAGTCTCTGCAGTAGAATTTGATGGTCAATTGTGTCAAACGCCGCACTAAGATCTAATAAAACAAGTCCTTTGTCTGAAGCAATCAGAAGGTCATTTGTAATTTTAACTAGTGCTGTCTCAGTGCTATGATGCACTCTAAATCCTGACTGAAATTCCTCAAATAGATTATTATCATGGAGAAAATCACACAGCTGGTCTGTGACTACTTTCTCAAGGATCTTTGACATAAAGGGAAGATTAGATATTGGTCTATAGTTGGCTAACACCTCTGGATCCAGGGTGGGCTATTTTAGTAGAGGTTTAATTACAGCTACCTTAAAAGACTGTGGTACATAGCCTGTTAATAAGGATATATTGATCATATCTAATATATGAGTGTTAACTAAAGGAAAGACCTCCTTAAGTAGCCTAGTTGGGATGGGGTCTAAGAGACACGCTGATGATTTAGATGAAGAAATCAATGCGGTCAATTCTTGGAGAGAAATTGGGGAGAAGCAATCTAAATATTTATTATGTTTTACAGCTGTGTTTGAGGTTAGATAGGTACTATCTGAGGACAGGAGGTCATGAATTTTGCCTCTAATAGTTAGAATTTTGTCATTAAAAAAGCTCATAAAATCATTACTGCTAAGGGCTAAAGGAATACAAGGCTCAATAGAGCTTTGACTCTCAGTCAGCCTGGCTACAGTGCTGAAATGAAACCTGGGGTTGTTCTTATTGTCTTCTATTAATGCTGAGTAATAGTTTGCTCTGGCATTGTGGAGGCCCCTCTTATAAGTTTTGAGACTGTCTGTCCAGATTAAACGAGATTCTTCCAGTTTGGTTAATCGCCAATTCCTTTCAAATTTTCGCGATATTTGTTTTAACTTACGGGTTTGAGAGTTATACCAAGGAGCGAACTTTCTTTGCTATTTGAACTTCTTTTTAAGAGAAGCTACAGAGTCAAGTGTTGTTACTTGCGAGCCTAGCGCTATCGACAAAATGATCAAAGTCGGTACAGGAAACCTCTGTTACTGAGGACTTGGTATTGAATTTAATGACGGAGTAATCTTTTCCTTAAATTTTGCGACAGCACTATCAGATAAACATCTAGTATAGTAACTGTTGCTGAGTGGCGTGTAATCGAGTAAAAAGAAATCAAAAGTAATCAGATAATGATCCGATAGCGAGGGATTCTGTGGAAAGACTTTTAGATTATCAATTTCAATTCCATACGTCAGAACTAGATCGAGGGTATGGTTAAAACAGTGAGTGGGTTCATGTACACCCTGACTGAAGCCAATGGAGTCTAATAATGAGATAAACGCAGTAGCCAGGGAGTCATTACCAACGTCAACATGAATGTTAAAATATCATACAATAATAACTTTATCTGATTTAAGAACTAAACTGGATAAAAACTCTGAGAATTCAGATACAAATTCAGAATACGGGCCAGGAGCACGGTACACTATAACAAAAAAAAGTGGCTGCGAGGTTTTCCAGGTCGGATGTAAATGACTAAGAACGAGGCTTTCAAATGAATTATAATCAAGTTTAGATTTAGGGCTGATTAACAGACTAGAGTTAAAAATGGCTGCAACTCCCCCTCCTCGGCTGCTGCCTCGAGGAATGTGGGTATTATTATGACTGGGAGGAGTGGACTCATTTAGACTAACATATTCATCTGGACACAGCCAGGTTTCAGTGAGACTGAGTAAATCAATATGATTATCTGATATTAATTCGTTTACTAACACTGCTTTAGACGATAGAGACCTGATATTTAACAGTCCGCATTTAATTCTCCTGTTTTGTCTTTCTGTCACAGAAGAGGTTTTAATTTTTATGAGGTTGTTATGCACAACTCCTCTTTGTTTAATTTTAGATTTAAATAATTTAGGTGGTCGGGGGACAGACACCATTTGTATAAAACTATGAAAACTATGGCTGGGTAACTGAACTAGAAGCTCAGAGAGGCGTATAGGACTGCGACTCTGAGTCCTGGTCTCAACTCTGGGTTGTCAGGGATTTAAATTACTAATAAAGTTTGCCAGGTTCCTAGAAATGAGAGCAGCTCCATCCAAAGTGGGATGAATGCCATCTCTCCTAATAAGACCAGGTTTTCCCCAGAAAGTTTGCCAATTATTAACGAAACCCACATCGTTTTGCTGGACACCACCTGGACAGCCAGCGATTAAATGATGACATGCGGCTAAACATGTCATCACTGGTCAGATTTGGGAGGGGTCCAGAGAAAACTACGGAGTCCGACATCGTTTTTGCATATTCACACACCGAGGCAATATTAATTTTAGTGACCTCAGATTGGCGTAACAGGGTGTCATTGACGCCGACGTGAATAACAATCTTACTGAATCTACGTTTAGCTTTAGCCAGCAGTTTTAAATTAGATTCAATGTCGCCCGCTCTGGCCCCAGGGATACATTTGACTATGGTCGCTGGTGTTGCTAACTTCACGTTTCTCAGAATAGAGCTGCCAATAACCAGACTTTTATCCTCAGCGGGTGTGTCGCTGAGTGGGGAAAAGCGGTTGGAAACGTGAACAGGCTGGTGGTGAGCCGTGGGCTTCGGCTTGGAGCTGTGCTTCTGGCGAACCATAACCCAACCTCCCGGCTGAACGGGAGTTACCGGAGGACAGTTAGCAGAGGCTAAGGCTATGCTATGTGGCTCCGCACCGGCTACAGGGGGCTGGCTAACTACCGCAGCTACTGAATGGTTTTCCATGGTGCGGAGCCGCGCTTCTAATTCACTAAGCCTCGCCTCCATCGCAGCAAATAAGCTACACTTATTACAATTACCACTGTCGCTAAAGGAGGCAGAGGCATAACTGAACATTTGGCACACCGAGCAAGAGAGAGCAGAGGGAGAAGCCATCGCTAACTTTAAAGCTAATGTAGCTACCAAGGCTAGTAACGTGCAAACAACAGCTAAGAGATTAGCGAGAAAGTCGTAGAAAGGAGGAGAGCTATAAGTGCTTAAACAGAACTAGTGTGGGTTAAGACTTGAAGTAGACGTTAAAGCAACGTTAAAGCAACTGAAGTGAGAAAACAGGCTACTAGAATTCACTAGAGCAGTACAGAGACGCTGTCACAGAAACACCGGAAATGACACAACTCGCTTACCGCAATACGTCAGCACGTCGGAGCACGTCAGCACCCTATGAGTGCAAAACAATAATGACCTAGCCTAGTGATACATGTACTAACATGCATGCGTGGCTGGACCAGCTTACTGCAACAGAGAAGCTTGGATTACAACACACAGAGGTAGCGTGGATTCATTTACTTCTCTAGTCTGGTGGGCATTATTCCACTATATCTTTACATTTTAATTCTGCCCACTATAATGATACTGTAGCTACTGTACATAAGTCTTCATTTTTCACACGAAGATAAAACTTTTTTTTGTACATATTTGTGCCTCTCAGCCTCGAGTGTGTCTCCCATGGCAACAGTTGAGTGATAACTGAGCACATTGCTAGAGCACACGCTGTCTACTCAGGAGTGTTGAGCAAGAGTATGACAATTAGTAATTAGTTACAGTTACTTCTCTCAAAAGTAACTAAATTACTTTACTAATTACTACATTTAGGTAGGGAAGGTAAGGGAAAGGAGAAACTACTGGTCAGACCAGACCAAGTATGGCTGTAGCAGCAAAACCCCTGAGGGTATTGACTTGAACAAGGATGTGTTTTATTTAGGGCTGTCAGCACTAATTCATTAATCATGGTCCAATTTTCTTTCCTCACATTAATCACATGCTGCTATTTTGTCCCCTAAACACACCCTGACTTAAAGTTGAGCCAACTCAGTGGCTCCCTGCTGCCACAGTGATGGAAAATATTGCCACCACTGCACTTTCGAACACATTGAGCACGGCACACTTCATGTAAAAATTTCACAGAGGGTTCAGTTGACAAGTCAAAAAATAACATGTACCTTATGGCCAACGAAATTAAAATGTCACCAAAGTACTTTGAGGCTGAGATACAAGCTAGACACACAGGTGCAGCTAAACAGACTGATGTCAGTGTGAGTGAGCGAATCACCACAGACCTGTGGATGGAATTAAATTGAAGAGGTTCACTACAACACTGCTAAATGGGTGGCAACTGACTGCAGACCAGTCAACATCATGGAAAACTTGAGTTTAGGGGACGTCCTCAGGTTGACATGTTGTGACCAGACATATATGTCTTACCATCGCAGGGAAAAATAGTTTCACACATACAAAACCTGCATGAATCAGAGAAAGCAACTAAACTAGAACTCCTGAAAAGTTGCATTAATTGAGGATCATTGGACGTAAGCAAATAATCAAAATTATCTCAGAGTAACTGCACAGCATATTGACACTGATTGGACATTGCATTCCTTTATTTTATTACTGGTTTGACACACAGCATAACAACACTATGCAGAAACATGTGCCCAGCACTTATCTGAAAAGTCAAGATCATAAAATTAATTTCTTTGCATTCATTTAATTCCCAATCAAGACATGCTGATAATAACTGCCCTTGTTAAAATGGACTTTATAACCATTTTGAAATGCAAAATAATAGAGTTTTAAACTCGCGATTAAAAAAAATGATTAATCACGATTAACTATTGAAATCTGGCAATAATTGTGATTAGAACAATCAGTTGACAGCTCTAATTTTATTGCTTCTGAATTAAACTTTTAATTTGTAAGAGGTAGAATTTACCCAACATGTTTTAATGTAAGTTAAATATTAGAATTGTCATTTAAATCATAAAACACATGAAAATATATTTTTGTATTCGTTAAAACAACAGTCAACAGATTAGCTAAGACTGAAAATCATCAACAATAGCAGCCTTAATTGGAATATTTACATACTACACAAGATTCGTCTATGAGGGAAAAAAATATTTTTGTACTTGATGATGAAATAAAACATAGTGGTGGTGATGATGATGATGATGATGATGATATGTCCTGTGTCAGTATCCTGTACAACCTTAACCTTTGACCCCTTTATGGTGATGTGTCCCACAGGAGACTGAGGTAACCATCAGGATATGTACTACAGGCATTATAGTCATGCGTTTGATGCCTTCTTCAGTCACCAGTCCGTATTTAGGCAGCAATGAAGCCACAGTGGAATGTTCTGTGGTTGGGCTGGGATGCCTGAAGGGTGTGAGAGGTTCACATGGCAGGAGGGCTACAGTTAATCGGGGGAAGATGATGCTGTCAATCGGATGCATTATCTGCGCTCCACCCTGTCAGCGGGCCTATCACCCCTGGGTGGCGACAGAGAAGGTCACTCATATCTCAGAAAGGCTGATAACCCCTGGGACCTACAGAGCGGAGACCTTCGTTGTCCAGCTATATGGACTGACAGCATATTCACTTCTCCACGCACACCTTCTCATCTTTCTCCTCTTTATAATTGAAGTTTGTGCTAGACTATATACAATTTAAAAGGTTCATACAAATATCTCATATTTCGAAGGTGTGACCACTTTAATGCTGAAACTCCAAGCATTCTGTGCTCAACACACAGTTGTACCAATGTAGTTTATTCAGGGCCAGACACAAGGTCGATATTTATATATCCTGCAAAAGTGGGGATAATGTTAAATGGAAATGGCTTTCTACGATATCTATGTGTAACAACTACAGTAGGATTACTGTCTGGGAAAGATTCAGATTATGGTAAAAAGGACAGGTAGATTTAAGAAACTACGACACTTGGTTAGAAGTCTGACATGCTACGAGCCCATCCAAAAATGACTGAATTATTATTCTTAAATTATTGTGACTGCACCTTGGAAAAGCCCAGACCCTGTCTCACAGGACTCAAGCCAGTCTGAGTTGATTTGTCACATTTTCAGCAAAGTGATATCTGAATGTTATTCTTTTTGTGCCAGGGGTCTGATCCCAGGCCATCCCTACTACCCGCCACGTCAGCAAACTTTCTGTTGCTGCGGTCAGCTGAGCTGCTCTCCTCCCAGACTCTGCCTGGTTAGCACGAGCTAATAACAAACTCACACAGATACTGAAACAGCTCAACTTTGTCATTAAACCTTAGTCCTGTCACTGTTTGTGCAAGGGCACCATCACTGCATCCTGGACATAGCCAACACATTCTCATTCCAACCTCGTCACATATCCATACTTGGTAATGGCATTTCCATGTTGACCTATGACACGCAAGTTGCCCTGGGTGCGTTGGTTGTTAACGTTCTTGGACGCTATACACTCTCATTCAAAATAAATGCACTGCAAATTGAGGATTTTTTGACACACATGGTTACGTTTAGCCAACAAACGCACATTGCCACCACATGAACAAGACATGTCCCCTGCACTTTTTACAGTCCAAACACAATGTTACATGCTAATAAACTGAGACGCGTCAAGCACGAAGACCACATGGAAAACGGCCACTCAAACTGAAGCCTGTTACCCTTTAGAGGGCATGATGAGAAACATATAAGGAGCACAGTGAACTGAACTTTTTTTCTTTGGTGAGCGCAGGTGAGGGGATAGGGAGGGAGAGACAACCACATAAGTGATGATGATTGGCTCAGGGAGAGTAAAATTTCATCATAAACCAATCAGAGGCAGAGTAGGACAGGTATTCACAAGCTTATTAGCCGCGACTGTGGGCTTTTTTTTTTTTTTGTAAAGTCGCTTACAAATATTGGTAGTTGCGGGTTGCGTTTTTTTGGGCTTGTTTCTAATGGGGGGGTTGCTTATTTGGGCTTGTTCTCTAAATGTCGCCTTTCTCTATATATCTGTCTAATAAGTTATTTAAACGCATGATGACTGCAGGATGTTTCCACAGCTCCGCTCTCTCTGCCCCTCTCCTCCTACACATACACACAGGTGATGGTCAGTCAATCAGATTTTTCACATTTAAATTGTGCGATTAATGAAGGAGTGTATGTTTTCATCAGGCTATTTATTTATTTATTCATTAAATTTTTCATTGGTTTATTGAGAGCAAGTCATATGGTTAAACTGTTTACTTTTTTGATGAAGAAAATACTTGAAGTAGGCTATAGTATGTCGTTTGTGAAGTTGAGTGACAGTTTGATATTTTTAATTTGCACTACAAAGATTATTATTATTATTATTATTTTTATTTGTACATTGCTTGAGAAGTATAGCTTTAATTTAGACATTTTTTGGCCAGTTGTGGCCTGTGCAATAAATGTCACAAGTTCTAAACCATCTATTGTGTTCTGTTGTTCCACTGTATAATACTGAATTTGTCTGTGTCTGTTACGTTGTCCCACACAATGATGCAGTGTAGACTAGATAAGTGTAGGCTACAATGTTTCATAATAATGATTTATTCGATTAAGTGTCAGTTTCATTCATTTAACTTATTCAGTGCTGAGTTTCATTAGATACAGTTGAGCTTCATTACATACAGTTCCATTAAGGGGGGGTGTCCAAGCAATTTGACATATTTGAGCATTTTACAAAAAAGTAACGCTATAGTTACTTTTCCAGGTAATTAGCTACCTTTATAGTGCAGTAACTCAATTACTAACTCAGTTACTTTTTGGGGAAAGTAACGAGTAACTATAACTAATTACTTTTTTGAAGTAACGTTCCCAACACTGCTGAATAGTAACAATAGCAAACAAGAGCACAATGAACTGAAAAATAACACCAGAAAACTAGAAGGAGCACAATGAACTGAAAAGTAATACCGTTACAGAAAACTACTTGAACTACTAGAAAAGGCAGGGAACTCAAGGGGGTGCTGTACTGGGATATAAGAGTTTTATTTTTATTTTAAAGGTTTATTTTTTTCATGCTTTATTATTAACTGAAGGGGGTGCTGTACTAAGACATAAGAGATTGATTTTTATTAAAACGCTTATTTTTGCATTCTTTGCTATATATTAACAGAAGGAATTTTATTGTTCACTTTACACGTTTTGCTTTATTGCACAATCTTTATTGTTGTTATTGTTGCTATGCAAAATTTCTCAATTAATTTGATGGCCTGAACTGTACCTGTAATTAACTGAACCTTTAATTACAGTAAAAGTAACTTTAAAAAGGTGTCTGTGAAATTTCTGTCATGACAACTTTGTATTTAAAAAGCCTCTAGGTTGTAGTTTTATACATATTTTGAATTTCATATTGCTTTGAGGTGTAGGCAGATATTCATTAATTTTAAGTGTTATTTCAACTCAAAATTACACTGAGGGACACCCCTTATTTCCAGAATCGTCAAGGGCACTGTTCCAGCAATAGGTGACACACCCCTCCCCCCACCCCCTGCGAGACTCAAGCCAGTTGTGACCCCCCCCCCCAACCTCTGAAATCAAAGCTTCGTCCCTGGTTGATTGATTCACATCATCAGCTTGTGCATCGAGTAACATTACGACATTATGTTCCACCTTAAGAATCCCAGCCATTGGCCCAGTGAATTAAGTTATTTTTTCTCCGACTCCGGCTGCTGCAAGAAGCAGCAAAATATCCTTTCATTGCATATTTACAGTTTACTAATTAAACTCTCCACAATATGAACAGTGGCTTCTCCCTGATAACCAGCCACAGCTCAGCTCTGAGCAGAGTGACCGTCTGCTTCTGACTAATCAACAGACTGCAGTGTTCACAGCTCCACCGTTTAGTACTAGATCTGTGTGAAGGTACCCCAACAGAAGTGGTACCAAAAAGGGAATGGCTAGGAACGGTTCCATCGGTACTATCCACAACTTTTTGTAGTAGAAACGGAAAAAAAGTTTACCAAACTGAACTGTATTGTACCGTACTGCTCAGTAGAAACGGGGCTTAAAGCACGTGGTTGGGTTTAGGAAAAAAGAACAGGGTTTGGCTATATGATCACACAGCAAGCGAACCCCGGCCTTCTGGGTGAAAGTCGATGGTTGTGCCTCCCTACTTAGACTTCCGCCTCATTAACTTTTTGTAGTTGTCCTGCCACGTTTCCCCTTGGCACTGCTGGGCACTGTTAAAGCATTTCTGGCAACCAGCCTTTTATCAGGCCGACGTGAAAGGACAGCTTTTTTTGGCGGTGTCTGACGCTGGAAGTCACTGAACAAGCGCCGGTATTTGACAACTTTGCAGTGAGACTGCGTTGGCTTAGCACCACCCAGGACAACTGATTGGTTTGGAGAAACAAAAACAAGCCAGAATGTTTTTTCCCCTATAGCAGAATGGTAACATGGTGATTCCAGACCTTTCTCAAACCCTGACAGCACTGTGGAGGTAGGTCTGGCTATGCAAGACTATGGAACCCCTAAAACAGAGATCTCTGAAAACACCACTTTAGTTTGAAAACTCTAGGGTTGCATTTTAACAGGTGGAAAAAGAGACTTTTGAGAATGATGACACAAACACCCATACTCACTTGCACATTGGGTCCTATCAGTCACTATGTGTCAAACCAAAACATTATAGCTCAGTCCACATACCTATTGTGGTGTGATCCTTCTTGTGTGGTTACACCTTATCTATTGCCTTGGCTTCCTCCAGTGATGGATAAAATACCCAGTACCACTTAAAGGGATAGTGCACCCAAAAATGAAAATTCAGCCATTATCTACTCACTCGGGAGGCTCAGGTGAAGTTTTAGAGTCCTCACAACACTTGCGGAGAGCCCAGGGGAGAGTGGGTAGCAACAAAACTCCACGCAATGGGAGCTTACAGCACCCCAAATTCAAACGTCCAAAAACACATAATTGAAACCACAAAATATCTCCATACTGCTCGTCCGCAGTGATCCAAGTGTCCCGAAGCCCCGAAGCCCTGACATAAAAAGTTGTTTAGAAAAACGTCATTTGAACTCTGTTTTTAGCCTCATTGTAGCCTGCAGCTCTAACTGCCTCTCTGTGGGTGAGTAGATAATGGCTGAATTTTCATTTTTGGGTGCACTATCCCTTTAATATGTCACCATATTTGTGTTGTAACAACTCCTAACCTGTTTTCCGCCATCTTCAACCCCCCGTACATGTTTTTCAAAATGAAAAAATATTCATGTGGATGTGGCCTAAGTGTCAGCCCGGTGATTGGCTGGTGACCTGTTCATGGTGTGCCCTGCCAATGTTAGCTTGGATCAACTCCAGCCCTCTGCAACTTTTTAAGGATAAGTGTATAGCTAATGGATGAATGAATATGAATGAGTATCATTGAGCTTTTATTGTCCTTTGTACTGGAAACGTTGACATTTTTTGTTTAATGATTTAAAGGATATGAATGAGATAACTGAACGATTTACAGTGACTAAAATGGTTGTTTGGATAAGAGGCATTAAATTGGCATCTTATTTAAGGAATGCATAGGAGCTCAGGAAGAGAACCTTGTATCAGTAATGAGTGGGTCATTTATCTATTTTCCAGGTATTCTTTTTCTATTTTTGGAATGATTGTTTGAAAGAACGTGTGTCACCCGGCTGAAAACTTTCGTTAATGTTCCATAAAGGTTTTATATAATCCCGCAAGGGGACGGGCCAGGAAATGGCAAAACACTTAATTCAATCCTGCTAAACATCTTCATGTTTGCTTTGTTAATGTGAGTGTGTTAACATGCTGATGTTGGTATTTGGAATTACAGCACCGCTGAGTTATGGTTATCCCTCATTTTGACCTGTCTATCACAAATTTGGGAGTAGACATAGCTACATAGCAGACTTTATTTTTTAGCTACAGCAAAATGTAACCAATCAAATGAAAGCTTAGAGCACTGGGTAGTTTTCTACAGCTATTAAAAAGCTGATGTTTCTCACCAAATACCGACAAATTGGGAAGACTTCCTATAGGTCATAGCTTTTTTCATATTTTTTCTGCTAAATTTTGCAAAGAAAAGCGAATTACGCATAGACATACATTTTAAATCATTAAAATAACCATTTTGATTTATTTCTCATGCTTAATTTATGCAAAAAAGATGGCTTGTTTGTCTCTGTACAATATATGGTTCAAAAGTTGTGGATACATTTGATTTTAATTTTTTCCATATATTCCGATTGACGGAATTCGAAATTCCGCTGGAATTCCGAGGACTACCCTTTTTCGCGATGGGAACATCAATATTCATTATCTACAGACCTTCATGATTCCAAAAATATAGGTTTCATTTAGAAATCCACCATGACCATGGGGACCCCCCCTTCCTACTAGACTATGTGCTTAACTCCAGCCTCATAGAGATGCTAATATGACGGCAGATGCATGATAATATTGGCACGTCATCGTTATCAGCCAATATAGG
The DNA here is from genome assembly GCF_011397635.1 of Epinephelus fuscoguttatus. Classification (NCBI taxonomy): domain Eukaryota; kingdom Metazoa; phylum Chordata; class Actinopteri; order Perciformes; family Serranidae; genus Epinephelus; species Epinephelus fuscoguttatus. Next base: position 37,511,031 of record NC_064767.1, on the reverse strand, counting down.
CCTTTAAATGAATGATTAGAATCGGCTAACATGCTTTTTCTTATTTTGCACAATGAATGAATATTACACATTGAAAACCACTGTATTTCATGTCTCCATCTGCTGGTGGGTCATCATGATAAGAGCATACATACATAATATGATGTTAGTTCCACTACAGTAGAAATGATGATCACTAAAATTAGGTGGGGAAAAAGTGGATAAACCAATACTGGTATTGGTCAAATGAGCTGTTATATATTGGTTTATCCAATATTGTGCATCCCAACTGTAGACTGTACTAAGCTAAGCTTAAAGACACTCTAGTCCCATCTGTGTGCTGGACACACAAAGACGAAACTGATCATGAACATTATAATTCAACAGTGGGTTAAGAAAGAGTTTTGGAATGTAAGTTAAAATAATGATAGCTAAGTAATTGAGTCTGTCTTCACCCAGCCTATTTGTTCTAATATGGACACTGAACTCTCTTCACCTTCCCAGAACATGTTGTAGGACCCTCTGCATATGTGTGTGCCTATCAGCAGCCCAAAATAGCTACCAGGGTTAACAAGAAGCTCAGTCTAACAACAGGCCTGTCTGACCTTAAAGCTAGTGCACTAGCTTTAAGGTCAGACAGGCCTGGTGTTAGACTGATTTGCACTAGCATTGCTGTGCTGGATGTTTTGAGAAAATTATTATTATTATTTGTTAGCCTGTATCATCAAGCTCTGATGACTGAGCTCAGTCATTGATCTAAAATAATCTTGAAAGTGTGGCAGACATGTCATTGGCTGCACATTTTAATCACAAATTCAATGATCAACATCATCTCTTTTCTTTTACTGATTGGAGATTGTAACAGAGTTCTCCTCAGTATGATTTGTCACCTGCTTTTAAGTAGCCAACAACAATGGTCTAAATGCTGTCTTTGTGCTCTGAAAAATGGGGAAAACATATTTAAAAGATAATGAGTATTAACATAAATAATCGCAGCTCGAATAAAAAAATGTGTATATCTACACTTTAACCCCACATTGTCACTGTTATGCAAACATACACACATAGAGTTGATATTTGCCATACATACAGTCCTTGTGTGGAATTATGAGACAAAATGAATCTTTACAGCATTGACACTGATGGGTGCATTTGTTTATTAAGCCAATTCATCTTTGACAGGTGCATAAGTACAAATACAGAAACATTAAAGCATCATTAAAAGCACAATACCAAAGCATACAAACAGGGGCTGTTAAAAAAAGCAACACTTGTCTATTTCTGGTTGTTCAAAGTAGTTATTGCAGAGGGGATGAAGGATTTTTTCTAATGTTTTTCCGGGCCAGTGGAATCTTATAACGTTTCCCTGATGGCAGCAACTGAAAGCAGTGGTGGAAAGGGTGAGAGGGGTCTTCTGTGATCAGGGTGGCTGTCCTGATCACAGACTGGGTGTGCAATTCTGAAAGGGGAGTTTGTGTTTTTGCTGGCCTGGTTAAATATGCGGGAAAGTTTTGTTTTTGGATGAGAGGGAGCTGTACCTGGATGAGATGTTGAAGGTGAGTATGGATTCGATCAGTGACTGGTAAACCAAAGTTAAAATATGTCTGCTGATGTTGAAGGCCCTTACTTTCCTCAGCAGGTAGAGGCACTGTTGTGTTTTTTTGAATATGGTACCTGCATGCTGAGAGAAGGAGAGACAGTTGGTTTAAAAAGAGCGGTTGCTGACTCTCTTCTACCCCTGCAACACAGCTAGCTCAAGAGGGAGCTGATTAAATGTCTGGGCCAGGTTTTCAACAGCCTGCTGATACTGGTTCAGAGATGTGGTGTCAGTCAGGTGAGCCACAAGGGCCATGTCATCTGCGTATTTAATAAGGGTGGGATGAACTTGAAGGTCTAAAAGGGCATACAGAAAGGTGTCTATGTGCACAGTGTTAAAAGCAGAGAGCATAAATAAGATCCTGGTGTGAGGGTGTGCAGAGTCCAGGTGTTTTGTAACAGTATCCAACAGTGTAAGATTTGCATTCTCTACACCTTGTTTGCCTTGTAGGCAAATTGAAAAGGGTCCATTTTGTGTGACAGCATTTTGGACAGGAGGTCACACAGGACTCTCTCCATGCATTTGCACAACACAGAAGTCAGGGCCACTGGTCCATAGTCCTTCAGCTCCTTAGCTGGTGACTTTTTGGGAATTGGAATTATAGTGGATTCCTTCCACTGACTGGGTACATATCCAGAGTCCAAAAGATACTGAAACAGTCTAGTGAACACTCCACCAAGCTGAGTGGGGCAGTCCTTGAGCACCCTGATAGATAGCCAGAGGCCTTATGTGGTTTGATTCGGTGAAGGACGGAGGTCACCTGCTGCTCATCGATGATGATAGTTGGGTGGTAGGATATGGAGGTTGAGCAGTTAAAGTTGGATGGAGTGCTGTTGCTGTTAAACCGGGCGAAGAAGATGTTGAGTTGCTCTGCAAAGGGAGCGGGGTCCGGGCAGCTGACCACTGCAGGTTTGGGGGCTCTATCCATCATGATGTTTAGACCCTGCCATGCCTCCCTTGCATTGCCAGATGTTAATTTTTGCTCCACCTTGTTCCTGTAGTTGATTTTTGCAAGCTTGGCCATCGTCCTGAACTCTCTCTCCAACTCCCTCACTCCGAGTCTATCTCCTTGCAGGAATGCTGCTTTCTTTTGTTCTAGGCAGATTTTCATGTCCCTTGTGACCCATTTTTTATTTTTTGGGTGAATAATTATCTTTTTGGTCTGTGTGACCGTATCCTCACAAAATATAATGTAGGAGGTCAGCACATCGGTCAGCATTTAAAAATCACAACCACAGGTATCAAAAAACAAGTCCCAGTCTGTCAGTTCAAAGCAACCCTTGAGTGTTTCGGTTGCTTTGTCATACCAGACTCTTATGGTTTTTGTGATAGGTTAACCTGTCTTCAGTTTTGATCTGTATGTGGGAAGTAATAAAATAACATTATGGTCAGAGCGGCCAAGAGGGGGGCGTGGTTTTGAGGTATATGCACCAGGGATGTTACCATAGCACATGCCCAGTATGTTCTGTGTTCTGGTGGGGGTTGTGACATACTGCTCTAGATTTGGCAGATGTGTGGTAATGTCACACCGGCTGAAGTCCCCCAGTAGAAATACTGACTGTTCCCCAGTTTGATTAACTGCTCTGTTGTAGTAGTCTGCTAAATGTTCAACAGCTAGACTAAAATCAGGACCTGGTACATATACTAAAATGACAGTAATCTGAGAAAATTCTTGTGGTAAATAATGCAGTCTAAAAGACACAGTCATCATTTCATAATGTTTGTAGCATACAGTCTCTCTCACTGTGACATTTGTTGCCCATCTGCTTTTGACAGCCATGCAGAGCCCATCCCTAATCGACTTCCGTGTTCTCGTTGCATCCCTGTCAAAGTGAATGATGTTAAAACCATCCAGGCAAAACTCTGTGTCCTCAGGTAGCCATGTCTCTGTGAAACAGAAGAGGCTAGTTTGTCGATAGTCCTGATCAAACCTGATGTGTGTGGAAAGCTATTCCGCTGTGACCTTACATTTAACAGGATTATTGCAGGTAAAGATAAACGGCTCCCTCTCCTCCTCAGACTGTTGCGTATCCCTCCTCTTGACCCTTTTTTCCTTCATATCCATCTCCTTTTATATAAACAAAGTAATTCAGGAGGAGTGTTGTCTGTGAGGGGGGCATACCTGGGCTGCGGTCTGTGTCAGCTCCAACAGGTAGTCCCGTGGGTAGACGAGCCTCTCTGGATTGATGGTGAGCGGCGTTCAATAAAGTCTGTTTGCATGCCATGGACCAATGATCAAAAGCCAGAGGCAAGCTAGAGAAAACACTGTTGTTATTAACATGACATCCTCAGAAAGGCATGAAAAAACAAGCAGTAAAAGTACAAAAAAAGACTCACTTATCTACACTACACACGTGGAGCCGTGTCAGAAGTCACTCAGGCAGAGTGCCCCCCGCACATACATATACATAAGCTTAAGCTCAGATCATACTCGATCTGCTGTAATGGAAATAATACACCAGCAAGACATACTAATTTTAGCCCCTTTACTAGCGAGATGCAATGATGGGTCTCTAGAAAATACCGTCACTCCAACATCATTACAAAGTTCGTCTCCATGAATAATTAAGAGATATATTTAAAAAAAAGTAGTCACTGTAACATTTGCACTGGCCTCCATGCTGCTTTCTACTTTTTACTAACTCTCTGTGATGTAGAATATAACACATCAGTAAAAACAAACAAACAAACATACAGACAAACAAAAATGACACCAAAACAAAACAAGGGGCACTAAGTAGCTTGCCTGGTACAGATTTGATTCCATCCTACGGCCGTTTGCTGCGTGTTATTCCTTCTTTCTCTCCCCTTTTACGCCAACACCATCCTACCAAATAAAGGGTATAAAAAAACAAATAATCTTTGGAAAAAACACAAAACATAAAAACTCAGAAGGACATATTCATCTACTGCAGAGCTGTGAACACACTAGTCTACTGGCACTGGGAAAGTAATACATTGGCTATTTTTTACAGGTTTAAACAACCCACCCACATGTACTAATTTTGGTGGGAAAAGGATATTATATTCAGTATGAACAGTTGTTGAATCGGTGTCATCCAGCTTTTGGAAAATTGTGAGAATGACCGAAGCAGACATAGATGGGTTGGTAAGCTAAATGTTTTGGCTGTTGTCTCAGTGTGTGTGTGTGTGTGTGTGTGTGTGTGTGTGTGTGTGTGTGTGTGTGTGTGTGTGTTTGTGTGCGTGTGTGCGTATGTGTGTGTGCGTGTGTGTGTGTGTGTTGTGTGTTGGGGGTGGGAGTGGGCTGTACCAGTTGATACATCTGATGTGAGACGAGCTGGCTCTCTGACAGGAGCTGTCACTAGAATAGCAGGGGGGTCCTTATCAATCAACCCCCCCAGCTGCCAATCAAATCCCCTCTCCATGGCAACCAGGGCCCTGTTATCTACACAGCTGTCAGCTCGCTCTCTCTCCCTCTCTGAGTTTAGACCTGAAAGGGATGACACAACCAACTTGGAGAATGACACAAATAACAAATATGACACAGAGCAGATTGTACTAATATGGGCAGAAAACTTTAGAAACAAAACATCGAACATGATGGGCCAGCTGCCCTCTATGCCTGCCATAACATTGATGCAGTGATGAGATCTCACCACCTATCAAATCTGATGAGAGACTCCTGAGATACCAAGCATGAAGAATTACTAATGAGGGAATGAATCAACAAAGCTTATTAGCCCATCCTCCCTTTGTGTATATTGTGTTGTAATTGAGAATCCCAACAGAATGTTCCCATTTTTATGCCTACATAGTTAATCAATAAAATGCCATCATATCAGAAGTGAAAGACAGCATTAAAAACAAAGAAACAAACAAAATAAATGAATAAATAATTGCTTTTCAACTCCATCTGCTAATGAAGACCATGAAGCCTCCAAGAAAAATTTTGAAAATAGACCTTGAATTATGATACATAGATGTTGCATTCAAAAACGCATTACCTGGAAAAACAACAACAACAACAACAAAAACACTTCAGTTTGAAGTACTGCAGAAAAAAAACTGAAAAAACTGAGTGGAAACTCGCATCAAGAATGCAGTAATATCACAAAAAACTTTTAACACTTGGCTACATTGGTGTATTGATAAAAACAAAACACAACATTGCATGATGATGTATTTTCTGGAAGTTTGGTTAAAATGTGCACTACACTAGAAAGAAAACTTGACTAGTGGGAAAGTAACAAGATGAACCTGTCTTCCTGTTATTCATCTGAACAAACAAAAAGGACATGCAGGGTTCCCCCAAGGCTCCATTCTGGGGCCTCTCCTGTTTAACATCTATATGCTTCCACAGGCTGAGGTTATGGAAAATAACAAAATATGTCACCACTATTATGTAGACAAAACAAAAATTTACATCATCATGTCACCAGGGAGCTATGGTCCAGTACAAGCTCTGAAGTGCTCTGAACAAATCAACGATCGATCACAATTTTCTTCCTGTATTTCAAAAACCACATTAAGAAAATTACAATGTCAGCCTACTGTCCCTTAACAAATACCAAGGAACACTTACCTTTCTGGAAATTTTACACTTTTCTTTGTTTAGGTTAAAATGCTATTAATAGGCTGATGACACCCTAAAATGTAAGTAAATTTCACCAGAAATAAAAACTCATAATTAAACCATTCTTATATGGTTCTAAGAAAACTCCGACCAATCATTGGTCGGAGTTTTCACCTGTCCTGTCTGTCTTCCCCACGTGGAGGCCTCCAACTGACGTAACCGCTCGTCTAACATCTCCTCCCCACCCCCGCCCGAGTCTGTGAAACAACAAATACGCTAGTAACAGGGATGCTTGTGGATATAAACTAGGAACAGGCACGCTTGTGGGTATAAACTTTTCTCCGTAACAATGGCAGACAAATGTGGACCACCGCTTCCACCTCCAGCTGCTCCAACAGGGAAATCAGTTGGCAAAAGAAAGAAGATTGTAGGAAAAGCTAACACTAAGAGAGAACTCAATGCTGCAAGAGCCAAAACTCTGCTTTCGAGTGATGGCGAAGACTGATGCAACTTCATCCTGAGCTAAAAAGGGACGAGGTGGTCACAGAGTTTCTGCTGGACAGGTATTTTTAGTTTGCCTCTAAGTTTGAATCAACATGGCGGTGCGACCAATGATTGCGGCAGCCTCTGCGTACACCGGCGAAGTAAACACGGTGCAACAAGAAGTAAATTCTTCAGTGCAATACAGTTGCAAGTTTCTAGCAGACATTAGGAACCGCTGCAGAGATCTAACACTACAATCGAGAGAGCTCAGGATGTGTAAAAAGGAAGGCCTGCTACGAGCTAGCCCTGAGATGACCGTGGTTTCGCCTGGAGCTGTCCCAGCGGGGAGGTGTCGGCAGCCTTTTATTAAATCAAATATTTTTACCTTCCATTCTCTAGCTCTTAAATGGCGTATTTATTTGTATTTAAATGATCCTTTATAGTGAATTTCTTTTGCACTTTGTCTTAATGCTTTTGATATTTGTTTTATGTCTTGCCTTTTTTAAATTATGCTTCTGTTGAGCCTAGTCTAACCTTGAGGTGTTTTACGTCCACACGGAGACTGCACGGTGAGTTTGTACAAGCCTACCTTGTTTTCGCAAAGCAAATGTGCTTAACATCAATATGTGCATAACTCAGTACTTAAAGCTATTGAGTTGTTATTGACCTTTCCAATACAATTCTCAGTAGCTTCATTTGACAAAACTTACAATGAATCACACCTAACAAGCTGATAGAAGTGTTATCATTCACTGCAACCTGAATGCATTTAGGGAAAATAACAAAGAACTGATATTGAAGGACAGGAAATATGGTCTGTCATCTGCAACATGAATCCAAACATCAAGATACTCACCTGACATGTCTGGTTAACCAACAAATAAATTAAAGAAAAAAAGTTAGAGCAAACCCTGTTTCTCTTCGCTCTCATTCTTTTCTGTCATCAACACACACACACACACACACACACACACACACACACACACACACACACACACACACACACACACACACAGTGCACTGCAGTCACAGAGGGAGAAAGGCAATCTGTGGCTTTTGTTTAACAGTAGCAGAATGAATATGTAAAGAAGAGCTCATAAATAGAAAGCTAAAAGACACCCAGCTGAGGCTGCTCTGGGTCAGCCTCCAGCCCCACAAACACACACACAGACACACAGACACACACACACACACACACACACACACACACACACACACACATTGGTCCTTTCAGGCAAAGACAAGCAGCACTCAATCAAAGGTCTGTAAGGGAAATAGTTGTTAACAGATCAATCACCTGTAGGATGACCAACAGAGGAACAATCCATCTATGGCTGAAGATGTATGCTAATGAGAGGAGTCACTGCATCACTGCTAACACACACTGTAGCTGCTGCAATGAGAAGAATGGGCAGGAGTTATGGAATAATCAAATAAGCTTATGAACATATCTTAAACAGCAATATCTTATACTGTTTGTTGTACAGACCAATTTAATATTAAATCATTTAAATGCATGCAGGAGTTATTTCGGAAGATTTGTAGATTTCACAATTTTTCACTCACACATTGTTTTCTTAGCTATGAATGAAATTTATAAGTGGTCAGGCTTGCCGTACCACTCATGAGCAGATAGTGTGCCTTTCTCATGGATGAAATTATGAACTGAAATCATAATGCCTCAGTCTGAATAAGTTTGCAGTTTAAATGAATTATCTAAAAATAATATACAACCAAGACAAACACATTTAACAGCTTTCCAATTTACTGAGATCTATTTTTAGATTTTGTGATTTTATATTTCAACACTCCACACTCAGTTGCCTCAGGGTTGCTGTCCAGTATCATCCTGTGTTGCACCTGACAGTCTAACATCACTACCTGTAGTATGTAACATTATCCCATTTAGTATCTCTGGGTCTGTCACATGACTTCATTCGTGTGATGATTTCTGACAGCAGGACTTGAAGCTCCTGTTTGTGAAAATCTACTTTTTACTCTTTGGTAGCTTTTTTTTTTTTTTTTTTTTTTTTTTTTAACACCTGACTGTTTAATTCAATCAAAGGTAATCATATAGCAGTGAACAAACAAACATGATACAGACAAAAGCTCCTAAAGCCCCATTTCCACCAAACACTTTGGGTATGGTACCTTTGAGATCAAGTTTTTCTTTTACTTTTATAAGACAATAGCACAATAAGGGGGTTATGTGCACACAAAATTACATATAACATTGGCTCCAGTACAAAATGAAAAAAACAAACAAACAAAAAAAAAAAAACAGAAAATACGAAGAAGTTCAAGAGCCAAAAGAGACTGAAAAGAAAGCATGCGACACATTCTGATTTGATTCTATCAAGCATGATACAGACAAATATCAACCCCGTCAATGCTGAATTATACATACAATTAATACATACACATATCTACACACATGCACGCATCTACACATATGCACATACCTACGCATATACACATAAGTACACAGATATAGAGATACACAGATACGCACATGCACATACATACACACACAGATCCCCACCTACTCAACCCCTCAACCCTTCCTATCATCCCCCCCAGATCGCGCCAACCATCATAAGGACAGAAATTATATATATATGTATATATATATATGTATATGATAAATTAAAATAAATAAATAAAAATAAAAACATAAAATATAAATAAATAAATAAAAATAAATCAAAGGGCATCTTATCTATAAGATAAATAACCTAACTTTATGAAATAGAGCTCCTCACTATTGTCTGATATTTGGCACCATTTAATCTTGCTGTAGAGAGTTCCACTGATACAATGTCTACAACTGACTGTTTCCACTGATTAAAAGAAAGAGAGTGAGGGGGCTGCCATCTAAGTGCTAACATTTTTTTTGCAGCTGTGCTTTCTACCAGCCAGAAATGTCTTTGGTCTACATTTAAACTTAAAACAACATCATCATTAAGGAGCATCAGTTTTGGGCAACAAGGAATATTGGTTTGTAATACTTTGGAGAGGCACTTAGCAATCTGTTCCCAGAAATATTTAACTGGAGGACACTCCCACATCATGTACAAAAAAGAACCTGATATATTTAGAGAGCATAATAAGCAATTTGGCGAGATTGTTAGTTTCATTTTGTAATGTTTTTGGGGAGTTAGTTAAGTTTTATGGATAAAATTAAAATGAATCATCTGATGATTTGGATTACGAGATGCCAGACTAATATTTCCCCGTACTTTGACCCAGTTGATACTTTGTCGTGTGTCAAATTCGCTATTCCAAGCTTGTGTGACAGGGAGTGGGGTTGAAGTTCTCTGTAATAAATCTTTATATATTAGAGAGACGTGTCCTTTGGGAAAGGCTGATATTTTTTAATAAAACTAAATAAAGGTTGACTGGGTGGTTTAGACCATGGGACTCCATAGGCCTGCATATCTGACCTAAGTTGTAAATAAAGAAAGAAAGAAGAACCTTATAAATTATGAATATATTTGGGTATGGTACCTTTGGAACCAAAAGTAACCCTTCAAATAGGGTACCTAGACCCTAGGTCTGTTAAGTGTTTCCACTGTAAACACTACTCTTAAAATATGGGCAGTGTGGTTGTCACTCTCTGTTCCATCCAGCACTCACTGTATTTCCTCATTACCGGTGACACAAAGAAAGATCTGCAACTCATTTATCATTCACAGAATGAAGCTGCACACCGACATTTTCAGAATAAAATATAACAGGCTGGAGTGAGTCTGGGTTGATGTTATATTTAAAAATAGTGGATTTTTGCATTTAGTTTAGCAGGGGTTTAGTGTTGCCACAGCCCACAGGAACAACACTTCTGGCTGGAATAAATACATGTTTTCAAACGCTTGAAGATGTCATGCAAGAGAGACAATAAAAACTATGGAATGGTCAGAGTTGTCATATTGAAATTTAAGGTTGATGGCTTCATGCCATCAACTCTTGCAACTCATGTTCCACCTTAAAAGTCGCAGACAGTTGGCCCAGTGAATTATGTTATTTTTTTTTCTCAGACTACATCTGCTGCTAGAGGCAGCAAAACCATCCTTTCAATTTATAGCCTAGTTATAGTTTACTGATATATGTAAAACTTGCCACAGTATGAACAATGGTTACATAAGCTTCAAAAGAAGCCACAACTCAGCTCTGAGCAAGAGTGACCATCTACTATGGACTAATTAACAGACCGTAGTGTTTATAGCTCCACCTTTTAGCAGTGTGCTGGGTACCCCAACAGAAGGGGTTGACCAAAAATGGGGGCAGTAAGGAATGGTTCCATTGGTACCATCCACAACTTTTCACAGTGGAAATGGAAAATATGTGTGCTGAACTGAACTGAACCGTACCAGACTGCTTAGTGGAAAAAGGGCCTAAAATGCAGTCGCCCAGATGTTTAACCAGACACTTATATGCTAGCTTAGAAACTCCGACGACGAGAAGGTCAGGAAAGAATCTCGATCAGTTTGTCACTGTACCACCACTATACTAGGGTGACCATATTTTGATTTCCAAAAAAGAGGACACTCGACCAGCCACGACATAGCCTACTTAAATGATACTCGCCGTTTACTCAAAGATGCCTTATAATTATAATATATTTAAAATTTATTTGCATGGATAGAAAATTCAGTTATATTACAAAATAATATCTCGCAAAGACAGAAATTCAGATAGACCCCAATAGGGGACACATACACACACTAGAGTGTGGCGATCCGAGCCCGACGGTACCCGACGGGTCGGCTGGGTTTGGTCAAAAATGTAGCTATAAATTGTATTTGGGCTCGTGTCAGATTCGGTCAGCTTTCAGTGAAAATGTAGTGTAAAAATAAATAAAATCCTATTGTCTGTCCTGTTTATTGCTTGGGCACTGTTATTTACGTGACAACACCTGAACATAACACACACAGACACACACTGGCTGTTTGTTTCTACCTCTCTCCTTGCTGGAAGCATCGGACCTCCAGCCGCCCGCCTCCGCCTTGATTAAACGCTGAAAATAAAATAAAAGAGGGAGACAGGTTTTTCCTATTTTATCTTATTTTGTTTTATTTCTCCCTCTCCTCTCGCTGGAAGCGTCGGACCTCCCGCCGCCCGCTCCCGTCTCAAACACGGAGGTCTCCCTCTCCGCAGCTGAGCACCCACGGCGCACGCCCGGCCTGTTAAATAGCCTGTAACCACTGTGTGACACAAACTCAGTGCTTTGGTCATTAAATAATGTTGGGCTCGGTTCGGGTTTGGACAGAAATATGCTGCCCGTGCCGCACTCTAACACACACACACACAAACACATGGAAAACCGGACATTATCATCACTTTATAAAAACCTCCTGGACGCCCCAGACGCCCTGGACGGGACGTGAAAAGTGGACATGTCCGGGCAAAAGAGGACGTTTGGTCAACCTACACTATACATTCAATTACACACAATCACAGATACATCTCTATATATGGCCCCAAGAAGTTGTGTCCTTAATCAGTCTCGGTAGCTGTAGTATTACCGCTGTTCACTTAATGTCTTAAGAACACCAGTCCTTAGTTGGACTTTGGCAGTTAGACTTTCCATCGCATACTCACTTTTCAATCTTTCCCTCCATTGTTGTACAGTGGCGGCTTTACAACAACTTTCCTCATAACACTGTAATCATCTTCTGTGCAATCAACAGCAACACCCCAAGCAAATGTATTGGTTTTTGATATCTGTCCTCTGGAGTCTCTCCCAGTACATAGAATGCCAGCTTTAGAGGTAAGTACCCCCATTATTTGCTTAATCTCTGCCTGAATGTCTCTCCGATATTTACCCATCGACAAAATTTACCATACCATTTACCATAAATAAACCATTTACAAGTAAGATGTTTAATCTGCTGTTAAGTTGGGCATTTGAACATGGGACTCTGTGGGGACTGACTGGCTTCTAATCATTTCTAATTCCCATTTCTGTTTAATTTGCATTGTGTTGTTCTTACTTACTCTTGAAGTCCTCTGTATAGGTGGGCTTTGGTAACATGTTTGTGAATGAAAGCTGCTCACACACAGCAAAGAAGCTCCTGATGTGCAGGTAGTGTTCAGTAACTGTGAACACTTGTACAGGCAAACCTTTGTGGATTATCCACAGTGACACAGGAAACAGACATTACAGCTGAATTCTTGAAGAGTAACTTCATACAGTGTTAGTATCTGGCTTGCACTGCAAAATTGTGATAACATACTTTTTCCACATCCTGAACAGCAGTAATGTTCTGTGACATTATTGTACAAAGCAGTGCTGTTGAGTGTGGTCAGAGGCTCAACCCATGGAGACTGGCGTGGGCTTCATCGATAAAGTATTGAAAGTTGTTTCTCTCTCTCATAACTGAACTATCTCCATAGCCCCCTCTACACTCAACTGGTTAAGGTGGGAATTTTGCACTGTTATTCCGCCTCGGGGTACTGTATAAACGGCCAGGCACACCAAGCCGACATTAAAGAACTAGCGGTGACAAAAGTTGACCACTGATTTGCCTCACATCATCTGTATCCCGGCCAACAAGTTAAACACACTGCAAAGACTACAGCTGACAGCCAACCAGCACATACATTCTGCACCTCTGTGAGAGGAAATAACTCTCCACACCAACAGATGGTGATAGTAGGGCTTGGTGATAAGAACAAAAATTCATATTTCGATATCGATATAAAGGGTATTGTCTAAACCTATATCTTGCTTAAAAATTTATGGATATATCATACATAGCCGTTGTATCGCCCAGCCCTAGGCGGTAGTCTGTACTTCAATCAGGAAAGACTCGTTAATGGTAAAAGAATATTTATTAACATGTGAATGTATGAATAAGAATGTGGAAAGTCTTTGGCAATTAGACTCTGTAGAGATCGTTTAATTTAACAATGGCTGGAGGTGAATGGGGTGGAGGAGGGTGCGAAGATTTTGCCTAAAATGATGGCTGGCATCAGCAGAAGAGAGAGCAGATTTAAAATTTTGCAGTGGCATCCTGATTGGCTGAGAGATTTTGGAAAAGTGTGATTGGATTACTAGAGGAGTGAACACCCATAGTCAGCTGATTAGATGGAGTAGTGAGAGTGGGATGGTGAGAAATGTGAAGGATGAGTACAGAGAAGGTCTACCTGATTGAACTGAAGCTGAGCCTCAGAGTCCAGGGCGCCCCTCTCCCACTCAATCAACAACTACTTCTACCTCTGAACAGAGGACAAAATCAGCTGCCAAATAACAAAGACAGGAAATGACTGTTACTGCCGTGTTATATCATTGTCACTGTCTATAAAGCACTGCAGACACACAGGTTGTACGTCACACTAGAAACCGCCACTGTTGTGTTACATGCCACTTAAACTTCTGTGCAAGGAAAAACTGCTGATACAGCACCATTTATTCAACTTTAAACAACATTCATGTCACTGTGTGACTTCTGTAATTTTGCTGTGCATATACTTGTAGCATGGCCCCAGTGTGTCAGCACAATGAGATTGCGAATGGGTGTAAGAGAGAGGGAGACACAGAGCATAGCACACATAGCTGAAATAGCTGATGTTGACTTGTTTGTGTAGAGTCGGAAACACTGTGTTGTATGTGTGTGTATGTGTGGTCATGTGTTTGTGTTGAGGTATAGCCACTTTCTGCTGTTTGTTTCCAGTCTGTGGAGCCCTGCCAGCCTCTGTTCATTTTCCTTCTTCTGTGTCCAAGTTGACTCCATCCCTCCTGCCCTCCACTCCTCCTCTGTCCTCTGTCACTCACTCTTCTCCTCATCTCCTACCCTGCCTTTAACCCCCCTCATCCTCATTCTCTCCTGCAGTTTTTTCATGAGCAAGCTCTTTTTGACATACCTACACATCAACTTTGGTTCTATTTATTTGAACTGCAACCAAAACTAAAGCTGAAATAATACACACTGACATCACACTGTTCTGTATGAACATCATATCTAAAATATAGAGTAGTTGCATGTAAAGCTTATTGGAGACTGGATTGCCTGCTTGAGAACTTCTCAGCTGTTACTGATTTCACAAAGAAAAAGCTAAAGATATGCTCCAGTGATTTTCAACTCATAATTCAATTACAGCTTACAAGAGACAGTAGTAGCAGTAGCAGTGGTAGTAGAAACTGAGATATCCTGACTTAAAGCTGCTATATGGGTCAAACTCCTAAAACACTGGATCTGGTGACCACAAGGGCTTCACACAGAAAACAAGGTGAGACTGCGATTTTCTAGATATGCTTCAGCTGAGCAGCAGCCACACCTCGCCTGAGCAGCCCTGCTCACATGGGCAGTGTGGCTGCTCTAACCTGTTAACATGGGTGGCAAAAAAACAAAACAAAAACAAGAGGTTCTGCAATGCACACGTGCTGCTCATAGGCAGTGTGGCCCGGGTGTAATTGGTACACCCAATAATATGCCTTTATATGTAAAATCAGGGAAGTGCCTCTTTATTACATTATAAATATAGGCTACAACACGCACATATACACAGTTGCTTTTCAGTAATAATCTTTATTAGCATTCTATGGGTAAAAAGAAACTTATCGCAGATCATGTTGGATTTGGAAACTATATACAAAGCACCTCCTACAGCATATTTCTCTCTCCTTTATCCTCCATTCATCCTCCCTGCTGCTCTCATTCTATTCCTACACGTCCCACCAGTTATTATTGTGGCCTGCTAGCCACTGTCGATGCTGTAATCATCATAACTGTGGTGGCATGCTCATTACATGAGGGCTGTGCTGTGATTTGGACAAATTGAGATGAGATGTCTTCACTTCTCCAAGGATGAAAAACACTGGTTGGGACACATGAAGCTGGATCAGGAAAAAAGAATGTAGACTAGAAAGGGAAGAGAAATATTCTCTTTGACAGGGAAAGATGGAGAATGTAATGGCTTTTTAAACTTAAGTTCTTGTGGTTGTTGTACAGAAGGCAGAAGTCATGCAAATGTGGTGAGCCCTACAGTTGTTACTGAATGGTCTGATAGAACACTGCATTTTTTAATCCGTTCCCCATTTAATGTGAGCATCTCACACATGGTGAAAGGTTAATCTGTGTGTAACCTCAGTTGCAGATAAGATTTCTTGGAGCCTAACATGCTAAACCTCTGCCAAAAAAAATCACATTTTAACATGCAGTGTAGCTAGCTCTAACTGGAACTGTAAATTGTAGTCTAGGCAAAAAGATTTAGACCTATAATTATAGTCTTTGACATTCAGTAGGCCAGCAAGCTAACTTACCTGAACAACTATTTGTTCTTAGGTTGAATTTTAAAGGTCAGATAGGCTAATGTGCTAATTCCGTGTTATTTCACTTTTCTATCTGTCACATACAGACCATGGTAAGTGACCATGTGAGAAAAAACTGCTGACAAAATAGCTGCAAAGCCATCATTACTGGCAATTACAGCTAATTCCCATATGTAAACACTTGTACAGCTGATCTAGTTAAAAATGAGTTATACTGTTTGTATTTGCATTCACTTGTTAACAAACTGCCACAAATATGGGACACTCTAAAAACCTGGGTTTCGGTGGGGGGGTGGTGCCTTACGTCCTGTGTCACACAGAATGCTGTGTGCCTAATGGCATTCTAGTTGGCTCGTGTTGGGTCGCCTCATCACATGCTGGATAAGGTAGCAAATCTAAAATGTTGTTTATTAACCTAAGCTTCGCCTTAACCCCAAGATTAAACCTACAGGAGACACACAGCTAACTGTAACTTCTAACAGAGATGATTTTAATTTCTTTGTGCCAATGATAGCAGAGGCATCATGTTTTCAGATTGTATGTCTGTCCATATGTCCGTACGTCCCATCTTTGTGAATACGATACGAAAATTGGCACAAAGGTTGACTTGGACTGTGGAGGATGAACTGATTAGACTTTGGTGGTCAAGGGTCAAAGGTCAAGGTTGCTGTGATCTTGCATCCATCACATTCTTGTGAATGCAATATCTCAACACACCTCCAATTTGACACAAACGTCCACATCTACCTAAGAATAAACTGACTGGATTTTGGTGGTCAAGGTCAGTATGACCTCACAAAATATGTTTTTGGCCTTAACTTAAAAATTCATGTGCTAATTATGACAAAACTCAACACGAATGTCTAATAGGATAAAATTTCAAAATAATAACTATTTATATCTGCTGACAAAAGGTCAATGGTCAACTTCACTGTGACATCATAAGGTTCTGCATAAAATACTTTTCTGGCCATTACTCAATGCCATAACTCAGGAACAGAAGGGAAGATATTTGGTCAGATAGTGAATTGATGACTCTAATCCTGGGTGTCCACTTTGTAACTGTGCTGATTGTATAGATCTTCCGTGCTGCCGGGGGGGGGTGGGGGGTGGGGGGGGGGGTGTGTGTGTGAAGCATCCATGTTTTCACAGACATGGATTTAAACTGTACAAGAAACTTGACTGGTACGTGGAGGCATACAACCAGGGGGCGGTAATTCTAGTTTATTGTTTGTGATCATTGATTTACAAGACACACTTGGATTTTTGTACTGTTGGTACAGTTGCAGCGGTGACTAGATTTCCAGATTTTGCAGATTTTCAAATTACTTTTACCTGACTGCTAATAAGCTCTCAAATTGATCATCATAACCAGTATCACACACTGTAACCTCAGACTGATAAAGACTAAAAGGAGCATATGTTCTTCCTGCATTAGCATAAACACACACACACACACACACACACACACACACAGACACACTGTAGGTGTGTTGATGAAATATCTGCATGTCTACATGTCTTAACACTTCTAAGGTTTGTTAATTGCTAACAAGACTTGCAAGTCTTTGATTGAGACTGACTCAGATGATCCTACTGAAGATACCACACTGTTCGTGCTTTAGAACATATACATCACTTTAGAAAGAAATGCCTGTCTTATATTTCATAGTCTACTTTGCATGTTTTGTCACTTAGCTGTAGCCTTTGTCCTAATTTACTGGTTTACCGGACTTCCTTTGGTATCTTCATTGACCTCTGCTTTGAGTTGCAGTCGCAGCCCCCAGACAGCATTCCCCCCTCTGCCAGACTTGCCCCCTCCATCGACTCTTTTAAATCAAAGCTAAAAATGTTCTTTTTTACCTAAGCTTCTGAGTCCTCCTGATGTTGCCTTTGTGTTTATTTGTGCCTTGAT
Source organism: Epinephelus fuscoguttatus (assembly GCF_011397635.1). Classification (NCBI taxonomy): domain Eukaryota; kingdom Metazoa; phylum Chordata; class Actinopteri; order Perciformes; family Serranidae; genus Epinephelus; species Epinephelus fuscoguttatus. The sequence continues at coordinate 37,493,252 of NC_064767.1, read as the reverse complement.
CTATCTTGGTTGCTGTTTTTGTTCTGTTTATTATTTTACTTCACTTGTATCTCTTTTATTTATTTCTAACTGTACAGCACTTTGGTCAACTTGGATTGTTTTTAAATGTGCTTTATAAATAAATTTGACTTGACTTGACTTTGCTGTTGTCATTTCCTCCACAAACAAATTGGCCAACATTGTCTCTGGTAAACACTTCCTCCCTATATTGTGTCCCTCAAAGTATGTTACGTCCTTTTCTTCACGACAAGGGTGTTGCTTTCCACATCTGACATTCCACATTTTCCACAAGCTACATAGTGTAGTTGGATAAGAGTGCAACAAAAAGTGTTCAGTAAAAGGTTTAAAACAGACAGGGCTAAAAGTTGACCTAGGTCAACCTCACAGATCAGAGACGGTCCAGAATGTGGCCGCTGCTGAAATCACAGGTTACAGATGGTCAGTCTGTGCTGGTCTCTACGTGGACTGAGCTCCACCCAGCGAGGCTGGACACACCTCTGACCACAGCTCCCCTGGCCAAGCACAGTTGCACCTATGCATTATCACCTTGGCGGTGCTCCAGTTCAGAACACATACACTGTAAATATCATTAATGTACAAAATCCAAGAGTCCATATCTGACTCCTGTTGTTTATTGGCAAAAATCGATGTCTGCATTCATAAATATGTCATCATTGGTGTACTATTACCTCCACCAATAATCTGACTTATTCTCGTAAAAGGAGAATTTCAGATTTGTTTGTACATTGTGCGGGTAAGTCGTTTGGGTGGGTGGGGGGGGGGGGGTTCCATAACGTTTCACCATCTTGAAAATACATCCGCCAGCAAGGGACATACAGCCCTGCCTTTGGCATTTTCGTTGAGAGCCAGGCCAGTCCTGTGTGACTGAGAAGCCAAAGGAGAGGAGCGGAGGCGCTTCGCTACTACCCCAGCACTACTGCAGCATAACAAAGTCTCACTCTTTGAGCAAAATGCTGGATCATGCATCATGGGAGACGGAATCCTCATCGCCAAGGAAGCGCACAAGGGAATCAAAAAGGCAACGTGACCGGTGAATTCAAAAAACGAGGATCAACATCGGGGTAGCCTTTCCCAGGTGGAGAGAGCTGCTGAAGGAGAAAGGTAATGCAATCACAGGCCAGTGCCGCTGGGATGAGGTGTGTGAGGTTTAGCCAATTGTCAGTTGTCAAAAGACGAGATGTGATTGGTATGTTTCGATTTACACTGCCCCAACAGTCCTACGTTGTAAACACAGCCAGCATGGTGAGGAGGGGGTTTGTCAACTCGTGTCGAGTGTGTCCGTGTAGGAGCCTGAATGAATACTCCATGAAGTACTGGATGACATGGTTTCATCAGTGTTATCACAGCTTTTTGGTACACAGTGGCTACTGTTGTTGCAATACGCGTTTGAAACAGTGAGGCACTAGAGTGCGCTATCCGTTTGAATGCAATATATGATTTCATCGTTAGATTGGAGAAATTCCTACACACTGTGGCTCTGACTCCACTGCATCTCAATGGGAATTATTACAGTTTTCACTGCATTACATTTGTCTGACAGCTTTTGTTACTTTCAGATTATAGTTTTTCATCTCTTTTCTGTCCACTGAAAACTATGTATCTTCAGCCAGTTCTCAAGCCAGACAGCTAAACTATCCCCTTTTTGGCAGTGGATCTTGCCGTCAAACACTGACGCAGAGAGGTACCCTTCACAGCGGAATGATACACACCAGGCAGAGTCAACTACCATAAAGAGGAAGTGAGTCTGTAAAGAAGGGCAGGAGGGTTGGTGGATGGGTCAAACAAACGCTGTACTTTCACCCGGAAGTCTGCTGCTTATTTCCTGTAAACCAGAAGTCAGTGGGTGTAATTTTGATAAGAACATAGTGTGTTAGTATGTGTAGCATGCTACACTAATGATGTAGGCCTATGTGACACACCATATGTCTGACGTTCCATAACATTCATAACAACTGTACCGCAACCATGTTGTTTTTTTCTAAACCTAACCACAGATTTGAGTTGCCTAAACCTAAGGAAATAAATCTAAAAACAAAGTGTTTTCGTGCATTGTAAGTTTATTTTGAAAAGACACAACACATGTAACGAGCTTACATTGACACGCTGTCCCATAACATCTAAAACAGATGCAGAGGGGAACCCAGCATGTCATTTTTGCTCATGTAGGTCCATTGTTGAGTTGGGATGAGAATGTGTTGGTATCAGATGTGTCGATTTTGATTGTTTGTAATAAACTGAAGGATGATGTGTGCCTTCATCTGTTGAGAACATTCTCCTACTTCTTAGAGGTCCAGTGCGTAGGTTTTAGTGGCATCTAGTGGATAGGTTGCAGAAATGAAACTTCTCTGGTGTACGCAAAACCGCAACTGGCCCTATCTAGAGCCAGTGTTTGATTTGTCCATTCTGAGCTACTGTAGAACAACATGGTGGACTCCGTGGCAGAGGATCCATTTAGATGCCCCTGAATCCTACACACTGGATCATTAAGTTAAATGAACTCTTTAAAAACCCTCTAGAATCAGACCAAATGCATCATCATAAAGCTGAAAACAGGGCTGTTTTTCTGTTTTTAGACAGATGAAGTTCTCAAAGGTCAGTCACTCTACAATGATGATCTTATAGAATATTATACATAACTCCCCAACAGTATATAATGGAGTTAAAATGAGCACAACCTTAAACATCTATGCAGTAAAATGCAACATACACATTCATGCTGCAGTGATAGTTTTCCAAAAACATCAGATAAAATAGTAAGACATTGACAGAGAACCTTTTACTGCACTGTCAATACTTATACTATTTTAAGTGCTGTACTTTTATTGCAGCAAAGGGCCTGAATACTTATTCCACCACCAGTTTCCCAGTATGACTTGTATCCTGTCTCAAAATGCAACATAACTTTGTGGCTGTGATACAGTCTTGTTTACTGAGTCAGCTGTTTGCGGAGAAAATTGATACCTCTTTTTTTGTTTCTCCCTGCCTGCAGAGTATAGAGGCAGATTCCTGTTGTCACTTGTTAAGCTGCTGTTTCGCTAGCTTTTGTAATTAAAGCTAGTCCGTTACTGAGGTTTTTTCCTTCATCTCTCTTTGTGAAAAAGGGGAATATGTGTCTGGAGGTTACATAAATATAATGTACATGATAATTGCAGTGTGTTGAAGTGTGGACTCAAGTAACATGACTCAGACTCGAGTCAGACTCGAGTCACAAATTTAATGACTACTTGACAAAATAAAAACAGACTTGTAACTCGACTTGGACTTTAACACCTATTATTCATGACTTCACTTCAACTCAAGCCTTTTGACTTGAAAATACTTGATATATTCTCCCCAAGCCCAAAGATTAAAAAGTATGTTATTTAAAAAGTTCTCCATTAGTCAATTTATTTCCTGAATTAACCAATATAAATACTGTTCTTTCCCAGCAAGTCAACATGTAATTCTTCAGATCCACTTTCTTTGCATGAATCCAGCAGCATTCATTTAAATTGCAGACAGAGAGAACCATAACGAACTAATGTGAGGTTATTGAGAGCCAGTTGGAGAAAATGATAGTAAGGACAATTGGGTTCAAGTACAAACACAACATGGTGGTCAACAAAAAACAAATTGCAGAATGTGTGGGTTAAAACTTACAGATGCAGATGCAACAACTTTAAACTTTGTTCAACCTTTGAAGTTGCACAAAGAACAGTAAGTCCAGGCTAATATTAACATAATTAGTAAGCTTCTGCTTTGATCACATTTGCTTAACAGCTAAAGAAGTCTTTAACAAAATTGTTTTTTGTTTTTAACAAATAAATACAAATTATAAAAAACATTCATGATTTTTGTAAAATTAATACTGGCATTACTTTTGTTGAGAGCATAGTATGACTTGTTTAGGACTCAAAACTCAAAGCTAAGGACTTGAAACTTGACTTAAGACTTAATTTCAGGGACTTGAGACTTACTTGTGACTTGCAAAACAATGACTTGATTCCACCTGTGTATGTCATACAATTTGAACCATTTGTGATTTTCACAACAAATGATTTATGGGTTTATAAAAAACTACAGCTCCCATGAAGTTTTACCAGTGAGACAGTGTGCTTATTATATGTCATGGTAACTGATAAGTGGTAACTTTTTTTTTCTAATTGCTGCATTAAAGGCAACTCCCTGTCCATTCTCATAGCTCACCACCTGACTGACCTCAATCTGTCAGGATGGTGACCTTTAGAGGTCCAATGTGTTGGATTTAGGGAAATAATGTATTGAGTATGTTTTCTTTAGTGAATAATCACCTGAAAATAAAAATTGTTGTGTTTTCGTTGCCTTAGATTGAGCCATTTATATCTGTAGCCATGTTCAACACCATGTTTCTACAGTGGATCCGGACAGACAAACCAAACACTAGCTCTAGATAGGGCATTTGTCTTTCAGCATATTTGCATTTTTGTGTTGGCCACTGTAGTTAGCAGCCCCTCCATGAGTGTCGGAAAAACACAGATTTTTAAAATGTGAAACTTTTTTATTCAGTGTTTTTACTGGTTTAAATCACTGGATCTCTTTGTTTTGGAGACCTCTGTGGCTAATTCCCAGTAAAACCCCAGTACAAACCTCCTGAACATCTGGATCTTAAGTAACGGTCTGTCACCAATATGCCAAACAGCATTGGAAAAACACAGATTTGTAACATGAAACTGCTTTATTCAGTGTTTTTTGTTGGTTTAAATCACCAGTCTCCACGTTTGAGAGAGGAAGAGACCTCTGTGGATAATTCCACTCCCTGTTAAAACCTCCTGAACAATAAAAAGGGATTCTGACCTGGAGAAGTTTCAGCTGGTTGCAGTCCGCAGTCCTCACCTCTTGATGCCATAAAATCCCCCTAAATCGTATACACTGGACTTTAAATCTGTAAAGGTCTTGGACTTTTGGGAAATAGTGTTTTCTAATACCCCCAAAAGACAGAAATATTAACTTAAACCAGTGCTTTTCTTTTTTTATCTACTCTTCCTGTTAGACAAATTGAGTGAACCACACAACATACTGATTATCCTGGTTATATTCCAGCTCCTACAATAATCTGTGTTATAAAAATTGTCAATGTAATATTGAATGAGCTTGTCTTGTCTGTTTTGGTTTTTACTGCACAAATGGCCTGGTGTTATCATGCCATCATCTTGCAGACAGTTTTCCAAAGGAATAAAAGAAAATCACTACCAAACAACAAAGTGGTCCCTGAACTGTGAACTATGTGAGAAGTTGCTGATATGAAACACACATTAAGCCAAACTACTCAGAAACTCAATGACTCAACAAATCACAGTTAAAACTTTTAGCTCAATTAACTCAAACCCGCACTTCTAGTAACCTAACCACTGTTAACACCCAATCAAAGTGCTATTCAGCTTTCTAAAACCCCAAAGAGCTGAATGTATTTTTACAGCCTGGCTCAAGTCTCAGCTCAGCCAATCATAGTAGCATCTGGAGAAGCTGCTATTGTTGTGTTTTGTGTATTTGTGACCATAAAGAGCCTTCATAGGGTCCAATAGACCCACTGTGAGATCCCAGGGACCAAGCACAGGGGCCACAACTGGGAAACAGTTGTATTGTTATTCATAGAGGCAGACACTCAGGTCTCCCTTTCAGTGCTGTTGGGGGATCCACCATTACAGGTAGTTGTGAACTGTTGCCACTTGTTGAGATGAGGGCCTGGTACACAATGACCTGCTGTAAGGCACAATGACTTCAAATAGGTTTCAAGGTAAACTCCCTCTGCACAATAGAGGGGCTGGGGCCCGTCAAGTCACAGACACTGAGGGCCACCTTGCGTATTGAGCCGTGTATTGGTGATTTGTTGTTTTCAGGGTTTGAGGGTCGTAAATGAACAGAGTAATAACATGTCTGTGCCATGTTTTCTAGAGAAAGGACAGTGAATGAAGGAGGGTCAGGTGATGGTTTTGTGACCCTGCAGAGAAATGTTGTCATCTAATCCAGGGAAGCTGCTCGGGAGCCCAGGCCGGTGTCAGGGTCCGGACAGACTCACAGCGTGAATCAACTGTTATTACCACATATGTCCTACTTCCACCTGCTGTTTCCTTCTGTGCCAGGAGGCAGGTTTGAATACATCATTAGTGTCCTCTAGTGGCAGTTTCTGTTACGTGCAGTGCAGTACAACTCAACTTATTAATAATCTATCACTGTTCTTTCAATATCATTATATCACACTTTCCAAAACTTTGAGGATTGAGAAACTTTTCAAAATACAAGAAATTATGACATGTAAAATGGGGAAGACATATGTAAAATTCTGCACCATTTCTTTAGAAAAAAAAATCATTTTTAACAGCATTTCTGCCTTTATTAGATAGGAAAGTCTTGCGTGAAACGGGAAGAGAGAGAGAGGTGATGACCTGCAGCAAAGGGCTTGGAGTTGAAATCAAACCAGTGACAGCTGCGGCAAGCACATAGCCTTTGTACATGGGGCTTGATTAGGTGAGCTACTGGGAGCCCCATTCAGGTAATTTCTAGGTCATTCATCAGATTCAAGGGAATTTGTGCCATTGACCAACTTTACTCTTTTGTGCAAAATGTCAAATTTCCTTGAGTTCATTTGAAGCATGCATTTAGATGACACGCAGGTGTATTTGATCTACTCATCTGAGACTCATTCAAGAAAGTCAACTTTCAGCCAGTGTTCACCTGTTAGAAATGTGACTGGTTTCCAGCAGATCACTAAGTAGCATTGTGATAGTGAGAAACAGAGCATCTGAGGCCATTGGAACTAAGTGAAAGTGTCAAAAGTGAATTGTTATTATAAGCAAAGAGGAATCTTCTCAGTGTCAAATCATGGCTAAATTGAAGGTTTCCAAGGGGGCAGTGCATGACTACATGACTGGCTTTGGCTCGGGAGGTAGAGCAGGTCATCCACTTATTGGAAGTTCTATGATCAGAGGGGGACACACCCCATTAAAGATCACCAGCTTGCTCTTGATGACTGTGTCATAAGTGTGAATGGCTAAGTGAGTAGCAGATGACACCTTGTATGCTAGCCTTGGCCACCATTGTATGAATGTCTGTAAATGTGGCATGTAGTATAAAAGTGCTTTGAGTGTTCAGAGGACCAGAGAAGTGCTATAGAAATGCAAGACCATTCCATTTACAGTACCAAGAGGCAGATCAAGAGGTCCTGATTGTCTTGGACTCTCTGTCAAAGTCACCTGACCTCAAACCCATTGAACATTTACAGGAGCACTTAAAGACTGAGGAATCCAACCTTCTGTGATGTCACAAGAAGCTCTTTGGAATACTGTCAGTACAAGCGGGGATAATATAGGTCTTCATGTTTTGAATATGCCAGTACACGCTAGCTTGAGTGTATGCTGTCATTAAAGCAAAAATATGATATTCTGAAATTCATGTACATTTCTTTTCATTCTAATTTAAAATTAAGCAACTATGCTATACTCTATATAGTAATTAATGGCTAATGGCAGTGCCTCTGTCCCTCATGATCTTTAATATAGTGTGTTCCGGGACATAGTGTGTAGTGTGTGATAATACAAAACCTCTTTTTGTGTTTGTGTGTGTACTGTATGCTGTTGTTTAATTTTTATAAACAAGTATTTTCATATTGCAGCTGTGTTTATGGCATATTTCCCTGACAGATGAATAAAGGGTCTTCAAATCGTTTCATCTTTTGTGTAATGTTGTGGTTTAAACGTGGTTTATGACAAATTCATGTACAGAGCAAATTCTGATTTGCAGCTCTGTTGCAGTTCAGTCATATTTATCCTCTCACCAAAAACAAATAAAAAAGAACATGTGCGGTGACAAAAACTTATAAAAATGAGTATTTATTGAATCCCTTTTATTGTTAATTTAAATTTGAGAATGTTAATAATGTGCTACAACACATTTGTTGTTATAACGACAAAATGACCCAAAAATGTACTTGAATTTAGTTAGGATCCTATAAAATGGTAAATTATTCACCTTTGACCCTTGCCAATGGCCTTACAGTTCTACACCACACATACACTGCTCATCCACATCAAAGCCAACAGGTGGAAAAACGCCCTAACACATACACATTGAGGAATGAAAGGCTGCAATCAACATGTAAGTGCCTTTAATGATGTGGGAGAGTAAACATGTGAGTAGTGGAGTACTCAGCAGAAACCAGCTCAACTCTGGAAACAGCTCAGATGCTTATTGGCAGGCCATGTTAGCATACCAGGATCTGTAGCCATGTCTGTGGCTCCAGGGCACAGCAATGGTGATTAACATTTAAAACAGCCCCAACCCACACACACACACACACCACCACCACCAATCTTAGCACTGGAAGACTGATACTGGGATAACAGCCAACCCATCTCTGGTATGATAATAGTCATGATAATAGTCAGACCACAAACATTTTGATGTCACTGTCAACGATGAAGTGTATTAGATTGATACTGGTTTAGTACATTTAACTACTTAAATTCTGCCTTTCTCAATGGTGTCTCCATTGATACAAACTCATGTTATGCAGCCGGGCAACTGTCAAACTCATAGAAATGTATTGATTCTAGTGGATATCCATCAAGTTCTAAAGATACAAAATATGGCAGTTGGATGTTTGTTAACCTGCGACTATACTGTGAAAATTTGTCAATAATGTCATATAATATCACTACAGATCATAACTGTGATCCTGCCAGTGTCGTTTGTTGTTGATTAATAAAACACATTTAAATGGCCGAGGTTAGTAGTATTATGTGTGTTAAAAAAAAATAAGTCACGTGTTGATGCAAGGCTGTAGCAATAATAAATATTGGGGGGGCGGGTGTCAAAATTAAAAATTCAAATATGCTAAAAATGCAACCAGTTGCTGTTGTCCCAAATAATCATTGACAAATCAATTAATCAATTTTATTTATGAAGCCCAGGATCACAAATAACAATTTGCCTCACAGGGCTTTACAGCATATGACATCCCTCTGTCCTTTGGACCCTCACAGCGGATAAGGAAGGACTCCCTCAAAAAACCCTTTAACAGGGAAAAGAAATGGTAGAAACCTCAGGAAGAGCAACTGAGGAGGGATCCCTCTTCCAGGACGGACAGATGTGCAATAGATGTCATACAGAACAGATCAACAGACAGAGAGAGAGAGAGAGATGCAGGACAGACAGTAATGACAGTAGCTTACAACAACATTAATTTAAGTAATAATATTACAATAATAACTACAGCTATTGTGGTACAATATGTTGTAGGTATATATTGATATATGATAGTATATGCATGTGACCATAAGCATATGTGTATAATGACAGTGAAGTATGACTAATGATAACAGCAGCAGCAGGAGGCATCTGGCAGGACCACGGCAGCAGCACAACCACACACGTCACACTATCCAGGCACCGCTGTGATATCTAATTAAAGTCATGAATAATCTTTACAAATTGCCATTTTTAAGACTACTAGTTTAACACATTCTCACTCCAACCTTGTCACGTATCGACATTTGGTCTTGGACACATGGAGACAGGATGTGCAAGGTACACTGGGTGAGTTGGTTGTTGACGCTCTTGGACACCATGTCAACTTCAGCCTGTTACATGTATTGTCTGTTTTCAAAATACAGTTCTGTTTTCACAGGAAATACACAGTTTGCATACAGTCTCTTTTGAAAGAAACACACTCCATCGGGACAACACCGCAAATTGAAGTTTTTCTTCCTTCAACAACAAATGCATGTGGTTATGTTTTGCCAACACTTGCATGTGGCTGAGCTTTGCAATCTTATGAATGGCAAACACCTGCCTCCCGCCCACCACCGCACCCCGAGTTCCGCTGCCGTAAATTTCATTGTTGTCCTGCCACATTTCCTCATGACCAGGAGGTGGCGTTAAACAATAATGCCGACTGGCCATTAGAGATGCAAATCTTGCAGATATATCCGCGACATCCGAACGACGCGAAGCTTTCCAACAAGACCAAGCACTTGTCGGTAATCCAATGTTTTCACAACAAAAAACAATGATAAAGTTACACTAAAATGATGTATAACAAAGCTTTCATACAGCTTTGCACACACATTACTCTTGGATGGATTACTCATGAATGCAGGGTCGCACAGAAATGCCACACATATCACATGAAAGTGCAGGAGCTTTCCAATGATACCACACACATCATTGTGCTGTCATCCCATCATGCTATAAATACGGATCAATTGTCTACAAAACAAAAACCTGACGAATTTCTTTACAATCCATTATACAGATTTTGTTATCAGTCACTTCATATAGTGAGGAATAATATTATTACTATTGTTCTATGATCTTAGATCTAAATATTGCATGTTTCTTTCAAATAAAACACATTTTTGACTTGTGAATGAGTCAATGGAATTTCTTGCAATAATGAAAAAATACTGTCAATCATGTCCACCTGGCACAAACCACATGTTTTGGACTGCTGTGAAGTGAAAGAATGTCCCACCATCATGGTTCTTATATTGCCAGATTCCAGAGAGTCTCCCCTCTTCATATATGGCAGAGTATGTCAACTTCCAACTTGCTATGGTGAGATACATGTAAAAATGTAAGAATTTACTAACATGGATTTGTTTTTTTTTCATAGATATAAAAATGAATATAAAATACAGGCACATAATAGGACATGAAATGATGGCAAATCTGGTTAGCCCAGATAGTCCTGAAAAAAAGATATAGCATGTGTATGTAGCCTTTATAATGACTGTGATATGAGTTTAAAAGTAAAGGCAGTATGATTGATGAGTGCACGAGGACTCAGGTGCGCTCGTAGACATCTCTGTCCGTAGTAAAGAACTTGAAAGCCACTAAATCCCTTTGCCCTTATTTCACTTAAAAAAAACAACAACAAAAAAAAAAAAAAAAAAAAAAAAAACTGCATCACAGCCTATATCTAGTGGGAAGTGGGACAACCCAGCTGACCAAATCTTTTTTTTTTTAAATCAATTATTTCACAAGATCAACATAAATCCAGGTTAATGACAACAGCTGTGCGGTATGATCAACCATATGTAAGTTTTTTAACCAACAAAATAAGTTAAAGGTGATTAAAGCACCTTTTACACAGACTTTTCTGGGCAGGAATTCAGCACCATTATTGCACCTCACTGGTCTTTATTAAAAGTACAATCGTGGAATGGTGGGAACAAAGTTGTCATGTCTTTAGGCTGACATCGTAGGTAGTAACAGTGCTGAAACAACGTCAGTGTAAAAACAACAGCTGGCAGGATGGGACAGGTAGGGTAGGACATTTTGACGATGTGTTTTGTGTGCGACCCATTGCCAGGAGATTTAAAAAGCAGCTAGAAGCAGTTAGCAGCTAACTCAAAGAAGAAAAGCAGCCAAAAATGTCCAGAAATATGGATAAACAATGAGGTCAAAGAGCTCCTTACCCTCTGAGCAGAGGGCAAGATTAGCTGCCATATAAAAAGGATGGAAAATGAGTGTTATTGCCATGTTAATGCCATTGTTATTGTTTTATTAATGCACCGCCAATGCGTATGTTATATGTTACACTAGAGACATTCTCGGAACCCATCAGCTATCGGTGTCTGACTTCCGGCAGACGGCGATACAGCCTCTGGGGGCAGACCCCTGATTTTTTGGCATTCCGGTTTGAGGAGGCGAATTTCCGTTTCCGACTTCCGTATATATATATATATATATATATATATATATATATATATGTGTGTATATATATATATATATACACATATATATATATATATATATATATACGTTAATATGCTGAACCATTGCGATGGATTCAGAGTTTGCAGTGACGCCAATTAGTTCACCGCACAGAGCATTTAACCTGGCAACAACTGCAGCCGGCTTGATTGATCAATGTCATGCGGACTACAAACAGTCTACAACGGGAAACCAGGGCTCTTCTGCTCTTCTTCTGGAGGCAAGATCTCCGGGGTTTGCCTACAGACTCTACATTCACTGAATGTAGAGTCTGTATATAGAGACTACACTAGAGACTACAGCTGTTGGGTTACATGCCACTCCCCTCACGCCTCTTCTGCTTCCTGGATGCTCGCATGTTGTCTAAAAACATACACTAAGGCAACCTGTTCTCATTCTGAAGTTGTCACATACTGCCAGTTGGTCACTGATTTGCAGGTCAGACACGGAGGACAATCAGGCATTGTATGATACGCTGCTGGGCGTTGTCAGTTTGAATCGTCACGTGATTTAAGGAGCTGGAGAGTCCCTCTAGGGCACATGGGAGGGGAGGCAGATGGATCCAAGAACACTGGACTTTTACTCAGGAGGCCATTGTTCACTTAGCATATGAATGTAGAGCCAAACCATGATGTTTTTTTTTTTTCTAAACCTAACCATGTGCTTTTGTTGCACAATGAAATAAACATGATTACAAGGTGTTAAACCAACATTGTAAGTTTATTTTGAAAAAGACTGTATGCAGCTAACAAGCAGAAACTGTGCATTTCTTGTGAAAGTGAAAGTGTATTTTGAAAAGACACAATACATGTAACAGGCGTAAATTGACACAGGGTCTGGGAACGTAAACGTAACAGGTGCACCCAGGATATCAGGCGTGTAATACGCGGACGCCGATATGTAACAAGTTGGGAGTGAGAATGTGTTGCCTGAGGGAGGGTGATGCCACTGTTGTTTGGCATACAAATGCAAAGGCAGCTTAAAGAAGGGACTCGTAGCGGCCCTATTGCGCGATCTTTGTGTAAAAAGGGCTTCAATCTCTTTGGGAAAGCTCAGTTTAGCCTACACACACTGAAACACTAGACTATATATTGTATTGTTAACACATTTTAAGATTTACATACTCTGGAGGCTGTTTTAGTAAAGCTCTATTTTGGGGGAACAGGGGGCTGAAACTGAGAGAAAATGTTGCATTTATAAATTTAACCAGCTTAATGTGGATATACTCCCAGTCACAGGTTCCCATTTTGGCTTGTGATCCTTTATAGCCATATACGTAGGTAGTGAGGCTCACTTCACAACTTGCTCCATTTTTTGTGTTTTACAGGCCTAAAGAAATGAAATGTCTGAAAAAATCCTAACTTGTTAATTGATCCCTTAGATTTATCCTATGATCCCTTGGTGGGTGTGTTCTGTCATTAAATATTTTTTAGTTATAATAAGTCCAATAATGATAATAATGTAATCTCGTTATATTTCTATATAATGACAATAAAGCTTTCTAATTCTAATTCAAAAGGTTCATTCTCACTGCTGTGATGTGGACGCGGTGCGGAATTTCGCGTTGTTGTGTTCCAATTCCGTGCAGTGTGAATGGGTGTGGGTGAACATGGACGAGAGGAGCAGCAGCAGCGAGCTAGCAAGCTAACATTTAACAAGCATCAACATCAACTTTCTTTAGCACTTACCACTCTCACCGCAGCCACCAAGCTGGACAATGGACTGCCAGACGTTGTCCTTTAATTCATTGTTCATAAAATCATCCCGTCTTTTATCAAAAAGGACGGGGTGCTGTGAAATTATCAACCTTTCTCCTGCGTGACTGGATTTTTGACTCTCCAGGTTCTGCCTGACGTCACTATAAACAAACAATTTCAATTGCCCAGCTGTGTATTTCCGCAGGGGTCAAAGTCTGGGTGGAAACTTTTTTCACAGCATTAAAGTTCCGCCCCAGTGTACAAACTTCCATAAGAACCCATGAAATCAGCTTTTATATTTTTCTGCAAGAATAATCCGTGCGGATATTCACCCTCAATGAGAATGGACTTTAATAGTGCAGTATGCATCAGCAGATCCAGGAACAGCTTTCATCAAGTAAAGAAAGGTAAATCTGCAGATAGTGAGGCAGCTACATTACAATAATTCATATATTCAAATGAAAACAATATATTCTAAAGTCTTAGACACTAAAACATTTTTAGGCATAAACGATAAAGTGGACGTTGAGCTCACATTCCTGAGCTGAATGCTGATGGGCTCCCTGTCAGTCTGTTTGTTGGTGCATTTATGTGAGGGGAAAGCATATGCATGGCCACAGAGCTGTCTGTGTAGCAGCACGGTGCTAAAGCATAAAGAATAGGCCGGCCCAGTCGTAACAAACTCTGTGACAAAATGCTTACAGCCTGTAGCAGAGAAGTGCCACATTCATCAGCTGTCTGCCAGAGCATTTACACACCCCACCATCAACAGCCCAGAGGGACAGAGGACAGAGGGGCCAGAGGGGACAAAGATGGACGAAAGATAGCAAGCGACTGCAAATGTTTTTGTAGTGTGAATAGTGAATTATTAGAGAGTAAAGGTGGGAGTCTTGTAAACGGAGGAGAGGTTACTTGGTTTCAGAGATTTGAAGTAGATATGTGGAGCTAGCTGCATCAACATTATACATCAATTGTACTTCTTACAAACTCCACACAGGTAGCTGTCAGTATGATTACACATATTACAATACATCACACTTCTCTTTAATACTCTGAGTGAGCAGGTCATAGTTCAGACTTCATGTAAGGCAAGGCAAGGCAAGGCAAGTTTATTTGTAGAGCACAATTCGTACACAAAGTAATTCAAAGTGCTTTACAGAACAAGAAAATGCATTAAAATCACAATACAAAATAAAAACATAAATAATCATTATAAAATGAACTTTAAAAGAGAAGAGTGCAGATAAGATCCTTTCAGTCATATGCACAGTGAAATAGAGCTGTTTTGAGCCGAGATTTGAACATTGTCAGAGTAGAGGCCTGTCTCACATCTTCAGAAAGACTGTTCCAGATTTTAGCTGCATAAAACTGGAATCCTGATTCCCCATGTTTAGTCCTGACTCTGGGCACCAGCAGGAGGCCAGTCCCTGAGGTCCTCAGAGTCCGAGATGGTTCATATGGCACTAACATGTCAGAGATGTACTTTGGTGCTAGGCCGTGGAGAGACTTGTACACAAGCAGAGCTGCTTTCAAGTCTATTCTCTGAGCCACATGAAGCCATTGTAGAGACCTGAGCACAGGACTAATGTGCTCGTACTTCCTGGTTCTGGTCAGGACCCGAGCAGCAGCATTCTGGATGTACTGCAGCTGTCTTACAGCCCGTTTGGAGAGGCCAGTGAGCAGGCCGTTACAGTAGTCTAACCTACTAGAGACAAATGCATGGAAGTCTCTCCAAGTCAGGTTTAGACACTATACCTTTGATTTTGGCAATGTTTTTTAGATGGTAAAAAGCTGCTGATGTTATTGATTTGATGTGGCTGTTAAAGTTCAAGTCTGAGTCCATTATTACCCCGAGATTTCTAGCCTGATTTGTAGGTTTTAGAGAGAGAGACTGGAGGTGACTGCTGACACTTGCTCTTTGTTTCTGTGGACCAAATACGATGACTTCAGTCTTGTCTGAATTTAGCTGGAGAAAGTTGTTTTGCATCCACACACTGACCTGTTGGATGCAGTGAGAGAGTGAATCCACTGGTCCATATTCACCTGCTGTCAGTGAGACATAAAATCTGATGTCGTCTGCATAATTGTGGTAGGACACATTATTACTTTGTATTAACTGGCCTAAAGGCAGCATGTAGAGATTGAACAGAAGGGTCCCAGGATTGACCCTTGGGGCACCCCACAGGTCAAGGCCATGTGGTCTGAGACACAGTTACCAATTTCAACAAAGTACTTCCTGTCTTCTAGATAGGACTTCAACCAATTTAGGGCAGTGCCAGAGATGCCCACCCAGTCCTCTAGTCTCTGTGAAAGGATCTCATGATCGACAGTGTCAAAAGCAGCACTCAGATCTAGCAGGACTAAAACTGAGACTTTGCCTGCGTCAGTGTTCAGGCGGATGTCATTTGTCACCTTAATAAGAACGGTCTCAGTGCTGTGATGGGGTCTAAAACCTGACTGGAAAACATCAAAGGAGTTGCTCTTTAGGAGAAAGTCAGTAAGCTGTTGGTAAACAACTTTCTCAAGGACTTTGCCTAAAAACGGCAGATTTGAAATGGGGTGGTAGTTGTTCAGTACTGTGGCATCAAGACTGCTCTTCTTTAGGAGAGGCTTTATGACCGCAGTTTTCAAGGCCTTTGGGAATGTTCCAGATTGTAGTGACATGTTAACTATGTGAGCGAGTGGTGGTAACAAACTGCTCAGCACAGACTTTAGAAATCTAGTGGGTAACACATCGAGGCAGCATGCAGACGAACTCAGACTGGTGATGATCTCTTGGACAGTTTTGTCAGTTACAGGTGCAAAATGAGTCAGCTCTAAGTGTCTAGGTGGCTGCAGGGTTGTTATTGGTGTTGTGGAATTGATGGCATTTTTAATGGTCTGAACCTTGTCGCAAAAGAATACTGCAAACTCATTACACTTGGATGTGGAGATCAGTTCCAACAGCTGGAGGGTTTGTTAATCTGTTCACTGTTGCAAATAAGACACGCGAGTTGTTACTGCAGTTTCCAGTAATTTCAGAAAAGTACCTCTCCCTTGTTCTACGTAACATCCGGTTGAACACATAAAACTTTTCTTTATAAATTTCATAATGAACATGAAGCTTCGACTTGCGCCATTTCCGCTCGGCCCTCCGGCACTCCCTTTTCTGTTCCCTGACCGAGTCGTCATTCCTCCATGGCGCCTTCTGCTTATTTTTAACCATTTTAACCTTCACAGGGCAATGGTGTCCAGAACATTCAAAACACTCAAAGTAACAGAGTTCAACAAATCATCAACATTAGAACATGAGGCATTTTCAAAGCTTATCATTTCCATGAACAGAGCACCTGTACTGTTATTTATGTGTCTCCTCCGAACAACTGCAGGACCAGCCGGTGGTTTGGGAGAAACAGACAGGTCAAAGAAGACACAGAAATGATCAGACAGAGCAACATCAACCACATTGACGTTTGAAATATTAACCCCCTTTGTAACGAGCAGGTCCAGAGTGTGCTGCGCTCTGCTGTGTGTGGGCTCACACACATGCTGAGTCAGGCCAAAGGTTTCAAGGACAGCACTGAGCTCTTTAGCATTTCTGTCACAGACATTATCCACATGTACATTAAAATCACCTGTAATGACCAAACCATCAAAGTCTGTGCATACAATTGAAAGCATCAATAAAACTTTGACGGTGCTGGGGAGGCTTGTATATGACTACATAGAGTATGGACGGAGATTGTTTTAGCTCCATTTTAAAGGATACATACTCAAATGATGAAAACACCCCAAATGACAACCTGTGCATAACCATATGATCTCTAAATATTGCACAGACACCTCCACCCTATTGGATTTCTCGTGTTTCACATGCAAATTTGTAGTTGGGTGGAGCTGATTCTGTTAGAACAGCATTACCTGTGTTTTTGTCAAGCCATGTTTCAGTTAAAAACATAAAATCAAGATTATACGAAGAGATCAAATTATTAATTAAAAATGATTTGTTAGACAAGGATCTGACATTAAGCACAGCAAGTTTCAGATTAGTTTCAGTAGGACTGGACATTATCTTCTTACAAGGGATATGGATTAAATTTCTCTGATAGGACAGTCTAATTGTCCTTCTGTAATCTGGTCTATGTGGTGTGGCTGTAGATATCGCACTAGGAGAGAATATTGTCTCACAGGGCCCCAGCTTGATATTACCTTTATCATGGCTGTAAGTCCTGGGACAGCAGAGGCCCTGTGCATCCATCTCTTAGGGATACCAGCTCTGGGGGCAGGCAGGGGGGGGCGAGCAGGGGAAAGTTTGGGTGATGGACCAGATGAAAACCGAGGGGGACGAGCTGGGGGAGCTTTAGTTTGTGAAGCAGGAGAGTTGAAGCTCCTGTGTGACTTGTGGGGCACAGTTTTATACGGGGAAGAGTTCAGCATAGTTGGTGATAGAAGTCTTGACCTTGCTATATTAGGGGTGAGGGGAACCATCTTAATCCCTGATTTGATCAGGCTTTCAAGATGGTTGGGAAGGCCCATGGGGGAAGGTGGGGATGAAAAGGAGAGGGACAAGTGTCTAGAGGGGGTAGATGTGGCAGGGGGGGCCCAGGGCTGGTCTGTGGGTAGAGGAGGTGATGGGGGTGCTGCCGGGTCTGAAACTTCTGCTGGGGCCGTCACAGATGAGTCCAAGGCCTGTGATGAGGGCCCGGGGGGAGGTAAAACCGATGGCGGGCCTGAATCCTTCACTGGGGGCAGTGGAGGCTGTTGTGGTGCTGGAGCTGAATCCTTCGCTGGGGGCGGTGGAGGCTGTTGTGGTGCTGGAGCTGAATCCTTCGCTGGGGGCGGTGGAGGCTGTTGTGGTGCAGCTGGTGCTGAAACACTGGCTCGGTCTCTGGCTTCTGCGACAGAGATGCTTCTCTCATTCCTCTTTTCTCTCACTGGTCACTCAGGACCCTGTCCCGGCCCATTCTGATGCCTCAGAGCGTGGAGGAGGTGTTCCGTCAGCACTCTCCTCCCACTTCTGCACAGGTGTGGGCCCTTTCCCTTGAACAGGTCCTCTCGTTTCCAGAACAGATAAAAGTTCTCAATGTAGTGCAATCCTCTGTGCGCACACTCTTTGGACAGCCATGTGTTCAGCTGAAGCAGCTGAACTTGTTTATCTTCCTGTCTATGTTTGGAAGAGGTCCACTAATGAATGCCTTGACCTCCACTTTATCAAGCTCCTTGAAGAACTTAGTGAAATCCCTTTTCAAGACTTCAGTCTGTTCCTTTCTGATGTCCACTGCACCCACGTGCACGATCAGCTGTTTGACTCCTCGGTGTGTAGACAACACTTTTGGGAGGAGTGTTGTTATCTCAGAGACAGTGGCACTGGGACAGCAGCATGTTTGAATTCTTCCGTGGTTTATGCCACTGATAGCACCGTCTCCTATCAGCAGCGTATCTCTGACCTTGATGTTTGGTCCAGATTGTCTGTCTGCCTGCTGTCTTTTGCCGACTTTATGGCTCCAGTTTCATGAAGATAATCCATTTTCTCTTTGTTCATTAGAAACATTAAATTCAGTCTCTGACAGTGGCAAAAATCTGTTTGTAAGCTGTATTTTGGGTGATGTTACGTAGGTATTAACATTGTCTCTCATCACTTTGTGCTGCTTTGGCTTAGCACCAAGTTCTCTCCAGGATGAGGCATTTTGGTCTTTACAGAGTTTTGGAAAAGACACAGTATCACTCAGGTTTAAGATGAAAGTAGCAGGTTTTTCACCCTTTTTACTGAAAGTAACTGTGGGCTTCTTACCACTGGATGTCACTGGGAGCGTCTTGTGAAGTCCTTTTTCAGATTCTAAAGCAAAAATCCGTGCTTGTAGCTCATTAATTTCTTGTTGATATCTCTGACAGCGTTCACAGAAGGAATTTGTTTGGTTTCCTCCCCCGGACATGCTGCTGGCTGGATCGGTTAAAAATATAAAAATGTTCTTCAAAGTCTTGGTTTACTTAAAATAATTCATGAAATGCTGGATATAGAGATTTTCCAGGATTTGTAGAAGGAGTAAAACGATTAAAAAGCAGAGTAAAGAAGGAAGCAGGCTGGAGCAAGCAGGAAAGCTTCTGCACTCTTCAGAAGCAGGAAGCAGTAAGCTTGCTAAGGGCTTATTTATGCTCCCTTAATGTGTGAAAATAGATCCATTTCAAATGTTGTGACCATCAGTGCCCTGATACCTCCATGTGTCCTTTTTGTTGACAAAGATACAGCTGGTAGATGGCAAAAGAGGGTGGAGTCAAAAGTTTCATACAATAACAAACATGGTGAGGGTGGACAGAATAATGTACCTTAAAACGAAGGCATTGTAAATGGCAGTGGTCTTTGATGCTATTACTGCAATATGTAGACGGACAATTCCTTTCACTTTTTAAAATGTCTTTGTCGTCTCCTGCATTTGTATCTCATTTGAAATACGCTACGCCGCCCCAGTCGCGTAAGGTAGTGACAATGGGCCCCTGCGCATGCCATTATGAGCGGCCCTATTATGCCCTAGTTACAAGTTATGAAGCTCACAAGCACACACACACACACACACACACACACACACATAGTTTTAGGTATATATATATTTTAGCAACAGTGTGTCTTACTGCCGCTTTTACGTTACATCCACTTGCAGATACTTGATATTGGACACATTAACATACATATTACACAACATCATCATTACATATCTATATAAGACAAATCTACGAAAGAAAAAAGGAAATTATTGTGTTGATTAGATGTTATTACACCTCCTAGCCACTAGGTGTCAGGGGCGGTTCCTATTAGACTGAGAAGTAGTGTTATGGTAGTAGGAAGAAGAGCATGATTAACTCAGGAAAATAACATGTATGAGGATGCGTGATCTGCCCAGTTCGCAAATTAAAGTTCTTGATGTGAACTAAACAAGGACTATTTATTTCTGGGTGACAACAAACAAAACAATTATTAGTATAACTTGATAGTTTTTTATTGGTAAATTATAGTTTTTTAAAAAGTTTATGAAGAATAAGTGTATAATTTGTTGTAGATTGACACTGTTTTACAAAACCAGAAAACCATGATGGAGATAGGTTTGCCTTATTTAGGGCATGTATGGGAAAAAAGCACCATTTTTGTTTTAATGTGAGTTCTTCTTTGAACATGGACGTATTTCCAGGTGGCAGTCGGGCCCCTCCACCCTCCACCCCATGGGCCCCAGTGCACTCGCACTGCCTGCACTGTCTATTCACCTGATATTACAATACAGGTATTATCATTCACAGATTCTGTCTTAAAGGTCCAATTTATACCTGTTAGATGCATTGTGTTTTTACAAAATACACTTTCATTTTCACAGGAAATACATGGTTTCTGCTCATTAGATGCACACAGTCTTTTTCAAAATACACTTACAGCATCAGTAAAACACAGCATTTTTACATTTAAGTAATTGTGCATGAAAATCATGTGGCTACATTTAGAAAAAACATGAAACTTGGCTCAACATTCACATGGAAGACAAGCGGCAGGCTCCCGGATGAAAGTTCAGGGTTTGTTGGACCGATTCACCTCCCTTCCTGCCTGTCCCACAGGGAATTTACAGCATTTTATATTGCTTTGTTGCCGGGGGCATTACAAACTGACGTCACCCGGCAGCATATCATACCACTGCAAAAGGCGCCTTTTTGCGCTGGTGTCTGATGGTGAAATGGCTGACAAAGCGCCTCTGTTTGACGAGTTGGGAATGAGAACAGGCTCAGTAAATTGGCAGAAATGGAATATCATATAATAAGTATATTTTGTCAGTGTATAAAACGTTGAATCGTTGTGTTTTCATTACCTTAGAATGAGACATTTTATCTACAAGGTGAGCAGGTCCTCATATAAGGAGATCACCATGTTGCACCACCACCATGTTTCTACAATTGCCCAGAACGGACACTGGCATTGACACTGGCTTCAGATAGGGACATCTGAGTTTTCATGGCAGTCACCATAGTTAGAAGTCAATCTGTGACAAGCAGCTTCAGAAAAAAACTGATTAGTAATGTTAAACTGCTGTATTCTTTGTTTTTACTGGTTTAAATCACCTGGTCTGTTTGTTTTGAGAGGGAGAGACCTCCGTGGATAATTTGGCCCCTGTTAAAAACCTCCTGAACACTCATCACGGAAGGAATACTGACAAGAAGTTTTAACTGGTTGCAATGTGCAATCCTCACCACTAGACGCCACTAAATCCCCCTAAATCTTAACACTGGATCTTTAAACTTCATGTTGTCAGATGACTGCAGAATAAAACAAGTGCCTGAGTCTATAATTAATAGCTGTAGTTAGCAGATAACAATTTTTGACAGATGATCAAATCAGTTTTCCCAAGCTCCTCCCCCAGGATGTCTGTCACATGCCACTCTCTGAGTCTCGGAGGGAGATGGCCCAATGGTCTGTGGCTGTCAGACAGGTGGTGATGCAACAAAGTCCGAAAACAATTCCCTCATGGGATGGAGCAACATCACTGCAGCACAAGTGTTTGTCTTCTTCAGTGTAAAATTGTAAATTGTGATATGTTTGCTGTATCCTATTTCTTAATTTTTGTAGTCCTGTGTTTTCCAATCGTTTCTTTGTCTCAGGTTTAATCACAGCAGCTGTGAGCTGTTGCTGCTAGATCATCCATCCTCTTTTACTACTCAGCGATGTTGTCGCCACTCTATCTGTCACTGGCCGTGTTCCATGAAAACAGACATTTGTCATTGTCCTGTGCCTCCCTGCTCTAATGCCATCAGCTCCAGTGACAGCCACTTGGCTAGGGACACTGGGACACACACACACACACACACACACACACACACACACGCACATGAACAAACACAGAGAGAGGCTTGTATGATCAGAGGGGTACACACTACATTAAAGATCACCATAATGCTTCTAAGGGACAGAGGCACCACCACTAATTACTATTAATTATGTGTGAGGTGGTGTGTGTGTGTGTGTGTGTGTGTGTGTGTGTGCGTGTGCGTGTGCGTGTGCGCGTGTGTGCGTGCATGCATGCATGCGTGCGTGATCATATGTGACCAGGTAGTAGATGTGTCCCACATCAGAAAAACGAAAACAAACATTTAACCCTCGGTGTATATCACAATTGACTTCTGCACAACATCCATCCAGTTATTGTTGGTAATTCACCTACAGGCTGGTTGAGGCACCCACTAATCTACAGACCGAATGGGTTACCAAGATGACACAGCAGATGGCAGCGTTGTGTGCATTCTCTTGTAATTCTTCTATTTTTGTTTCTTTTTTTCAATTTTCAGCTCTCCCTCAATGGTTACATTCACCAGGAAGGAACTTCTGAAATTTGCTGTTGTTATATATGTAAAATTATTATGCACATCCAAGCACAGTTTTGAGGAAAAACCCCGCAGCTGGTTGTCACTTAACATTCCAGAAATCCATCCTTGTTGATGAGGGAACGATGTGATAAGAATGATAGCACATTTGTCTAACATTGTTAACATGAATATTAAATTCAGCCTATCATGTTATGTCATACCTGTGGGATTCTGTCCAGCTGGCCTGCATTTCTCTTGATAACTTACTACTTAGAATCATGTACTGACTGTATAAATTGAAATATAAGCCTCTCCAGACTCTCAGTGGTCCCAGAAAAAAAGATTTATATTGAATGGCATTAAAGGGGACCTATGCTCATTTTTTAAATTCATATATTTTATTCTTCTGGTCTAAGGCCATCCAGAAATATTAGTTAACATGAACAATTGTCTCCCAGATCTAAAAGCTATTGTGCTATAACTCAAATTTGTGATGTCATAGGGTATAAAGTCTGGAGCTGCTTAGTAGACAAACAATGGTGAAATATTCTCAATGACACAGAGAGCATGCAGATATGATTATTGTCACATTCATACATATTTTATGTTGTAAGCCATCATTGCTGTCTGTCCTGCATCTCTCTCTATCTCTCTTTATGTCTCATTTTGTCATATGGAACATTATAAATTTATTATGTTGACCATCTGTCCATCCTGGAAGAGGGATCCCTCCTCAGTTGCTCTTCCTGAGGTTTCTAACATTTTTTTTCCCTTGTTAAAGGGGCTTTTTTGGGGAGTTTTTCCTTATCCGCTGTGAGGGTCTAATATGGGATGTCGCATGCTGTAAAGCCCTCTGAGGCAAATTGTTATTTGTGATATTAGGCTTTATAAATAAAATTGATTGATTGATTGATTGATTGATTGATTGATTGATTGATTGACTGATTGAATGTTCTGAGTATGTGGGTACATTTTCTGTTTCAGAACTGAGAACACTACGATAGAATTAAGTTCATTTGTATTGTATTATTATAGTATTAAAAAAGAAAACAGACATCCCTCCCATGCATTGGTTATGGAGCAGCTCCAAACTTTATACCCTATGACATCACAAGTTTTATAATTACTTCTCTGGTTACTTCTCTGAGTTTCTGGCAGAAATCTATTTGTTTTAACTCAAACCATGATTTATTTATTTTTTATTTTTTTCATAAATTAACAAAGTTGCAAATATTATAGGTCACAGAAATAACATATTGGAAATGGAAATTTGGGTGGTATTCCCCTTTAAGGAGAGCACCCAAATAATGAAAACATAGCAAGGCAAACAGATTTCATTAAAAAAAAAAAAAAAAAAAACGTACAGAAAATCTCTTTGCAGCATTATCTAAGTCTCTTGTATTCATTACTGTGCTACTGGAAATCCAAACACATCTAGTTTTGCTAAACATTTACGTAACTAAACATTTATTAGATTATCATCCCGTGAAGGAATCTGTTGTGTACATGTGTGTGCATGCATACACAACAAATTCCTTCATGGGAAATGTTTTGTTTCCTTAAAGCCAATTGATTAAGGACTATATACACTTTATAGTGATAGGTGAACTATAACTGTAATGTATAGGTAAAACAAATTGAACTAGAAAACCACCAAAGTGTCTAAGCTCAAGCTTTGTATGTGTCTGAGTGAAATGATCACTTACATAAACAGTCATTCACCAACTGTCTCTCAGTTAGACTGGACTGGTAGGATAATTTCCTTTTTGACCACTTAGGGTCAGAAGTGAGTTAGTTTTGGTGCTGTCAATAAGGATCAGCATGGCGTGTGTGTGTGTGTGTGTATGTATAAGAGAAACTGTAATTGTATGTATTAGATAAAGCCTGTCCCCTCATTTGCTTGTTTATCATCTTTCTATGAAAACACATTAGTTCAGCCTGCGTAGCTCTAACTTGGTGCATGTCAATAAACTGTACAATATTCCTGCAATCATGAGGTAAATGGAAAAAAAATGTAAAGTGATCTTGCATGATTAACCAGTATTGTGCAGAATTATCATGAGTCTGACTGGAGTTTATTTAACATACTATTTATCAGTCTATGACAGATTAAAAAGAGAAAAAGCATATATCTTGGTAGTTTCTACAAAATGGGCTACATGTTTTCAGTTGCAAGTCAAAGCCATATTTGAGATGTCACAAGCACTTACTGTGATCAAAATAAACTGCAAAGACAGGATTTTTTTCCCCTGTTTGAAAATATACAGCTGCACAACATGTAAATGAAAAATGATATAAAATACGCAGCAGGGCTGTACACTAATATTTTTGCACATAACACTGGAGCTACAGAGGTTTAAAGGTTTGCAGCACAGGACACAAAAAAACTAAACTAAAGCTAGTGCTGAAAAAATGAAAATGAAAAAAGCTTTTGTTATTTATGCACATAGTATCATCAGAGAGGCAAAGGGAGAGAAGGAGCGAGAGACACTTGCGTTACACTTGCGAGAGACGTCTGCGTTATATATGTCTTGTATGGGAAATGTCTGTGTTTTGTCGCTGTATTTTTAAAACAGATCTGTCTGCGCTGTGACTAGGAGGTGCTGTCTTCATGTCACAAAATAGACCACAACTACCAAGAAGAATGGGGACCCTGTATGATTCACCTCACACATAAACTAGCAGAGCAGCGTTGAATTGCACGTGTGCTGCGGTAATTTCATTTATCTCACAGACTGATTTAGCATAGCATGTGCAACATATAGACTGATGTCACACTGTAGACTCATTGACAGACAGATTAAACAGAGGAGCAGCTCTGTGTCTCTCTTAGTGTTGCTGGCGAACTTGTGAGCGTTGGGGCAGAGCTGCGCAGAGAGTGTGAGGAGAGATGGACACTGGTATGTGTTATGTAATAATAATAATAATAATAATACATTTTATTTATAGGTGCCTTTCATGACACTCAAGGTCACCTTACAGACAAAGATAGTGAAAGTAACAGCAGATAAAAAGTCAGAGGTAAAGAATAAAGTAACATAAAATAAACAAATAACAAGAGCAAAACAAGTTTACATTGAATAAAATTCTGTGTAAATGATGGATGTGTGTGGCTATGGGGTGCCATTTGTAAAGTGTCTCATGCTGAAAATAACATCAACATTTTGCCACATTTAGCTTCAAACAATGTTTAAAAAAGTGTTGTGAATTTTTTAACGTCACCTTTTACCACATTTACAGCAATATTTGTTAACTTAGAAATATATTAAATTGTTAAATCTAAATATTAAATGTGGCACCTAAATGTTAAATGTTAAATCTAAATGTTAAATCTAAATCTAAATCTAAATGTTAAATCTAAATGTTAAATGTTAAATCTAAATGTTCTGGGTGAAACTAAATATTTAGCTAATATGCAAATTCACACTGCCGGTCACCGGAAGTACCAAAATAAAAGCTTGAGATGGTCAGACTGTGTTTATAGAATCAAATAACGAATAAAAACCAACTTATCGGGGGAAATAAACACTTGAACATACATTAGCGTGATAATAACTACCTAAAATAACAAGAAACATGTTTGGAGACATTTTATTTGACGTGTACTTTGAGTTGTTAGTGTCCCTTCGGAGGGACTAACAACCTAAGCTAAGCTAACAACCATTAGGTCTTAGCCCCGTTAGCGGTGTCTGTAATGACTCATTAACTCTTAAACGGTCCGTGAAAAAAATATTTTTTTCCAGCAGATGTCTTAGTTACAACATGATTGAGCTAGCAAAGCAGTTTTGTGTTGCGATGTGTGGTATTTATTCAGTTTTGGGAAATCACGATGTCTAGAAAGCATCAGTGGTTGCAGCAGCAGCAGCAAAGCTAACATCAGGACGTCATCTGTTAAAAGCCTCCCGTTGTCGGATACGACATGAAACTACTCCAGTTAGCTCAATCATATTGTAACTAAGACATCCGCTGGAAATTTTTTTTTTTTTTTTTTTCACAGACTGTTTAGAGTTAATGAGTCATTACAGACACCGCTAACGGGGCTAACAGCTAACGGTTAGCCCTGCTAATGTACGATAACCACGTTATTAATTTCAGAACGTGATAGTAATGTTTGTTCAGTCATTGTGTTTATAGACTTTACAAACACCAGATTAGTCTAAACGGTGATACAGTGACATGAAAAATGTGAGATATGCATATATATATATGTAGCTAAACTCCGCTGGTTTCCTACCCGGAAGTATTTGTAAACAACAAGGTGATTCCCTCTGAAGGGACACTAACAGCTCAAAGTACACATCAAATAAAATTTCTCCAAACACGTTTCTTGTTATTTTAGGTAGTTATTATCACGCTAATGTATGTTCAAGTGTCCATTTCCCCTGATAAGCTGGTTTTAATTCATTATTTGATTCTATAAACACAGTCTGACCATCTCAAGCTTTTATTTTGGTACTTCCGGTGACCGGCAGTGTGAATTTGCATATTAGCTAAATATTTAGTTTCACCCAGAACATTTAGATTTAACATTTAACATTTAGATTTAACATTTAGCATTTACATTTAACATTTATATTTATATTTAGCATTTAGATTTAACATTTAGATTTAGATTTAATATTTAGATTTAACATTTAAATTTAGCATTTAGGTGCCACATTTAATATTTAGATTTAACTATTTAATATATTTCTAAGTTAACAAATATTACTGTAAATGTGGTAAAAGGTGACATTAAAAAATTCACAATACTTTTTTAAACATTGTTTGAAGCTAAATGTGACAAAATGTTGATGTTATTTTCAGCGTGAGCCACTTTACAAACGGCACCCCATATGTGGCTAGGTGGATGGGAGTCATACTGAATAGGCTATTTGAAAGTTTTTAAGCAGGATTTGAAAGTGGAGAGTGTGTTGATGCTACGCAACTTTACCCTATATCAATATAAACGGTATTGTCTAAATTTATATCTTGCTTAAAAATATATCAAGATATCGTACATAGTCGTTGTATCGCCCAGCCCTACTCTCCAGGAGTTTGGCTGTTGAACCAGTGCTAAGCAAAGAGGTGACCCTGTCTCCTAGTAGTGGGTACTGCTCCTCTTCCTGCATCAACTCCAGTTCTGTCCCTGCCAAAGAGGTAATATTCAGTGTCCCTTAAGCCAGTCTGTGATGCCAGGGATCAGTATAGATCTTCGCCCTTGCCTGCCGCCTGGCTCACACCACTTCAGTACCTATGCCTGTCAGTGTTTGGTCCACAGGCCAGCAGCACCATGAGCCACATGGGTCAAGGCCTGGCCACCAGATTACTCACAGGGGTGCCCCGGTTTTTCCTTTTCTGGATGAGGTGCTTCATCTCCATCATGTCTGATTCATAGGATCTGTGAATCGCTCAGTCTGGGTCTTTCCTTGAGACCGTTTTGCTTTGAGAAACCCTACCAGGAGCTGTTGTCCCGCTCTTCACCATGCTAAGGAATCGTGAAAGGGATGTGCTACTAGAGAAATTGTTAACAATCAGTCATTAAAACACACAGACACAGTACTACAATATTATTACCTCCGCCAAGGAGGTTATGTTTTCGCCAGCGTTGGTCTGTTTGTTTGTCTGCAAAATAACTCAAAAAGTTCTGAACGGATTTTGATGAAATTTTCAGGAAAGGTTGATAATGGGACAAGGAACAGATGATGAATTGAAGAAGATGAATTTTGGTGGTGATTGGTTGAAGCGAAGTGGATAAAATAATAAAATGGCGGGAAATCCAAGCTGCTTGGCGGAGGTCTGCGCTCCCCGAGTGGTTTTCTAGTTTAATTAATGTAGTTATCTTTCAACAATTCAAAAAGACATGCACATTTCCATGTATTTAAACAAACTGTATTTTGCTGTTTGTACAAAACAATTTCAGCACATTTTACTGTACAGTCTGTAAATTGACAAGGGAAAATATAAACAAGAAATGTAACTTTACAATAAAATAACATGCATAAATATCAGGGTTTCCCACAATGGATTATATTTACTGCAATGTTTAAAGATTAAAAAAAAATTATATTAAAATGTTAATTTCTGCCCAGGCTCCAATAGTTTTGTTGAGTCTGCCCAAGTTAATACCTTGACATGTATTTGTTGTTTAATGGTTTGTGTTTTCATGGTGACATGTGGGACACCCATGTAAATCGCTTAAGCACTGCTTGCATTCAAACAATGGATACAGATATGTGGTTGTTTGCAGCTAGTGATGCCCATTTTATTTCAAACAAAAAATTTTTAGGAAAGTGCCAGGATAGAAAACCTAACCCCCCCACCCCCAATGACAGAAGTGTCTGGTGTTGAAAAGCTGCATTTCAAAACTGACCATCTGGTAACCAATGCATCAAAAACATCCAGTGTAGTTTATAGATAGATGGAAGCAGGTAACATTTTTCAAGATGATCAAAGAAATATGCCAATTTAACATTTTTATGTCTCCACTGCAGCAATAACCATGGCAAGAGGCATTATGTTCTCAGATGTCCGTCCGTCCGTCCCATCCTTGTGAACAAGGTTTCTCAAGAATGTCTCAAGGGAATTTCTTCAAATTTGGCAAAAATGTCCACTTGGACTCTATGAACTGATTTGTTTTTGGTGGTCAAAGGTCAAAGGTCAAGGTCACTGTGACCGTGTCTATCTCATTCTCGTGAATGTGATATCTCGAGAACGCCTAGAGGGAATTTCTACAGATTTGGCGCAAAGGTCAGCTTGGACTCAATGATGAACTGATTAGTTTTTGGTGGTCAAGGGTCAAAGGTTAAGATTGCTGTGACCTTGCATAAATCTTATTGTCGTGAACGCAATATCTTAAGAACACCTTGAGGGAATTTCTTCAAGGATGATCTGATTAGAGTTTGGTGGTCAAGGATCAAGGTCACTGTGTCCTTGTCTGTCTCATTTTTGTGAAAATCTTAAGAGGACCGTGAGCGAATCTCCTTAAATTTGACACGCACGTCCACTTGGACTGAAGAATAAACTGATAAGAATTTTGTGGTCAAAGGTCAAGGTCAGTGTAACCTCACAAAATAAGATTTTAGGCATAACTCAAGAATTCATACACTAATTATGAGAAAACTTCCCACAAATGTCAACTAGGATAAAATGATGAAGTGATGACATTTTATACCCAAAAGGTCAAAGGTCAACCTCACTGTGACATCATAATGTTATGCATAAAACACTTTTCTGGCCATTATTCAATGTCATATCTCAGATACAGAAGGGAAAATATTTGGTCAGATACTGAAATGGTAACTCTAATCTTGGGTGTCCACCTTGAAATTGTGCTGATTTTATAGATCTTCTGTGCTGCCTGGGGGACATTGGGTGTGAAGCATCCATGTTTTCACAGACATGGATATAAACTGTAAGGGAAACCTAAGTCTAGTTTTTTTCTGTAATTAAATTTTTAGCAAGTTTAGCAGCTGTGCTGATCTCATCCAGACTTCCATATTCCATCATTATTTATGTAGTATAGTATGTATAGTTATGTTGGAAGATGGTGTCTTCATTCTTAAAATATAAAGCACTAAATGGTATGACGGTTGGTTGACCCATTTACCCGGTCTATTTTTATCGATGACATTTTGATGATATTTATCTCGACATTCAGAGAGCTTGGCAATCACTTTGGTGAGTGCAATGTCATTATTGCAGATTAAACTGATGGCCTTAACCAGTGATTCCCAACTGGTCAAACCATGGGGTCCAGATTTTCTCCTTCGTCATTAGTTCAAGGTCTACACAGTTTAATATATTCACAGCATACTTCCGTTTGGCCATATCGTCGAGCTAGTTTTCTGTCTCTGTCAAGTAGCTGTCCATTAGTCAGTACTCTACGGCAGGAAATGGCACTTCAAAATAACAGCTATGCACCAGAAAGTGTGTTTTTTTACAAACTTGTCATGTTCATGAGTCACTTGTGGTCCATTCAGAATGGACCTGTGACCAACTTTTGGACCCACCAGTTGGGAACCACTGGCCTAAACTACAAAATATTAGAGCCAAGTTGAGAGAAATCATAGCTTTTCTCTTAAATACTTTGCCTCCCATGGAAGGCTTGTTTTCATAGTTTATTAAAGCACAAGTGTGGTTTACTACAACTTGCATCTTATTTTTGCAGTTTGTCCATCATTCCTAACAGCTGTGATCACATTTTACTCAACAAAGTAATTGTTGTGATCTGGGAATATGGTGACAATTATACAGTGAAGTTGCACAAAAATGCTAACCAAACGTTTATTAAGCTTATCTAAACCACTTCATTTGAAGGGCAAACTGAAAGTGAGAGCACCTGAAGTATTGCTAATAATCCCTTGTTGAACAGGAAAACTGTGCTCAACTACAGTAAGTACAGTAGGTCAAAGATCAAGCAGGAAGTAAGTTTATGAACTGTGATGGATTTTCCATCCAAATGCCTAACTTGGAGGTTTGTTTCCAACCGTCTGATGGTCTGTTTCTTGTCCTATCAGACTTCCTTTTAGTGATGTCAGTGTGGTCCCAGATCTCAGCTAGTGGTTTGGTGAAAACAATTTTATTAGTACTGATAGGAAGAACTGCCAAATCTATGAAAATAAGACCCAGTTTAATTTAGCTGGACTTTTCCTTTAATGGCTCAGACTGAAAAAAATAATTAATAAACAACTGCAAATGCCAGAACTGCATACTGCACTGTATATTAATTGCTTGATTTACAGTACACCCTCCCAGAGCCCACTGAGTCCAGGCTAAGTGGTGTTTGGTTAATGTGTACATATTACAATGGTGGAATGGCAAAGAGAAGTAATGAATAGTTTTGCAGTCCCAGTGAAAACCTGGAGCTCAGTTAGGGTACAGAAGAAGAACTGTCGAACTCCAGTGAAGTATGTTCCATACCACCATAGCCATTCATCTTCTTCAGTTTTAGCTGGTCCACGTGGGTCAGGCCTTGGGTCTCAAGCACTGCCTCCTTCTTAGAGAACATCCGGCTGATCTCCATGAATGTCTTGTTTTTGGTCTCTGGGATCACAATGTAGACATAAACTGCCACGGCCAGACAGATGGTGCAAAACACCAAGTAGCAGTAAGACCCTGCTGACATCTGATGGTTAGATGAAAGATGGGGATAGAAATATTAGATTAAGACAACATGAAACAAGTGATTTATGAACTGTCAATCTAAAAACAATAAGTATTTTGCATTACAGCAGTGGACTCAGAATAGAGAGCAAAGTGAGGGAAAGGGTTAAGAATTCAAGCGCTTCATAAGATGATATATCAGAAATGATGCAGCATGAGGTTGGAAATCAACATCCAAGTTGTAATTATGACTGGGAAACTCAGACTCTTTGAAAGCTCCATATATCTGACTCAGAGAGTCACAATACAGAAGTGCCTGAAAATCAAGCACATACCACACATCACTGATCCGCGGATTGAAATCAAATATGAGCTTGCGAGATCAGGATGGTTTCACCAGGCTAACCTACTCCTGGTGTTTGACAGGAACTGGATCAGGATCAAGATGCCATGATGGACACTGCCTGAGTGACTTAATAACTTTTTTAGAAACAAACTTAATCCTAGTCTTAACTACACTCTTACCGATGGAAGTTCATTTGAATATCCAGCAACTATGGCAATTGCCAAGCAGCGCATGTGTTGCTGAAATACATTTTTGATAATCTACCACTGTCTTGCTAATGTGTGGCTAAGCATTTATCATCTGTCACAACGTATCCGAAGGAGGATGTTAGAGCCATGTTAAAGAAAAAAAAACCCACTTGGATTTCAAGAATTAAGTCATAAATCTACGATAATAAGATTTTTTTGTTTTTTTTTTGGAGAGTTTTTCCTCATCCACTGTGAGGGGCCATGGACAGAGGGATGTTAAATGCCGTAAAGCCCTCTGAGGCAAATTGTGATTTGTGATATTGGGCTTTATAAATAAAACTGAATTGAATTGAATTGAATTGAATTATATTAATTGGTGTGCTTCTTTGTTCAAGGCCATTACACACAAATTTAATAGATACAGTATAGTGTCAATATATTTTCACTGTATATGCAGCCTTCATTTGACCAACTCTGTAATTATACAAACCTCTTGAGTTATCCTGTGCTGTGAACATGGTGATCTTTTCTGTCTGTGCATCCATCCCACATCCCAGTAAATGCAACATTAGCACATTGTGATACTGATTTGAAACAGTCTTTAAATTCCTAAAAAAGTTAATAAGTCACTCAGGCAGTGTCCATCATGGCATCTTGATCCTGATCCAGTTCCTGTCAAACACCAGGAGTAGGTTAGCCTGGTGAAACCATCCTGATCTCGCAAGCTCATATTTGATTTCAATCCGCGGATCAGTCTGGCCATGCAATCATTAAGGCGCATTCTGGCATTGGTTAAAGCCTACCGGGCCAATCACAACCGTTTATTACTTTGGGGCGGGCACGTCATCAGAATAGGAGGGACAAGGAGCGGAGCGAATGCATTTTGTAAACAACCAAAATGTCTACTGATTTTGAAACTGCCATGGTAAATGTGTTGAAAGAACTGGAATGTACATTTTCTTTGAAAGCTTTTATTGAAAAAAAAGATGTGTTTGCTGTCCTTCCTATGGGGTTTGGTAAAAGTTTAATTTACCAACTGGCTCCGTTGATCGGGAAAAAGATGGGACCTCAGTGAAAATCCAGTGGCTATTGTTGTTTCTCCGCTAGTTGCTCTCATGGAGGAGCAGGTCAGGGAAGCAACCAGACCGGGAATCACAGCCATGCAACTCGGAGTCCACAGTGAGGAGGAAATCCGCAAAGATGGCTACACTCTTTCCCAGACATCATCACAGCTAATCTCTGCTGCACGCTGCACTTGCATGCTGGTCTGTTTACAGTGGCGTTGTGCTAGCCTATGTCACACGTTTCGTTTACTCTGATTGGTTTTCCGTCTTTCAAATTGCGTGAAGGGGCACTTGAGTGACAGTTGTTAATACCGCCCTTTGGGTATAGAGGAAATGTACACTCTGTGTCCAGACTCATTCAGGTTTTGCAAATTGGGTCTGGCAACGCCAGGCTAGGAGGAGGTTGC
The DNA here is from genome assembly GCF_011397635.1 of Epinephelus fuscoguttatus. Lineage (NCBI taxonomy): Eukaryota > Metazoa > Chordata > Actinopteri > Perciformes > Serranidae > Epinephelus > Epinephelus fuscoguttatus. Next base: position 37,459,403 of record NC_064767.1, on the reverse strand, counting down.
ACCAACTGGTCTTTACTAAGCCTAGTCCTAACTGCAATGTCTTTAGAATGGACTTTAAGTCGGTTGCACCAAACAAACTTAATCCTAGTCTTAACTACACTCTTACCGATGGAAGTTCATTTGAATATCCAGCAACTATGGCAATTGCCAAGCAGCGCATGTGTTGCTGAAATACATTTTTGATAATCTACCACTGTCTTGCTAATGTGTGGCTAAGCATTTATCATCTGTCACAACGTATCCGAAGGAGGATGTTAGAGCCATGTTAAAGAAAAAAAAAAAAACACTTGGATTTCAAGAATTAAGTCATAAATCTACGATAATAAGATTTTTTTTTTTTTTGGAGAGTTTTTCCTCATCCACTGTGAGGGGCCATGGACAGAGGGATGTTAAATGCCGTAAAGCCCTCTGAGGCAAATTGTGATTTGTGATATTGGGCTTTATAAATAAAACTGAATTGAATTGAATTGAATTGAATTATATTAATTGGTGTGCGAGTAAATCACTGTGCACACGGAGCACACATGAATACACCAGAGCTGGAGGACCCACCTGCCAGTTTGGTTTGCCGGTCAGCTACAGCAGGACAGGACAGACAGTTACGCATAGGAACAGGACTGTGTGCCAGTGTTGCTCCACCATTGTAGGGGATGTTAATGGAAACACATCCAACATACTAACACACATGCTTTCAGCAGCCTTAGGATGCAAAACATAACGCGATGTGTTGTAGGTATATCAATGGAAACACATTGAACATGATAAGGCACAGTACAGCATCACCCAGATGTGCCGTCACCAGCGGCACCCTCCTATAATGTAGTCTGTATATGACACAACAACCTTCAGGGGTTATTTTTTTCCTGGTGGCAGAAGGGGAGTGGTGTAGATTTGTGTGGATAAATGAAAAATGAAAACAATAAACAGTTTTCAGGTGGTAATGTGTTACGTGACATTGTAAATGTAATAATATCACCTAAAATCTTGCTAGTTACACATTATATTACTTTGGTACTGCTACAACATATATTACTGTCACTCCCAACACTGTTTACACACACTTTGTTGCTTTTTATACCATGTTACCCAACTTCACAGACTTAATCTGTGACTTAGTTTGTCATAAAATTACAAGTTCAATCTTGTAATATAACATCTTTATTCTTGTAATATTACAACTTTATTTTCGTAGATTTATTACTTTATTCATGTAATATTATGACTTTATTCTTGTAGATTTACGACTCTAATTTTTTTTTCTTTAGTGTGGCCCCAATCCTTTGTGACATAATTATGAAGGATCAGAGAAAAAGAAAAGTAAATTTCATCAGGATACAAAGATTTATAAAGCTGTACAGCAGAGGCATGTCTCATTGTTTGATTGACAGCAGCTGGCAGATGGAGCTCCACAGGTAATATGAAAGGAGAGAAAAGATAAACAAAAACTTGGCAGTAGCTTATAACCCATAGACAGTGTGTTGTTAGCAGTAGTATTCAAGACAAAGGACGACATCAGCATCTTAACAGACCGAAGTGACATTTGCAGGTAAGTTTATGTGCTGCTGCTTAGTGTGCTGCAGCTAATTAGCTAGCTATCTAGCTTGATAACTAACATTAGCAGTGCACTTTTCACCGGTGAATGTTTGGTCGCTCGTTCAACTAGCCGAAGTGAAGGACAAGACGCGTGATCATGTTTGTAAGTTAGCTGGATAAAAGGGAAACTTTCACAAGAAGCTAATGTGATTAGTAGATTGCTGTTTTCTTTGTGGCTCCTATGTTGTGTTTCAGGCTGCTGACTTATCCAAATGGTTGAGATTTTGACCACGTCTGCTCCGGACTAGGCGTAAGATTTATGCACAGTTTTGGTGAGAAAAGGGCTAAAGCCTCGATGGTGCAACCGGTGTAACTATGAGGTCTGACTTAGAATGCCAAGTTATGACCAACTTAGCTTCAGACCAGGTGTAAACCTTGTTGGTGCAACCAGCCCCAGCTGATCTCTGTACAGCGCTGTTGATCATTTTGGGACCATGTGGGACTCAGGAAGACAGTAACTTTGGGCTCACTTACAACCCTTTTCCAGTGCAGGGTAGAAACATGTATTCATTGTCATGTGCTGCTTTTGTTTTCACTGTTCTTCACTGGCCTTGGTGACAATGGTCAAATTTGCTGATTTGGGATTGGTGAAGTGACTCATCATCACTACAAGGACAATCATGAAAGTAGCCACAATGTCACAACTGCATCTGTATCAGCCAAGACAACCAGTTCATTAAAACAAAAGGAAGAAGAGGGGCATCTGGTAGCCTAGCGGTAAAGATCAGATAACTGTAACGTCCCTGGTTGGCTCATGGCCAGGTGTCTGTGTTGCATGTTACAGCTTTCTCTCTCTCAATCAAAAAAGGAAGAGGGAAAACACCCTGTTAATGAGATAAAGGTTTGCGAGAAAACATTAAAAAAATGGGAAAGCCACACAGTCATAACTCTAATTCAGTTATTTGATTTAACTTCAAGTATCCTTTTTCCTGCAGTGGAAAAGGGCTCTTAGTGCCCTATGAGTGCCTGGGCCTCTGATAGGGAGCAAATGCAGCTCATGGAGCTTTACAGCATTTTTGAATGTCTCCTAGTTTTGTCTGTCTGCACAGTAAGTCAGTGCCTCAGAATCAGATTATGAGCAGTTGATTCCCACAGCACACTGTTTTGTGCAGTTTTGTGACTGCAAAATCAACAGACCTTGGTGGGACTCATGATGCAACAATTGGAAAACCCTTTTTACACATGCAGTGCAAACCTGAAATAATCTAGACATAATCTGGAGGAGCTGCATGTGAAAAACATAAATTTCTGAATCAGTTGTTTCAAACAATGAACAAACTTTATCCTGCCATCTCCCAAGTGAAGAGTCTGTGTAATGTCTGATTGAACTCATGTGTGAATACAGCACTGTCTGGAGAATTCACAGCAAGCGAGTGGGCATGTTGATGATGTTTATATCACGAGGGCCGCAAGAAAACAAACATTTGAATGTGAAGAAGAAGGGCCATGTACAGGAAGATGGCAACGAAAATGTCTAACTGGAGAGATGACGAGATTCGAAAAGTTCTGTCAGTAAATGACAGGGCAGAAATTCTTAGACCAAAGAACAACAAGATACTCTGTTATTCATGACTAAATTACAAACTAGCTATGTGACTACAGCATAGTCTGCCCTGCATGAGCCCAGGTGTCAACCCTACAAATGGGACGCATGAAAAATAAAACTTGCTGTTTGTTTGATCTTTTAAGTGGGAACTGCCCATTGGTTCGACAGCCCATTGTTCCGACCATATTAAACCCATTGTTCCGATGTCCGTTCCGAAATCATCACAATGCCCTGTGGTTAAGGTCTGGTTAGGCTTAGGCACAAAAACTACTTGGTTAGGGTCAGGAAAAGATCATGGTGTGGGTTAAAATGAAAAAGGAAGTGACAAACACATAAACTGTGAGCCTGCTCCGCCTCAAGCCGGTTGCGGCGCACCATACGCCCGCCGCAAGCCGTTCAGCACTGCGGACAGTCGGACTAATGGGATGTTGAACCAATGACATGGACCCCTTTTAAGTTGCTCTGTGATCATTCAATGAAAGTCACGGTTCAAAAGAAACAACAAGCAGTTTCTATTGGGAGCTGTGTGAACCAGACCAAGGCGGGAGTCAGTGATGAGATTAACCAGTTCAGATTACATTAGACTAGATTAGAGTGAATTTATTGTCCACCTCAGAATAAATTTCCCTTCAGCTCCTCCCAAGTACAGTAGAGGTACATACAATAGACATAATACAACACACACCATTAAAAACATATTAATTCAATTTTGGTTATTGATAAGCCAGAGCACTCGTAATGGTTTTAACATTTAGAAAAGAGAAAAGCTTATGCAGGGCAGCACATTGTATAGCTTTCACCTGTAAGAAGGGGAAGACGAAGCCAACAGTGAAGTTAGACAGCCAGTTGAGTGATCCTCCAACAATGTAGGCTGCCGGGCGGTGGGACTGTTTAAACAGCTCTGCTGTGATCAGGAAGGGAACCCCCGCTGGAACAGATAAAAGCACAAGATATAAAAACATCAATACAAATCAAACACTGCTGTTGAAGATACAGGTGGTAACTTTTATGAAAGTAACTTTGCATCCTATCTCCTGAAAATGTCACTATATTCTGAAAGGAGTGCATGAGACAGGGTCAAGGGTCCTTCCAAGGAAGGGACCTTGAAAATAGAGAACTCGGTCCTTTTGGCAGGACTCCATGATGTAGCACCCTTGAACTTTAGCCAATTAAGGATCCTTTCTCGACTTTGAGAAGCACCAAGATAGTCTGTGAAAAATCATCTCCCTCCTCTTTCTATTGCCTCTAATGGCATTTGCCAGAATCAGACAGCGGCATGGTCAGCATCAACCAATGAGATCCAAGGAGTGTCTAAAGCAGCTGTCAATCATGTCAGTCACTCTGCAACACTGTGGTTAAACTGTCAGAACCATATTTTAGTGTACTGTCAAGCTGTAAAATGAGAAAGTTGGTCCAGCTGTGGGCGGCGCTAGATACTCTGTTTAACTGTCTCCAACATGGTGGCTGAGTCACAGACTTTCTCATTTTACAATCAAACAGTCACTAAAATATGTTTGAGGAGAGAAATATGCAATGCAGTAACAGAATCTTGATCCATATTTGATCAGCGCTGCCTAGTTTGACAGTTTGACCACAGTTCATGAGCAGTGAATAACATGATTGACAGCTGCGTTACACACTCCTTGGCTCTGATTGGTTGTTTTTGTTCACATGTAGTAAGGCCATTAAAAATGCTACAAGGCAAGAGAGCAGGTAGAGGAGTATAATGTTTTTCATAGATTTCTCATTTATTGCTGTGTGAACAAAGTGACAGTTACAGCACATATGAAAAAAAAAGTTACCAAGTGAACTCATTGAAAGGGGCATGTTAGTAATTTAGTACTGCACCTCAATTAGACTGCTCATGAGACAAAGATTAAAAAGCAGGGTAAAATGTGTGCAGCAGAGGCTGGGATGTCATGACTTTTAGTTCCTTTTATGGGTGAAGCTCCAAAAACCCTTGATCTGACAAATCCCACAATGCAGTGTGATTGTGTCTTTCATTATGCCCACATATTTCAAGCTTAGCACTTCCAGTCAGTTCTGAAACGAATGAAATTTAATGAAAATTTTCGGCTCCAGGATATAAATCCTCCACACCAGACTCACCAACAACAACAAACAAACAAACCATACAACAAAACAATATCACAATGTACATGTAGATCTGCCGGCTTTCTGTAATGAATTTATAATATCTGACCCCAAACTGAGAAAACTAAAAATTTGTTTGAATTTATTTCTATATAGTGAGTTGTATGTTCATCTTCCACAACAACAGAGCAGGTATCTCTGGTCAAATCACATAGAATTTGATGACATTAATTGAGTAGCATTTTGATTGGATGGGAAGCATTCCATGAGTGCTGATATACATTATAACAGCAACTTGGACTTAACTATGCATGAATCAGTCTGCTTTACAGCTGTTCTGAGGCATTAATTATGTTAATTGTTAATTAGCTGAAATTGTGCTGTCTTAAACTTTTACCACAAAATGACACATATTACCACGAATAACATTTCAGTTAAATAATGTATGATCAGAAAAGGAGGAAGGGTGTCATCTGTTAACAGACGTATTTCACTGGTCACAAAATAAATGGAAACGTACAGATGTAGCCTACATGATACAAAGTAGCTGGTCTATGGTAAAGTATAGACCTACTTTTCACAAAGATGCAAGCAAGTGTGCAGGGATGATTATGTTTTGCTTGGCAACAGTCCAGTCTCAGTCCAGTTGCCGAACTATTTGTATTGGCGGGGCCAAATAAATCATTAAATAAACAAACAAATCATAACCTGTTGCTGCTTTTTATTGCTGATAAATGCCACGGAACAACAATGGAACTGTTGTATAAAAGTAATATTACACTTGAGGTCATGCTGTCGCACTGAATATCAGCACAATTATGATTATCTTCAGCGCTTGGCCTGCAGCCTCGTGCCTACCACCAAATCAGCCATGCTGATCTTCAGTACAACGGCACTCCCTCCCATGTGATATTGCTTAAATATCTAATAATCTGACGTCACTCCAGATCTTGTAAGATTTAACATATTTTTTGCACATATTTCCTTTCAGGTTTCCATTCTTTAGAGTTAAAGCAGCATTTTGTTTTCACAAATCAAGTACCTTGTGCATTTTTATAAAAAGGAAGCACAGATTAGTCTCCTCTGTTAAGCAAGCAACAGTTCTATAAATATTATTGATGCTAATGCATCATCTTTCACACCAATAAGGGTTATGAAAGGCTAATTAGAGAACGGATGATGAGATAAGGGCCAGGCCAGTGTGTGTATGCAAGAGTCATATATCAAACAATACACAATACTAATATTTAATTATTATATCATTAAAACTGCATTATGCATTATATTATCCATTAGGAAGCCATAGAACATGGATGGTCAGAATGCATAACTGCATGAAGAAAAACAATATTTATCACTCATTGTAAGTGAACAACATGTACAGTATGTGATTCCGGTGGCTATCAACACTTGCAAATACTATTGATAAAGTATCAGTTTACAGATTTGACAAGCCATATCATCAATATGAAAATTAATTAGATTGAGCTCTGGGACTCTATCTTTCCTGAAATTACAGAACTCTTAGGATGTTTTAGTGTATGACCTCCAGAGGGAGCCATCCAATAACACAAAGGAACCTGAACTTCTAACCGCCTCATCCTCTTGAGGGTCGCGGGGGAGGGGTGGAGCCTATCCCAGCTGACATCGGGCGAGAGGCAGGGTACACCCTGGACAGGTCGCCAGACTATCGCAGGGCTGAAACATTGAGACAAACAACCATTCACACTCACATTCCCACCTATGGACAATTTAGAGTTATCAATTAACCTAGTCCCCAATCTGCATGTCTTTGGACTGTGGGAGGAAGCCGGAGTGCCTGGAGAGAACCCACACTGACACGGGGAGAACATGCAAACTCCGCACAGAAGGGCTCCCACGCCTGGGATCGAACCGGCAACCCTCTTGGAACCTGAACTTCTGCATATTAATCATTTCAGAGGTTTTGTTTATCATCTGGAAATTGCAGAAGTGACACACAGAGAGTGCAGAATAAAGTAACCTTCATTTTTAAAATGTGTTCTACTTAAGAAAAAAAAGAGTAAAATCAGCCCTTCTCCGCTGCAGTCACATCTGATTAAAATTCCAAACATACACGTCTTCACTTCTCTGTAGTCGTATCTCTCCAGCCAGATAGTGTTGGTTTTATTTGTTGTCTGTGTCCACCTAAATTCATTGTAGTGAATAACTGGAATGATTGCAAATATTCCAGTATCAGACAGTGTCCTGATAATGTTGGATCATCCACAACACACATTGTGGACAGTTCACACTAGGGGCTAAAATGATTTGCCAATTACTGAACTGGCAGGATTATTATTATTATTATTATTTTAAGAAATGAAAAAAAAAAAAAAAAAGTTCCAGCTTCTTAAATTTTTAGTTCAGGCAGAGCACTGAGGTTTTGCATGTATTGGCTAATTGGAATCTGTTGTTCGCAATATACTTCACAATGGTATGCTCATTCAAAGCTGTGTGGCAAGTAACATCCAATTATAGTTATGCAGAATTACTGGTAGCTTTGTTGATACACTAATTGCAATCCCCTTTACTGGCCCAGTTCACCTTACACTTTTGGATTACTTATTTAGGGAGTAAATAATTACAGTGCATTACCTCTTCTGCCTGCTGTTCACTTTTTGAGACTCAAGGTCAACTGGTGTATTCAACTGTGGATCAGCTGTTGGCTCAGATAGCACGACAGTGTTTGCTGTCAGACCACCATCACTCTGTCAGGACACTAATCATCACATTTTTACTCGCTAGTATACCAGTTACTAAGATCACTACAGGTTGTGTTTGCTTATTAATGGCAATAAGTTAGTTATACTGTAGCTGCATTGTTGTTCGCTATTTCTCAGTTCAGCTTTGCTGCTGTGTTGGTGCTGCTGAGATTCACCTTGCGATGACGCTGGAATTATTGGCATTTATGGTTCTGCATTCTTTAGGTGATTTTGTATTCATGTACAGTTTATTCATTTGCATTTATATTAACCAAAAAAAAGTTTATCTGTAGCAGCTGAGCTGATATCTGGTGGTGTTGTTGCATGTGCTTCCATATTTTAAGTCCAAAGAGATCATTTGCCTGTGTGGACAATGACTCACTTAAACTTTGGTTTGCGGTGGTCCATCATATAATAGAATCTGTAGTTGAATTCCTACTATATTGCTATTTTAGTTAGCTTTACAAATAAAATTGAATGGAATTGAGCTGAATTTAAGAGAGGTCTAGCTTGAATAGGAAAAACATGTGTGTAGGGTGCAGCGATATACCAGTTTTAAGGTATACCGTGTTATGAAAGTTGCTGGGTATCACACCATATACATTTGCTTATCTATGATATTTGGGGAATAAAAGCAACTTGACAGAGAATCTCCCCTTTATTGTTATTATTTTCAAAGGGGAGATTTTTACACATACTTTTATTAACAAAATGGTTTCAGGTTTCAATTATAGTAATAAAATGTATGTTCAACCAAAAATAACCATTCCATTTTCATTCCCTTAAGGGTCATTCTGGCTGATAATAATATACATTCTGTATACCATTGCAATCCAAAATGTGTGTTTAACATAGGTAGGGGAGAGTCACCTCAAATGTAACATGTTACAGCTGTAACTTGCACATTTTGTCTTCCTAAATAAATGGCATCATGATGTCATCATGTTGACACGTGGCCAGTGCGGTATTTAACAATAATATCCTAAAATATCAACAGGATTCATCCACTCTGCAGGGGATGGCAGCTGAAAAACCACTTTAGGACACATGAAATAATTAAGAACCAGGGATGTTTTCAAATAGAAATTTGTCTTTGTATGTTGTGGAGCTAAAATCCACATGCTGGTCTGCATGTATCTGTTCATCAGTTAGCATAATTTTCACGTTATGCATACTACTTGTGGTCTGTAAAGAACACCAAAGCATGGGTGTGTCCAGGGCCTCGTTTGTAATTCGTTACATTTGTAATGTTTTATGGACCAAATAATTGACTGTATTGAAGAAAAAAAAACAAAACTAGAGTCATCACTTGCAGCTGTATGCGTCTGGGAACCAGTCAACTTGCACCTACAGTTTACATTCATGTCTGTGCAAACATGGATGTTTCACACATATCTTCCCCTGGCAGCACAGAAGATCAATACAATCAGCACAGTTTCAAGATGGACACCTAAGATTCAGAATCTGACAATGGGGTATAAATACAGACAGTCCAGGTAATGCAGTTGCCCTGGGGTCTGTGAGGTGGGGGGCCCTGGAGAGAGTGGCCCCTCCAACAATGTGTTCAGTGAGAATAGGCCCTTATTGTTGATTGCCATCTTGAAAATCTGCCTGTATTGGAAGAAGAATTCTGATGTAATTAAAAATACCGCCATCTGCTATATATGCTCTTGAAAAAGGCAAACCCATATACCAATCAATTATCTTATAAATCAAATATTCTACAACTATGAATCAACTATTAAACTTGTTAAATTAAATTAATAATTTCCTAATTTCTTATTTTCTTTTTGTATTTTTGTTATATACAGATATGCAATTATGATTGCTGGGTAATATGTATGTTGATGTTATTTAATGTCAAGTCTCTGACATTGTGACAAGATGATATGTGCATAATAGGGTCACTAGGGTCTGGCATAACTACCTTAAGCCACTGATCTGACCACATATCTTCCCATATGTTCCTGAGTTATGACATTGATTAATGGCCAGAAAAGTATTAGACATTTGTGTCCAATTTTGTCATGATCAGGGCAGTAATTGTTGAATTATGGCCAAAAACACATTTTGTGGGGTCACATTGCCTCTGACCTTTGACTACCAAATTCTAGTAAGTTCATTGTTGAGTCCATGTGGACATTTGTACAAAGTTTGAGGAAATTCCCTCATGACCCTCTTGAGATATTGTGTTCATTAAAATGAGATGGACGCAAGGTGACATTGACCTTGACCTTTCACCCAAAAATTCTAAACAGTTTATCGTTGAGTCCAAGTGGATGTTTGTGCCAAATGTGAAGAAATTCTCTGATGGTGTTTTTGAGATATTGTATTCACAAAAATGAGATGGATGCAAGGTCACAGTGACCTTGACCTTTGACCCCCAAAATCCAATAACATAATTCTTGAATCCAAGTAGACGTTTGTGCCAAATTAGAAGAAGTTTATTTCAGATGTTCCTGAGATATTGCGTCCAAGAGAATGGCATGGACAGATACACAACCTGAAAACATAATGCCTTTGGCCACAACTATCAATCACTCAATCAATCAATTTATAAAGCCCAATATCATAAATCGCAATTTGCCTCACAGGGCTTTACAGCATACGACATCCCTCTGTCCTTAGGATCCTCACAGTGGATAAGGAAAAACTCCCCCAAAAAAACCCTTTAACCCCTTCACTAGCGCGGATGCATAATAATCAACCGATTAATAGCTAATGAAAATGATCTGCACTTTCCATTATGATGAAGGTACTAGAAGGTAGCTGACAGTGTGTTCTGTGCTTCTCTTTGTAAAGTATTTATAAAGTGTTAAACTCTTTTTCCATTAAATATACAGTAGCGGCGTGCATGCCTGGAATTCTCCTTCCTGTTTTTCCTGCTTATTTTACTTTGCAGTTATCTGTTCATCGCTCCGCTGACAGAATGTAATATGAATAACGACAGCAAAACTATACCCTGAACAGCTTAATGATATGGTCTGTTTAATGGTGTCCTGTTTACCGCATGGAAGGATATTGGTAGTGCAAAACAATACGGGAGGTTCCACCATCAAATGTGTCTGCGTAGCTTGAATTAAGTCTACATCATAATAGTCCTTTAACATGCAACATAGAGCAACTTGCCTGGACCGATACAGAAGCCAGCGATGATGCCAACTACACAGCAGACACTGACGTAGCGCATGAATGATAGGTGAGCCTGTAGGGAGAAGAAACAGCACAACATGGAGAAGTCAGTCTGATCACATTTAATTCTTTTCTCTAATTGGAAACTTGACTCCATCCCTTTCCAACACAGCTTCACACCTCAGCTTGCTGCTACGTGGCCCTTCATGTAGATCATTGTTCCACAGGGCAAAGCAGGAATACAGTGTGCTCTGCCAAGTGAAAGTGAAACAGACCCAGCTGTTACTCCCCACACTCATTCCCCTGTTAAACATCTGGGATGTGTTCATTTGTCTTTCCCTCTGCTTCCCTCCTCTCCTCCCTCACTTCCACTTGTCCCCTACTAGAAAGTAACTTGGAGAAAGTGAGGAAGAGAGGACAGGAAAGTGACTGAAAGAAGAAGAGATGGGGCCTTTCTGCATGGGCTGTTTGTTCTCATGTCTGCATGGGCTGTGTTTGTTCTCATGTCTGCATGGGCTGTGTTTGTTCTCATGTCTGCATGGGCTGTGTTTGTTTTCATGTCTGCATGGGCTGTGTTTGTTCTCATGTCTGCATGGGTTTCAGGCATTGGGCTCTCTACATTGCCTGGAGGTGTGTATGTTGTCTAATGTGTTCAGATGCAAAACAGCACTATGTTAACAGATGCAAACAATCTGTTTTGGTTTTGAAGATTAAATAGATCAATGAGGATTACATGCAGAGAGATACTTGTTTTAATTTTTAGGCCAGGTGCAAGAGCATACAATGAAGGAAAAAATGGGGTATCCACACACAAAATATATTATTATACATAATATATATACTATTTTATTATCATCACACAAGTGTTCGTTTAGTGTGTATTGTGGTGCACTGTTTTTTCAGTTTTTGTTTAACATGAACTTTTCCTCCTCAGGATCCCCTGTTGCCACCTCCTCTGCCCCATCCAGCCCTCTCCTCCTCCTCCCCCTTCCCCCACTGGACTGTATTTGTAGGGCATAACCCCTCCATAGGACTCTGGGCCTTTCTCTCTTTTTCTCATGTCTGTGCTTTTTCTTTATGTGTGTCTTATTATGTTTTGTTCTCTAATGGTGCCATTTTGGCCAGGCCTTGCTCATAAAAGAAATCACTTGATCTCAAGCAAATCTGCCTGGTAAAATAAAGGTTAAATAAAATTACCAAGACAACTTCTATTTAGGAATGGTTTTACAGGTGGTGGCCACAGACCATTTCCCTCTCTGCACCCTTTCTGGTTGTTTCTTGGCTAGTTTTGCATTTCTCCAGTGTCCTCACCACTAGTGGTATCATGAGGCGGTATCTGCAGCCCACAGAAGCTGCTCAAGTAGTGCAACTACTCCAGGATGGCACATCCATACGTGCAGTGGCCAGAAGGTTTGCTGTGTCTCCCAGCACAGTGTCAGGAGCATGGAGGAGATACCAGGAAACAGGCCAGTACACCAGGAGAGGTGAAGGGGGCCGTAGGAGGGCAACAACCCAGCAGCAGGACCGCTACTTGCTTCTTTGTGCAAGGAGGAACAGGAGGAGCACTGCCAGAGCCCTCCAAAATGACCTCCAGCAGGCCACTCGTGTGCATGTTTCTGCCCAAACTGTCAGAAACAGACTCCATGAGGGTGGCATGAGGGCCCGACGTCCACAAGTGGGGCCTGTGCTCACACCTCGGCACCGAGCAGCCTGATTGACATTTGCAAGAGAACGCCAAAATTGGCAGATTCGCTACTGCCCTGTTCTCTTCACAGATTAGAGCAGGTTCTCACTGAGCACATGTGGCAGATGTGACAGAGTCTGGAGACGCTGTGGAGAACGTTCTGCTGCCTGCAACATCCTCCAGCATGACCGGTTTGGTGGTGGGTCACAAATGGTCTGGGGAGGCATATTCTTGGAGGGCTGCACAGACCTCCACGTGCTAGCCAGAGGTACCCTGATTGCTGTTAGGTACCAGGATGAGATCGTCAGACCCATTGTCAGACCATATGCTGGTACAGTGGGCCCTGGGTTCCTTCTGATGCATGACAATGCCTGGCCTCATGTGGCTGGAGTGTGTCAGCAGTTCCTGGATGACGAAGGCATTGATGCTATTGACTGGCCCGCCTGTTCCCCAGAATTCAATCGAGTACCTTTGGGACATCATGTATCGTAGCATCCACCGCTGCCACATCACACCACAGACTGTCCAGGAGCTGACGGATGCCCTGATCCAGGTCTGGGAGGAGATCCCCTAGGAAACCATCCGTCGTCTCATCAGGAGCATGCCCAGATGTTGTAGGGAATGTATACAGGCACTTGGAGGCCATACACACTACTGAGCCACATTATGAGTTGTCCTGAGGAAATTCACAGAAGTTGGATCAGCCTGTGATCTGATTTTTCCACTTTGATTTTGGGAATGATTCTGAATCCAGTCCTAAATGAGTTAATGATTTTGGTTTCCATGGATTGTTCTGACATTATTTTGTTCTCAATGAATTACACTATGTAATCAGTAAAGATTTTCATCTGGAATATTTCATTCATTGAGATCTGGGATGGGTGATTTAAGTCTTCCCTTTATTTTTTGAGCAGTGTATAATATAATATAATATAATATAATATAATATAATATAATAAAATATAATAAAATATAATTAGTATGTATTTTAAGTGTATAATCACCTGAAATAAGAAATAAGAAAAGAATAAGAATTGTGTGTTTTCCTTAACTCAGAATGAGCCATATATATCTACGTATATAAGGAGCAGGTCCTCATCTACAGAGATCGCCATGTTCCACCGCCTTGTTTCTACAGTTGGCCAGAATAGACAAACCAAACACTGACTCTAGAGTGGGACATCTTTGTGCCAGCCACTGTAATTAGCAGCCCCTCCATGATGAACAGTGTTGGAAAAAAACAGAATTTAAATGTGAAACTGCTTTCGAGCAAGAGACCTCTTGAACATCTATATCTTAAGTACTAGAAAAAAGGTGAGCATAGTCTAGCAGGTGATAGGCTAACGGGCCATCTCTGACATTCCAAACGGCATCAGATAAACACTCATTTCTGATGTGAAACTGTTTTATTCTGTAGTTTTACAAGTATATATCGTATTGTATTATACTATAAATCATTGGGTGTTTGTTTTGGAGAGGAAAAAGACCTCTGTGGTCATTTGGCTCATGGTTAAAACCTCCTGAATGTCAGGATCAGGAATAAGGTGAGCAAACACTAGGTTATAAGAAAATGCCAGGTGAGCACACATTGGTGGTGGGACAGTGGCCCGTCTCTGACATGCCAAACAGCATTGGAGAAACACTGATTTGTAATGTGAAACTACTTTATTCAGTGTTTTTACTGGTTTAAATCCCCTGGTTCTTTTGTTTTGGAGAGGAACAGACCTCTGTGGATAATTCGGCATATAGTTACTACAGTACAGGGAACATCAGTGCAATTTTGCAACAGTTATGCTATCAAGTACACTATAGCTAATATAAGTCCTCACATACAGCTGTAAGGGCTGCACAATGCACCTGTGGATCTCGGGCTGACTGGGATTGTAATCAGTGGAAATAACCATACTGTATGTCATTTTCTGAGATTCATTTTTATGTTTCCTTATATGCACACAGAGAAAATAACTACATTCCTGCTGTGGCTGACTGAGCAGCTCAGCTGATACTAAAGGGCACATAGCAGTAGCTGAAATGTGAGCTTGCTTACTGTCTCTTTTGCCTTTCATCCTCATCTCCCTGTACTGGAAAAGGTTTAGGTCTCAAGAATTTAGGGAAACGCACACATAAACACACACACCCACCTGTAAAATGAGGGCTACTGTGATTCCTGCACTGCAGATGCCCATCACGGAAAAACCCCCAATCATGAGAGGCCTCCTGCCCAGCTTCTCTATGGAGAAACACTACAGGAGGAGACACAGAGATCTTGTCAGACACTGTTAAATTAATACATACTACAGATGCAACACCATCAGTGAGCCTTAATGTATCTGAATAACTCAATATTTTGGAAACACACTTGTTTACTTTCTTTCTGAGAGTCAGATGTTAAGATAGAATCAGTCTCAAGTGTGTGTTTTAAGAACAGAGCTGGAGTCACCATGTGGTGAGCCTAGCTTAGCATAAAGAAGCAGGTGGGAACAACTACTCTGACTGTCAGCAATACACCTACCAACAGCTCTACAGTTCTCTGATAAACATATTACATCTTTTTTGATTGACAAACAGACAGTAATAATTGCAGTTTGTGGTTTTAGGCCTAGTCCACAGACATTTTTGAATATGTAGCTTTTTCAATTTGTGTTTGGCCTTTTGTCCACAAACAAACTGTATTTCAGGGGAGTGAAAATGGACCTTAATGTGAAACTATCCAGGGTAAAGATTGTGATGTCAGTGTGCACTGTTATCTCCTCTGTGAGGCATCCGAAATAAGGCAACATTTCATGCAATGCTGGACATGACCAAAATAATGCTGGTTCTCACATTGCTAATGGGAGTTTTTATATGTTTACACATAAATGTACAGTTACTATCCCACTATACTGAGGAATAGAGGCGTCAGTGCGTTGCACCAGGGAAGCAGGTAGGCAGCTCTTGTGTTCAGCAATGTTAAATCACTGTTTTTCTCAATGTAGTCTGGCTTTGAAGAGAATGATAGAATGGCTTCATTTTCCAGATGAAAATCACTGTCTGACATTAAGGTAAACTGACAGTTCATTATGAAATATTACGCAAACAATTCACCTACAATAATACAGTCAAACAGGCACGAATATCCCACTTTTCAAAATTTATCACAGATAATAAAAACAACCCTAAACAACCTTTTCTCCACCATAGATCTTTTAACCAACAATGATTTTAATACGTCATCCAAGATGCCAACAGACGCTCTCAGCGAGGACTTTGCAGACCACTTCAGAAGTAAAATCGATGATATCAGATCCAGTCTTTTATCTCAACACAATGTAATTCTTAACACACCTGAACAGTGGCTTTTACCTGAGGAAACACTGGAGAGTTTTGCCTTGGTTGATACAAGGACACTTGGTCGAGTTTTCTCCCAGGTAAACCCAACACCTTGCCTTTTAGATCCAATTCCCACATCATTTTTAAAAACATTTTATGGATTCTTTGAGGAACAACTTTTAAATATAGTAAATTGCTCGATTCAGATGGGTGTCTTCCCCACTTCCTTTAAAACGGCAGTGGTGAAGCCCCTTCTGAAGAAGAGTAATTTAGATCCAAACACTCTTAATAATTACCGACCTGTATCCAACTTACTGTTTTTAAGTAAGATTTTAGAAAAACTGGTTTTTAACCAAGTAAATGATTTTTTAAATAGAAACAATATTTTAGAGAAATATCAATGTGGTTTTAGGATGAACCATCAGGTGACATCAGGTATAATGTAGATTCACAAAAACTCACAGTCTTGGTACTACTGGATCTAAGTGCTGCTTTTGATACAGTAGATCACCACATTTTATTCAGCAGACTCAGAAACCTGGTCGGCCTCTCTGGTACTGTTTTTAACTGGTTCAGCTCTTATCTCACAGATCAATGTTTCTTTGTAAGTATGGATACATGTCCCTCCAGAACACATGAAATTAGGTGTGGGGTGCCCCAAGGGTCAATTTTAGGTCCAATTCTTTTTAATTTATATATGCTTCCCCTTGGGGACGTCATCAGGAGGCACGGTATCAGCTTCCACAGTTACGCCGATGATACACAGCTGTACATCGCCGTGTCTCCTGATGACACAAAGCCAACTGATACCCTTTTAAACTGTATTTTAGATATCAAGTCATGGATGGCAGTGAATTTCCTACAGCTCAACCAGGACAAAACAGAGGTCTTAGTTATTGGTCCTGAAGGAAAGAGAGAGAAACTTTTACCAAAACTACAAGATTTTAAACCTTCACAACATGTAAAGAACCTGGGCGCCATTTTTGACTCTGAGTTTAGTTTTATTCCACACATAAAAAATGTAACAAAGATAGGTTTTTATCATCTTAAGAATATCGCCAGAGTCTGCCCGTTTCTCTCTCAGGCTAACATGGAGGTGCTGATGCATGCTTTCATCTCTTGTTGTTGGGAACTGCCCATTGGTTCGACATCCCATTGTTCCGACCATATTAAACTCATTGTTCCTAAGTCCGTTCCGAAATCATCATGATGCCCTGTGGTTAAGGTCTGGTTAGGTTTAGGCACAAAAAAACACTTGGTTAGGGTCAGGAAAAGATCATGGTGTGGGTTAAAATGAAAAAGAAAGTGACAAACACATAAGCCGTGAACCTGCTCCGCCTCAAGCCGGTCGCGGTGCACCATACACCCGCTGTGAGCCGTTCAGCACCGCGGACAGTCGGACTAATGGGATGTCGAACCAATGGGCTGTCGAACCAATGACATGGACCCTTGTCGTTTAGACTATTGTAATGCCCTGCTCTCTGGTCTTCCCAAAAAGACAATCTCCAATCCACAATTACTTCAAAACTCAGCTGCACTTGTGCTGATGAAAACCAGAGGGCAGGCGCACATTACACCGGTTTTAAGATCACTGCATTGGCTCCCCATGTGTTTCAGGATCGATTTTAAGGTTCTTTTATTCGTTTTTTAACGTCTTAACGGTCTTAGGCCATCTTATTTATCTGACCTGCTTTCATCATATCAACCCTCGCGGATCCTGAGGTCCTCTGGCACCGGCCTTTTAATCATTCCAAAAGTTAAAATAAAAACCCATGGGGAGGCTGCATTCAGCGATTATGGCCCACACTTATGGAACAACCTGCCAGAGAGCATCAGGACTGCAGAGACTGTTGATGTTTATAAAAGGAGGCTCAACTCACATTTTTAATTTGGCTTTTAACTGATTTCTTCTACTGTTCTTTTATTATATTTTATTTTCTATTTTATTTATTTGTTCTTTGTTCTTAATGATCTACTTTTAAATCCTTGGGCATTTTATTATTATTAATTTTTAATTAAAAAAATTAAATTATTCTATCTTATGCCTGTTTTTATCCTACCCTATTGTCTTTTAGTTTTTAGCTCCAGTGTTTCCTCATGGGGGGCCTCCACACTGGGAGGTGTGTCCGGTCTGCCCGCGGGGACGTCATCTTGGAGATCCCTCAGTCCCAGAGGACTGGGGAGCTCTGCTCTATGTGTGGAGTCCACCCCGGCCTATCTAGGTTGGGGTGGTCTCTGTGGCGGCACTCCCTGTGGCCGTTGGCTGTGGCGCCTCTCGGTGTGGATGGCTCCCCATAGGTGATTTTTACTGTAATTCACCTGGTGCCTCAGTGCCCTACCATGTTACTATAATGATAGTTAGGGAGCGGTGTGTGTGTGTGTGTGTGTGTGTGTGTGTGTGTGTGTGAGTGCGTGTGTGTGTTATATGTGGGGGGTGGGAGGGGCGGATTTTTCATTGTTTTTATCTTGTGTTGCATATTTAATGTATGAAAAGTGCTATATAAATAAAGTTTGATTTGATTTGATTTGATTAAAGCAGTGACAGTACTCTCAGTAGAGCGTAACCTTAAACTGGTATTGATTTTTTTAGGTGGGACTTTTTTAGATGGCTAAAATATGTTTTGTTGCTGACTCCTCTACAGCAGTACATTGCTTAGCTTCCATGTTGGACTCCAGTCTGTATGGAGCTACATTAGTGTCAAAAGTTTTGTACTTGAAAAAATAAAATTTGAAACTGAAAATTCATGTGTTGATCTTGAATTCTGAAAAATACAACAAGGTATTCAAAATAAAAATAAGTGTATGAAACGGTTTTTTTTTTCAGGTTAAATATAATTTTGATTCACTTTGGTAATTCTTTTGAATGAATAATTAATTTTCACTTTTCACTTCCATATGCATTTTAACATTTGAGGTCTTATTTTTTTCAGTTGCATGTTTCATCTTTTCAGATTCAGATCTTATTTTTTACAGTTTCAAATTGTATTTTTTCACTTTCAAATCTTTTTTTCACTTTCAGATCTTTTTTTTTCAGTTTCAAGTCTGTTTTTTGAGTTTCAGACTTTTGACCCTGATGTGGCGTGGGGGGGGGGGGGGAGGGGGGGGGCGTGGCTTCAACTGAGAGGAGTGTAGAATCATGAGTCACAGTGCCTTCAGGGAACATAGGAACTAAAAAAAAGCGATAAATTTTGCCAGATTTTGAAGTTCAACAGCCACATTTTAAGTGCTGATATGTCCGATATCCACATAGCACTGTGAACGCAGCGTACTGTCCGTTTTACTTGCGATGATGGCGTCCAGTCGGTCGGGTCAATCTGCTGGAGCCCATACATCCAGCACACGGATGAGAAATGTTACCTAAGTTTTGGGAAATCATAACAAATATTAAGGGGTCGTTTTTGTGACAACATACATTTCCACAGCTCCATCGTCACAGCCCTGTTGATGCTTCCACATCCAGACCTCCCTACTCACCTGACCTGGCTCCAGGTGATTTTTGTTGCACCAGGTGAGTAGGGAGGTGTTTTAGGATTGTTTCCTTTTCCCCAAGCTCAAAGGTTTCATTCAGGGGATACGTTTACTGGATGAGGAAGCATCAACAGGGCCGTGACGATGGAGTTGTGGACAATTGCACTTTCCAGCTCTGACAAATTCGCCACTTAAAAGATGTCACAAAAAAAACTGCATAGAAAACATTGTTGTTTTTTTTCAATGTATTAAAAAAATGAGAAATCATTCATCAGAGAGCTTTGGATGTGAACTTGGGATCAAGCCAGGCTAGCTGTTTCCACCTGCTTCCAGTCTTTATGCTAAGCTAAGCTTACCACATTCTGAATCCAGCTCTGTTACATACAGACATGAGACTGATATCCATTTAATCATTTTATGTAAATCAATTACTAAAATAACCTTCTAGACACAATACCAAAAATAAAAATACAGCTGCAACATTACCCCAATGAGTCCAGCGATGATCTCTATAATTCCTGTCCCTGCTGTGGTATACTGGATCTCTGCTGCTGGGATACCCGCATTCTTAAAGATGTCATTGGTATAGAACCAGATCTGTGGTGGAAAAATACGTTAGGTGAGGTGAAATCCATTTTATGCTGTAATCCGAATAAAATAGTATTTTTCTGTGCTATCCTGTGACATCTGCTTAGAAAATGTTGGAACTAACAATCAAAAATGAATAAAGGGGTCGGTGTGATTTTTCGAGAAATTTATATGGTAAGATGGCACAGAGACACTGGCAGTCTGTTGCAGCAGCTCTCCTGCTACTTTTCTCGTTTTTCTCATTTTTTTCTTATTTTTTCTTACTTTCACTGTGTGTAACATGATCACTTTTACATGAGTACTTTGAGGAGAACAAAAGTATTCATTGCATTTATTTAGTATCATAGAGGCCTACACCTACGACAAACTCCTGGAGCACTGGTGTGGAGCTTGAGTTCCTTCGATACATATACCAGAGGAGATATGAAGACACTATTACTGTGACAGGAGAGTGGGTGTAAAGGGGGAGGAATGTAAGGTGGGCGAGCTAGATGGTGGATATTCACTCCCTGTATGAATGTAAAGCCAAACCCTGTTCTTTTTCCAAAACCCAACCATCTGCTTTTGTTGCCTAAATGTAACCACATGCGTTTGTTGTTGAAGGAAAAAAAACGTCAATTTGCGGTGCTGTATCAACATAATGTGTATATTTTTTAGTGTGTGTATTTTGAAAACAGACAGTGCATGTAACGCTGTGTGAGAATGTCAACACCAAGGTACAGTGCACATCATGTCTTGGCGTGGAAAGTTCATGACCAAACATTGATATGTGAAGAGGTCGGAGTGAGAGTGTATTGCAAATCCATACCTCCTTACAACCAGCCAGTCACAGCTGAACACTTTGAACTCTGCAACAGAAATTGTCTGCCAGTGCGTACAGTGGTATTTTTGCTCATTGTGATGAGATTTTTTGGAGAATCTTTAATGCTTCATATACCTAAAATCTGTACAACTTAAGCTAAAAGATTATGTAAGTCAATAAACCATAATAATTTAAAAAAGTATGATATTGTGTCATTACATTTTTTTTTTACAGAAGTCGGACATATTTTTTCATCAGATTTCACAAAATAAAAAAACAAAAGATGAGGATTGAAAAGATTTCTAAATGTAGAAACATAAACAAAATACTTCCTCACACTCCGTAAGATAATTGAACTATGTACATTAGTTATTGAGATATGCTCATTGTTATCAGCAGAGTCCAAAGGCATTGTGATGTATTCATCATTCATTCCTCTGGCACCAATGCTCAGTTTTACACCACACGTAACGCAGCACAGTGATGTCGTTACCAGCGTGCAACTTGATGACATAGAAGAAGGAAGCCTTGGCTTTCTACTACAAAAAGAATGAATGTTCTATCTACTTTGGTTTTTATTTTAGTTCGATATATAAAGGATTATGCAAACAGTGAGCTCCTGTGGCCATTACAGGGAAATTCCAGGGGAAATGCTGGCATAATTACAGTGAAAGTCTATGTTTGCACCGCATGTAAGGTAGGGTAACATAAAGTAACAACATGATGATGGGGGACACAGAGGCCTTAGCTTTCTACAGCAAAAAAAAGAAAAAAAGAAAAAAGAATGCTTTATCTATTATGGTTTTTAATCAGTATAGACCAGCATTATGTAAACAGCAATCTCCCGTGGCCATTTTGGGGAAACACTGGTGTAATTACAGTGAAATACCACATTTGCACAGCACATAAGGTAAGGTGAGGTGAGGTCATAATTGACAGGGAAGACAGAAGCCTTAGCTTTCTGCTGCTAAAAGAATAAATGCTCCAGCTATTATGCTTGTTATTATAGATCTATTTAAACAGAACCATACTCCTACTTGGGTTAACAGAGGGAGCACCCACAAGCCCATTCATCCTTCTGACAAAACTCCACTGTGTCCCAATTATGTATTGCAAACTACTCTGGAAGTCAATGTGCAAGATGTTCCCATCCACTGTTTTTATGTTTTCTTATGAAAAGTAATGCACCAAATTTTGTTTGTATCCTACATAATCACGAGCCAGTAATTTGTGCATAACCCACGTATTTTGGAAGGCTGCAATCATGTGATCAATGCCATGACAGGGGTAAAGAGGAAGGGGCCCTGAGTGGTCCACTAAGGAGGTAGGCTGGGGTGGTGGGTGGATCACAAAACACAGGACTTTTTTCTTGCCAGGATACCAATGTTTAGAACCGTGTGAACCTTGTGTCATTTTGAGGTATGTCCTCACCGTTTCCTCTTGTTTTTCACCCCAAACCTAACCTCCTTAACTTAACGTCAATTACATAACTTTACGTTAAAGCTGCTCTTACCTTTCTTGCATTTCACACAGCACTTAGAAAAAATTTGAACATCCACAACTCCAGCCTCCCTCCAAAGTCCCATCCCCCTCCTCCTGTAACTCCACCTCCCTCAAAAGGCCTACTTCCCCTCTGTCATTACGTCCTCATTACGTCTATAATAGATGTAGCCGTTGGCAAGGTAATGCCAATCGGAGTCAGTGATGACTGATGAGTTTTAGAATAAGGTTACAGGACTAATATTAGAGAGCAGTGTTAACGTTACTAGTAGGGATGTCCCGATCCGAATCGGCTGCCAATATTAGCAAAATATGTGCATTGGAACGGACTACATGGAAAAATGCCAATCCAAGAACTCCGATCCAGTTGTTCACGGAATCCGATCCAGGTTTTCAGACCAGCCCAGCGCTCCTCAATTCAAGCAGTCAATTCCAGTGATCCGCTCCAGCACTTACTATCAATCCACCAGGCCAGCATGCAGAGGCAGACACACACTAGTAGCCCTCAACTTAGTTAACTGACTATTTGTTTTCTGCTCTGTTTTTTTGAGAGTGATATTTTTATTTGGTTTACACTCTTACTGTTTAAGTAAGAGCACTGATGGCGTTGTTATGGGCACAATTAGTGAAATTGGAGCCATGGATGGACTATTGCTTGTTTAAAAAGTTCTACAATATTGTGTGCCTATGCATCAGGCTGGCAATGACACTACTAAAATAACTGAAATGGAAAGGCTGCATTGTTTGTTAAATGTCAACAATGTCTTGTGGTGTTAATATTTTTTTTATTTATTAGGGGGCCAAAGCACAAGTGTGTGGAGTCTTGCTGCTATTTTAATTTCAATGTTAGACATTTTAAAGATTTCTTGTGTTGATTTATTTTCTATTTATTAAGGGGCCAAAGCAGCCAAAGCAAACCAGCTATATTTTTTATTTAATGTTAATGTTCAAGTTTAAAGTTTGTTTATTTAACCCTGTTAACAATAAACAGGTCAGTTTCTCATACCAACTGTTGTGGATCATTCTAACTAACTTGATTAAGTAGTTGTTCTTTGCTTGATCAAACCTTTTCTAACATGACTGACAACAAAATAAGTGAATATGTATAATACACGCTTGGATCGGATCGGTATCGGCCAAAACTCAAGGCTGTAATATCGGTATCGGATCAGAAGTGAAAAAGCTGGATCGGGACATCCCTAGTTGCTAGTAAGTGGAAACGTAGAAGGAAGATAACATTAATGTTTCAGAGACTACCCTACAGTAGGCTAATGTTAGCCATTAGCAACTGGATGCTGTGTTGTCATATATAACATTATAGCCTATGTTACATTAGAGGCAAACTAAAAATACCTGTCCAGCAGAAACTCTGCGACCATCTCGTCCCTTTTTAGCTCAGGATGAAGCTGCATCAGAAGTTACACGAGCGGTTATGTTAGTCGGAGGCCTCCACGTGGGGAAGACAGGATGCTCGGCCTGGTCGGATTTTTCTTAGAACCATATGAGAATGGTATAATTATGAGTTTTTATCTCTGGTGGAATTAACTTATATTTTAGTGTGCCATCAGCTTATTAATAGCATTTTAACCTAAACAAAGAAAAGCGTAAAATTTCCAGAAGGGTAACTGTCGCTTTAAGAACGTAACTTCGTTTGTAGGGCGCTACTTCATAGGATGTCATACGTACTGTTGCGTGACCATTTTCGTAGTGTATCATACGAACGTTTGTGCGAGGATATGCTGCAGTGTGGATTGTTATATTTATTCAAATGAGAGCTTATCTGTTCTGTCAGGTGGTAGAAACACGACAGCAACAGAGACACAGTTAAATGAATCCTTTAAAATTCTTGCTCATTGTGACAGTAGTGTCAAGTGATGACTATCACTGCTTGCCAGCGCACTATCAAGGGTAATGTGTGTGGAATTGAGATACACTGCATGCTATACGGCAAAAGTTACCCTGAGTAGCTAGCTAGTTACAAGTCATCAGTGAGCAGTTTGGCTGAGAAGCAAAGGTAAAACATTCCTCCCCATAATGTGACATATGCTCCAAGAGGAAAAACAGTGGTGTAAAAATGTTAATGAGGAGGCAGACATTTAGTACTTCAGGGCAAGACAGGTGGCATAGCATCGCCACAGAGAGAGAGACATTTGCTCACATTCAATTCAACTCAATGTGAAGCTTCAGGGGGAGCAGGACAGGACAGGAGGTGTATTAACTGGAGACAGCAGACGGTGATGATTAGAGGAGCAGGTAGATAAGCACACACACACACAGACACACACAGACACACATGCACAATGGTGTGTCAGGAACTGTGCCAAGGCTCGCCAACTGTCACATGCACTTAGGACTAAAGATCACCTCAAGCATCTGCCACATCACAGTTGCAATTACTATCATCACCATCATCATCATCACCAGCAACATAATCACAAATATTGTTTTTCATCATCACTGTTATCATTGTCATCACATTTCCATTACTATCATCCTCATCATAATCATTGCCATTGTGATCCTGTTTGTCAGCATCATCAGCAAATACAATCACCATCAACTCAGTCACTGCCATCTTCATCCTTATCCTTATCTTAACCATGATCACCACAATCACTTTCATTCCCACCTTTATTCTGTCATCATCATTGTCATCATCATTTAATTATAGTAATTATTATGATCACTAATAACAAGGGAACAGGTGTGATTTTAACATTGGTGGGGACACACTTTAAATAGGGTTTCTGTGGATCCCTCCCCAGGACATTATGAGCATCAAACACCTAATTTCCTGCATTCTGATGAAATTTTGTACAATCTTGGTGGAAATGCCTTTAAATATGTAAAGTAAAACACAAAATTCAGGCAGCATGTGACAATTCAAAATATAAAAGAATGTAATGCAGTAAGGCTCTCAAGGATTCTGTATTGCTTTCAAATAATCATTCTCCTGTAGATCAACTTATATCCCTGCTCATGTTCAGAACTGTCTGCATATTAACAATGTCCCACATATATGTGTTATCTGAGAAGTCATGAATAAAGTTAAATTGTAATTTAGTGAGAATAACGTCATGATGTTTGAAGAAAACATCTACCTGTCCTATATTCTGCTAGCCTGGTGAGACCATCTGAGCTCAACATCCTGTTTTGCTCTCTGTATCAGTCTGGCTCACTGTGGTTGGCAACAGCCAATCACGGACTGCGTTGTAGTTGATGATGTAAAATGCAGGCTGCAGCTTGCACAAGAGTAATAGCGACTCCTAAAGCAACAAGTGCTAACTCTAACATCAGTTGAGTTAACACATCAGTAAGTTAAGTTACTGCAGAAATGCAGTCAATAACTACAATTAATGGTCACGCCTACTATCATCATCACAGTCATTGTCATCATTTTCATCATAATCTTGATTATCACCATGACATGATCATCACCATAATCACCAGGATCATAATCACCATCATCATCACCATGTTCATCCTCATTATTATCTCATCATCATCTTCATTACCATGATCATGATCATCACCATGATCATCAACATCATCATCATCACCAGGATCACCACAATCATTATCGTCCTCATCATCATCTTCATCACCATGATCATCATCATCACCACAATCACCACCATCATCATCATCTTCATCACCATGATCATCATCATCATCACGATCACCACCATCATCATCATCACCATGATCAGCACAATCATCATGACCATGATCATCATCATCATCATCATCATCATCATCATCATCACCACCATGGTCATGATCACTGTCATTGATAAATACTGATTGATTAATTTCACTTTAAATCAACTGCTTTATATGATCATATATTATCCTTCTCTTCTAGTATTACATCATCATTACCACCACCCGTATGACCATCCTCCTCCTCATTCTGAGTGCTGCTCTCAGTATATGCATGTTTCAGCACTGCTTCACTTTGTTTAGGCAGAGCTAATTAGCAGTTAAAAATACAGCTTGGAGAAGGGCGTGCTAATGAGTTCAGCTCCAGTGCTTACAGTGTGCTCTTTCTGGCCCGGGTGCCCCCGTAATCATTTGAATAATTAATGAATCTCGGGGGCAAAATTCAGGAAGGGAATTTGGCTAATCGTATTGACAGAAAAATGATGACACCAGCTTTTTAGCTTTATTCACGAGACCACGCGAGGCTTATAAAACGATGAGGGATCATTTAGGCCTACTTTCATCTCAGTGTCTTTGTCTAATAAGCTGGAGCAATCAGACGAGGGAGCTGTAGAACCAGGGGGAGTGGTCGAGGTGGACAAAGGCAATGAAAAAGCAAACAGAGAACGACTGGAATGTGAGAGAGACAGAGTGGAAGGGAAAAGAGACTAAAAGCATCTCATGCTGTTTCATCAGGAGTTTGTGCTGCTCATCACTGTAGCCTAGAGACTCCATTTAACAGACACCATTTGGCAACCAACAGCTGATGGTAAGCAAGCACAAAGAGGGGATATAGAGATAGAATATGTTTGTTGATACTGTTTTAAAGCAAACACCTGCTAAACCTTGGAATGCCCTCAAGACAACACCAATGTTGGGCCCCTTTTTGGGGAAATACCGGCTTGACTAACCGAATATAGACTGTGGCTATAAACCTGCCATTGGTTTGTTGATTTTGGATGGCATTCTCCCTTCCTTACCAAATCCCCTTTGGTACAAGAAACAACAACAACAACCCCCAAGCTAACAACTAACACACTAAAAATGGCAAATTTTGATAAACATTTGGATTGTGTAGTGAGGCATGCCTGCTTTGTTCTTTCTGTAAATTGTTGTAAAGATCTACAATGAGTAAAACAACTTGTGAGTGCACCTTGGAAAAGTCCAGACTTCATCTCACAGCATATTGATCTGTTCTGTGACAAGGCCAGTCAGAGCTGCATGCAACACTGACACTGACTTCACAAATGTACTGGTCTGTTCCACTTCACATGAGCTTCTATGATATCATCATAATAATGTTCTGCTAGAGCCAGCTACAGCCAGCAAATCATCTGTAGTTTTAACAGGTACAGTGACTCCAGAGCTTAAGTATAGTCAGGCCTCACTTCTAGGGCACCAATTATCAAATTATGTTTGTCTTTTTTATCACTAAAAGTTGAATGACACAGTTGGCGTATGACTGTTAATGTTTCTTTGGCATTATCTTACACTGAGCAATTT
Source organism: Epinephelus fuscoguttatus (assembly GCF_011397635.1). NCBI lineage: Eukaryota > Metazoa > Chordata > Actinopteri > Perciformes > Serranidae > Epinephelus > Epinephelus fuscoguttatus. The sequence continues at coordinate 37,431,759 of NC_064767.1, read as the reverse complement.
TAATGACAGTGCTCGCCTTCCAGCATGCAAATATTCCACCAAAACAAGTTCACCCCTAACACTATTTTGCAAGGGCAAAGTCGCTGCATCCTCAGCTTGGTGCCACCCAAGTGGAAAGTGATTGGTTTAAAGAAATATAAACAAGCCAGAGGATTTTTCCCCTATAGGAGAAAGATAATCAGTGATTCCAGACCTTTACCTTGGTGTGGAGATAAGTCTGGCTATGTTTGACTTGGGTACAACTGGTATTGATTACAGGTCACATGTAACATTAATGGTTGTTTTGACAGAGTTGTGGTCATTGTCAGTGATACCCTAGTAATATTACTTTTTCCAGTAATGAGTAGTGTAATTACTAATTTAATTTCAGTAATAATATTACAATTACCCAAAACCAAACAACTTGTCACAACAGTACTTTTGTTATCACCTCACTCACAACTGACTTTAAATACAACATCACATCAACACACTCATCATCGCACTGCGCAAACATGTCACAAAGCTGCAAGCTAGTTTGAAAGGTGGAAACACTTATCTTAGTGGCTGAAAATATTCCCATTACTTTGACTTGACCTGACTGTCAGGAGGACACTATTACCAACAGCACAACAGTGTGAATCTCTAGGAAATACACCCCACCAAAGGTGAGCCCTACTTGGCTCTGGATGTCTGCTGTATTGCTATAACGGCTAAACAACCAAAACTGGATTTTACTCATGGAGAGCTGCAGGTTAAAGAAGTCATGAAGCTTGTGGTTCGATATTTGGTGGATGAAATGTTGCTCCATGAGTGACTTTCCGTCTTTCAGGCAGATCCTTGGGAAAATACCGGTCAAAGGCAACTGAAGAACCCAGGTAAAAAAATAAAATAAAATAATAATAATAATAATTTGCACAGAATCTAGCCTTAGCTACACACACAGGTTATTACTGTGACATCCACACAGAACACACATCTGAATTTTGGGGAGACAACAACGAATTTTATGGAGTGTAACAGAAAAGTAATATAACGAGTAGTGTAGCCAATTACTGTTGGCAGGATAACCTGTCGTGAGTAAAACTTTACATTTTTAGAGTAACAAGCTCAACACTGGTCAGTGCAGATTCAGTCACGTTACTCTGTTACTTAAAGCCGCGTCGGACACAAGTGATAAATCTTAACATGGCATGACAAAATCAAGAAAGACTTCCAATTTGACACCAATGACTCGTGACTTAACTTGGACTTTAGCTTTTTGCTTAGAATGACTTGAAATCTTCTTATGAACATATAACTATGTTTTGAAAAGTGCTATACAAATAAACTTATTATTATCATTGGGCAAACATGTTCATACTGGTGTGCACTTAGAAATCTATAGAGTTTGAGAAAATTTGCTTTTGAGGAAGCACTTTTAACTGTGTTGAAAATTTGGATAAATAGTTTTTAGTAGCATCGAAGAACACATTGTGGCAGACAGCGCAGCATGCTGACCCCTTCTTCTTCTATGTATATATTATTCAGCTTTCAAAAAATCCTTACAGCATCGATGCCAGACAGTTGCATGCCGATGTTGATGACGACTACGCTCAGCAGTTGCCAGCGGACTGTACCATCCAGCAACAGTTTCCATACTGACAGTGTCTCCACTGAGGACAGGGAGCGCTGCTCCTCTTGCATCTCTTCAATCTCAGCCTGGATGTTACATTTGGCTCTGTACCACTTCAGGGCTGGGAGACAGGGGACAACAAACAGCATTGTCACAGCACGCATCAAGGAAAGACACACCTAAAAAATAAGTCATTATAGTGACACCAGCTTACATATTTTACCTGGAAAGACAGACAAGATAATGGACTAACCACATAACAGAAATGTGGGTACAGAATATTGCCCTGCCCATGGTGATGTCAGTCAGTCTGTCTGACAGTCATTAGGACCTCTAATGTGTGTTGACATGATGAAATGTAACTAAGTATATTGACTGAAGTACTTTACTAGGACATTTTGAGGTATTTGTCCTTTATCTGAGTATTTCCATTTTACAGTATACTTATTTATTCTTCTACTCCATTGCATTTCAGCAGAAAATATTGTATTTTTACTTCAAAACGTTTATGTCATAACCTTTGTTACTAGTTACTTTACAGATTCAAAATATTAATACAAAATATAACTAACACATTCTAATTATTATCACAGATTAAACTACCAAGCAGTGTATACGGTAATCAAAATTAACTCCACTTTGGGGCATCTGTGGCTTAGTGGTAGAGCAGGCGCCCCATGTACAAGGCTGTTGCCACAGCGGCCCAGGTTCAACTCCAGCCTGTGGCCCTTTGCTGCATGTCTCTCCCTCTCTCTCTCCCCCTTTCACACTTCACTATCCTACCAATTAAAGGCAAAAAATGCCCATAAAAAATATCTTTAAAAAAACAATAAAAATTAGCTCCACTTTTACCAGCTGCAACATTAAAGTGATCAATTCATGAATGCATCAATAATCATAATTCAATACTATAATATACATTATTCTGAAATGGGTTAGTCTACATTATGATTACCTTTACTTTTGGTACTTAAGTATATTTTGATGCTAATAATGTACTTTTAAGAGGGAAGATTTTGAATGCAGGACTAACTTGTGACCAAGTATTTCTTTATTGTAAAATAATTTCTCAAAATGATTTTATAACTACATTGTGGTAAAACAATAATTCTTTTTATTGGGAGAGTTACACACAATTACTCTAATGTAATTGGTCCTTTTGCCTTTTCTCTTTATTCTGTAAATAATAATTATAATAATAATGTAATTCCCATGGCTAATGCGCAGCACTTCCACAACACTAACCTGTGATGGTGGCATGGACGTTGTGCTTCTCAATCAGCAGGTACCTGGGACTCTCTGGGAACCATGGCAACATCATCAACTGGATAAAAGTTGGTACCACTATCACTGACAGAAAGAGGGGCCAGTGCTCCTCCTGTAACAGTTACAGGGCAGTTATACTTACACACATGCTGAGAATGTTACTCTCATCTGGTAAATGTGAGCCATAGAAGGTAAGTGCTTACTGATGTAATGACAGTAATGCTGCCATTTGATAAGAAATCAACAAGAAAAAAAAAACTATACCTTCTAGTCGCTGATACAAAAGTTATATGATGGATATCATGTTAATAATAGCCATGGCAGGAGGCATCATAATTTTGGGTTGTCTGTCCCATTCTCGTGAACACAATATCTCAAGAACACCTTGAGAGAATATCTTCAAATTTGGCACAATGTCCACTTGGACTCAGTGATGAACAGACTAGATTTGGGTGGTCAAAGGTCCAAGGTCAAGGTCTCTGTGACTTTGCATCCATTTCATTCTCTTCAACATGATATCTCAAGAACGCCTTGAGGGAATGTCTTCAAATTTGGCTCAAATGTTCACTTAGACTCAAGGATGAAGTAATTAGATTTTGGTGGCAAAAGGTCAAAGGTCAATGTCAATTTTTTTTCTTTCTGTCTCATTCTTGTGAACACGATGTCTCAAGAAGGCCTTAAAGGAATTATGTCAAACTTGGCACTGATTGACTCTTGTACGCAAGGATGAACTGATCAGAATTTTAGGTCAGAGGACAAAGTCACTATGACCTCACAAAACACACTTTCGGTTCAAGAACTCAAGAATTCATACACTAATTACAACAACATTTTACACAAATGTCTTATATATATTATAAAATGGTGATGAAGTGATGAAATTTTATATCCATAAGGTCAAGGTGGAGACATTTGGTCAGATACTAAATTGATGATATTGATCTTGGATGCCCACCTTGAAACTGTGGTGATTGTATAGATCTTGTGTGCTGCCGGGTGAAAGATGTGAGTGAAGCACCAATGTTTTAGAATATGCAGCTTCCATGCAGCAACATTTGACGCATTGTCAGCTGTCATGACTCCAAATGAAACTGTAACTGCAACTTGACTGGTTCATAGAGGCATACAACCACAAGGCAGTAATTCTAGTTTACATATTTACTGTATAGCTAAACACTGCATCGGATGTTTATACATACTTAATACATTCTAATGAATTGTAGCCATTTCAGGACACCTCGGGTCAGGCTCTGGTCAAATTAAGTCCAAGATGTGCTTTTTCAGGCTCTTAGCTTGTAACTAAGCACACCAATGTTAGGGACACTTTAAGCCTCGGGGGAAAGTCTTAATTCACCCCTCAGTATCGTTATTCAGTCACATTACCTTTTCTGCTTCAATAATAGCTAGTGTTAAACACATTTCTTTTTTTACTTTTAAGTAATGACTGTTGCAAATGAAGAACTCATGAGCTACTGTCGAGCCATCATGACCACATGTTCACATCAACACTGGGTGGTATAAAGCAGTTGACTACCTTTCCTAAAAGCTCATGTAGGCCGAGGATTTGGGCAGCGAAGACTCCAGTGCCAATAAAGATACTTGGGACAAGACCCAGGAAGCCTCGCAGATTCTTAGGTGCTATCTCGCCCAGGTACATTGGCACCACACTTAGAGAGATGCCTGCAGTAAAAAAACAAAACAAAACAAAAAAACCAAAGAAGAATATCTTTGTAACAATGCACTGATTTAAAATAAATGTTTTATAAAGACTTCATGGTATAATTCAACACGACAGTATAACTGTTATGTAAAAAGCCATAAGCGAGACAGACACTACATAGACAAAAGTATATGGACACTGAAACAAAGCATGTCATCCTGAATGTTACCAAACAACAATAACAAAATGGGATTGTTGTATGCTGTCCTTGAAACGTAAGTGGGATAAAAAAAAAAAGGTTACAAATCTGACATGGAACCTGGGAAGGGAAGTCTGGGTAAGAGTATTTTTGCAATTTCAAAATGTCATTTAAGTTTTGAAATTAAAGTTGCTCTGTGTACCTTGTAAAAAGTCAGAGCAACTGTTCAGTTCAACACAGTTACTGTATGTTTTAGTGCTGAGAGAATTACTCAGTTAATTTATTAGTAGATCAACAGATTAATTGACAATTTATTTGCCATTAATTGCCTTTTTTCCACAAGACAGTACAAAACACTAACAAAACAACAACACTAAATACGAAAGTGAATACAAGCCAGTACATTAAGTTTTGTCAGGGGATAAGGGGACAAGGTGTGTTGGCTCTGTGTGTGTGTGTGTGTGTGTGTGTGTGTGTGTGTGTGTGTGTGTCTATGATTATTATTATTTTTTATTTATTTTTTTAATGCAACTGGCTTCTTGCACATGGACATCGCCATGTTGAAACCAAAAACAGCCTTCCCTGAACTGGATAAAGGATGTCCGCATACATTTGGCCTCATAGTGTGCATGCCCCACACAAACAGCATTAAATGAGTGCAACTCAGTGCGCAATGGATGTAGAAGTGTGTATATAAGTGTGTGTGTGTGTGTGTGTGTGTGTGTGTGTGTGTACCTGAGTGGATTCCTGTGATGAAGCGGCCAATGATGACCATCTCAGGTGAACCACAAATCCTGCTGAAGCCCATGAGTGAGCCAGCAATAAACACCAACACTGTTGCGTTTACCACTGTGCCTTTCCTGAAAGTGCACACACATACACACACACACACACACACACACACACACACATGCAGCAGGCAGGCATTATGAACATACATAAAAGGATATGACCCAGAGGTTTATGAAACAGTGAGGACAGCAGCAGTATATGGTCGCTAGCAGTAACCCCCTCACCTGATATACACACAGCCATAATGATAGACATGTACATGCCTCTATAAGGCCTGATTAGCCATAAAACGCTAACACAGCTCACAAGGTTGGTTGTGAGCTCTGAATAAAACACTACTGTGTGAAGGAAGTGATCAACCTGTATATGGGATAATAAATTGCCTGCTTTTCATTTGCATTTAAATGTCTACTGAAGTCTTGTGAAATAGTGAAGAGGAATGGAGCTTTCAGCTGATTTGCACTAAACATAAGAGAACTTTCCTCTGCACTTTAAGGGCTAGTACACTTCTGAAGGGCAGAGGGGATGAGACGACACTGTGCACTCTGAAGGACAACAGGACACCGGGGAGGGGGTTACCAACACAGAGGACAGAGGCATGATTGATAGAAGGCCCTGATCTAGTGCCTTATGTGCCAGTGTGTGTGTGTGTGTGTGTGTGTGTGTGTGTGTGTATTTCTGTCTTTGAGGGCCTTATTTCCTAAACTTGTGTTATCCCATTTATTTCTCTTTTATGAAAAAACACATACACACATTGACCATGTTTACCAGTGTCATTCTAAGAATTGTGAAAAATGGCATAGTATATTCCTCGCTGTGATTGTGTATTAGTGTTGACTGTTCAGATGTTCATGGTGGTGGCAGCACCAGATGCTACTGAGCATCTCTCAGGCTGGCATTGCCAATTGGCCATGATCCACCCCCATGGATGGGTGGTCTGCAGGGGTTATTGGGTAAGGTGTTAGGACAGAGCAGAGCCAATATCCAAATACAGCTCAGAGGGCTTCTGAGGACAAGTATTTAGTGTTGTAGTCAAGACCGCACCAACCGAGACCGAGCCATTACCGAGACCAGAGAGTACCGAGACTGAGACCAAGACAAGACCAAGACCGTATATATCAAAGGAAAATCATAAAAAACATCAAAATGTGAGTTTTCTTTATTTAAGTTTGCTTTTAACCCTATGGACCCTAGGCATTTTTGGGGTATTTTTACTGTCTTGGCTCATATCACAGTCATTATAAAGGCTACATACACATACTATATCTTGTTTTTTCAGGACATTGTGGGCTATCCAGATTTGCCATCATTGCATGTCCTACTATGTGCCTGTATTTTATATTAATTTTTAATTAATTAATATAATTAATTAATGAATTAATTTTATCAATGAAAAAAAAAACAAATCTGTGTGACTAAATTCTTACATTTTTACATGTATCTCACCATAGTAAGTTGGAAAAAGACATATTCTGCCATATATGAAGAGGGGAGACTCTCTGGAATCTGTCAATATAAGGCAATATAAGAACCATGATGCTTGACATTCTGTCACTTCACAGTTGTCCAAAACATGTGGTTTGTGCTAGGCGGACATAATTGCCAGTATTTTTTCATCATTGCAAGAAATTCCATTGACTCATTTATGTCTTTAAGTCTCATCTAAGTCAAAAATATGTTTTATCTGAAAGAAACATGTAATATTTACATCTAAGATAGTAGAAAAATAGTCAACCAAATGCAATAATGTCCTCCAAGATAATATTTGTTTTTCAGTTTCAGTTATATATTGGGGGGACATTTTGGGCATTGGTGGGGGAGCATGTCCCCCTCAATATATATGGTGACTACGGCCCTGTCAACACGCATAATTAGGCTGCAGTTGTCTGGGTGTGCAAAGGTGAAGTGCGCTGGTCTTGCCATACAAAGTTTGATGGAGTGTCAGCTGGACAATATGGAGATATTTGCATCTTGAAAGCCGGACTACAAATGTGGATAGACAGGGAGAAACACACGCAAGCCTAAGACGTGGTAAGATACGATATTCCTCACTGTATGAAGTGACTGATAAAAACATCTGTATAATGGATTGTAAAGAAATTCGTCAGGTTTTTATTTGTAGACACTTGATCTGTATTTATAGCGTGATGGGATGACAGCACAATGATGTGTGTGGTATTCCTGGAAAGCTCTAGTCCTGCGCTTTCATGTGATATGTGTGGCATTTCTGTGTGAGCCTGCGTTCGCGAGTAATCCATCCAAGAGTATTGTGTTTGCAAAGCTGTATGAAAGCTCTGTTATACATAATTTTAGTGTAACTTTATCATTTTTTTTTCGCTGTGAAAACATTGGACTACCGACAAGTGCTTGGTCTTGTCGGAAAGCTATGATTCCGCTGTTTCACCTGATATGCGTGGCTTCTCGCTATGACGGTCGCGGAGAAAATCCACAGAGAAGAACAGGTGTGAATTTGGACGCACTATGCGTCGTTCGGGCCCATAGGGTTAAATAAATATAACAACAAAAACAACATTCTGGTCTGTTGTTGCAGAGCACAATGAAACAAATCTTAGAGTTCACACAGCCTCTCCTCCTGCCGTCTCCATCCTCTGTGTGCAGGGGGCGTGTCAGTCACTCACACTGGCACCGGGCAGGTAGCAGCTGCAGCTGGGGGAAATCTTTATGCTACTAATGATTTGAAGTTATTAGCTGTTTTTGAGATGGTCTTTTTCACTCTTATCAGTAAAGCATGGACAAAAAGCATCAGTGGTGGTCTCGTCCAGTCTCGTTCAAAAAACCTGAGTCCGCCCAGTCCAAGACCGAGTAAAAATGCCCTCGATTCCGAGATGAGACCAAGACCATCAAAAAATGGTCTCGGTCTCGAGACCAAGACCGATCTCGAGTACTACAACACTACAAGTATTCCCTCCTTGATGTCAAACTCTACTCTATAGAAACAGTCTGAGGAGGTATCGTCATGATCTCTATCAATATCAACATTTGTTGAATTTAGGTTTGCATTCCACTTTACTCTCAAAAGGATGATTTAGGACCTCTTAACAATCGGAGTCCCATCAACGAGTCCTTGTAAGGTTTTATTTGATGATTATGATGAGTAAACAACTGCTGTATTTGCTGTGTTTAAGTAGTTAACCCATATGGCCTATCATTAGAAAGCTAAGCTCCTTGTGGTTTGATTGACATGGACCATTTAAAGATACAACCACCACAGCAGGTTCAGCAAACACTTCTGTCAGACAAAAAACAAACAGCATTATTATTTTTTATTATTCAGTGAACAAAATACACATTTTGAGAAATGCCCTGGAAAAACCTTCTTGCTTTTTTTTTTTTTTTTTTTTTTTTTAACTTTGTATCCCATGACATAATGGAATCTCTTTCCCTACAGGGCACTGTGAGTAACAGGTGGTAGTGAGTCTGGGTAATTGTTATATAATCAACTGAACTTTTTAACTCATTTTAGTTTCCTATTTAATGTTTTTATCATGGTGATTTGTAAATCCCTGCCTGTCAGAGCATTGAGTCGACTGGCTAAAACGGCTTCCATGTGTCAGTGGTTTTCAGCCGGTGCAGAGACTTAACTGCTGCATCTGTAATAAGGCCATGCTCTCTCCCTCCCTCTCACTCAAAGTGTAAATGTAGAGCAGAGTTTTGCCTGGGAATGTTAGACATGACTGACCAATACTCTTGCCAGTATTGTTATCAGTCAATACTCCTCATTACTCACAACACTGAAACACAGCATTTTTTGTGTATGGCTAGGATTTCTGAATGGACGTTTATTTTGTACATCAGTAAATCAGGGCTCTAACTACGTGGTAAGGTAGAAGGAAAGATTTTGGATATGGTTAAAAGAAACCAACACTAACTGTTGTAAAACTGGTCTAGAACTTAGAATACTCTGCTGAATAAACCATGAAAACAACAACAAACGTCCTACCTGCCGAAGCGAGAGACCAGTATGCCCACGATGAGGGAGCCCAGCAGACCACCAATAGCGAAGACAGAGACAGTGAGAGAGTACATAAGGGTGAGGGTCTCCCCACTGAGGCCTGTTCCATTGCGACGCAGCGCTGTCTTATTGTAGAAGTCTTTTATGTACTAACAATTGAAGGGACAGAAGAAACAGAATTGAGGAAAGGTCAGAAGATGAGATATATATATATGTGTATATATATATTTATATATATATAAATATATCTCATCATAAAACATAGACATAAAATTACAATCAACACATGTTGGTTCCTGGAATCCGCATTTCTGTCTGTCCTCCTAAGGAAAAGACAACTGCAGGGAAAGGTGGGTGTTATGACATTAACATACACACAGATGTCTGCACCATAGGGATCATGGTGTCAGAGTGGCATCTCAACTTGAATCTTCTTCCTGGATAATACCAACATCAACATGTTAAATAATAAAGTTATGTTCTTCCCTTAAGTTTATTCAGTGATTTACATTTGAAACACATTTCAGACCATGTGGCTGAGTCTGTCTCTTTGTTCGTTTTCAGAGTTTGTGACATGTCGTAAACTCTCCAGCCACATCTGGTGATGTGGGGGTTATTGAGAGCTTATCAGTTGAGTGAAGGTCTATCTTTGAAGTGACCCAGTGGTTAGTCACCCATTCTTCTCTGATGTCAGGATGCTGAGTAAAAGTCCATTAGTTTAAATCCAAAATAAACAGGCTTGATCACCCTACATATCCCCCCCTTCGCACTGACGCAGCCTTCCGGGTCGTCGGGGCGATGTACAGGTCTGGTGATCAGCAAAAACAGCATGGCAGGTAACAACCATACTTTTCCCTGTGCAGGGTTGATGCTTTTCACCCCCCTTCCTTCAAAATTTTGACCTGAGAACTAAGGAGCTACAGACTTGGCTGTGCTATATGTTCAGGCTTATCATGATAGTTAGGATGCTCTTAGCTGTTGACTGGGTGCAGGTCAGAAGTGGCTCTAGCCCTTCATTTTTATTCTTTAATCCAGTACTGCGGACTGGACAAAATCATCGTTTCATGCAATTAGCAAACTCTGTTATTACAAACTGTAAGTTTTCCTTCCACTCATTTTTCACTTGCTTTGCATCTGGTCACAGTTGGTCACTTAAATTTTAAATTTGCACTCAAACTGAGGACCATATATTCCAGGGCTTGTAGCCGGGGCTTGTCCTTTTAAAATTTTTCTTTTGGCTTTGTTTACAAGGTCATTATTCTACATCCTTCCCAGTTAAAAAGGTTTCTTTGAAGTGGGAAATAGATGATTACATATTTACCTAACTCTATAGACAGGAGCAGTTCAGTCACTTTAGGGTATTCAGTTTCACTGAAAAGGAGTGTTTTAACTTGCCAAAGCCCTTAGACAAACACCTTCTATTTAAGGATGTGTCGCTTTAAGTTACAGGACCTTTGATCTTATGATCAACCACATGGGCAGAGAAGGTTTTGCAAACAGATTCAGATCAACAGCTTAGAATAAGGGTAGAGCAGAATGATGGATCAGCAAGTCGCAACTATACTAATGTATCATTCAGCATGTTAGTTTCAACGAACAGCAAGGGTTCAACGCAGTTAGAACATACGTGGATAATGCTACTCCAACCGTGCTGGGACGGCTACAAAGAAACTAGTTAGCTATGCTAGTCTTTAGCATGGAGGTTGAGTGGCTGCTCTCAAGCCCAGAGTCTTGTGGGACAAGAATGGACCAACTCTTATTTAGGCCTATTAACATTTTAGTGCAGAGAATTCACCTGACACCAAACATATGCGCATTCAACAACAGTAACTTCCAGCAAAGTCACAATAGGATTATTACCATTTGTTTCTTTAACAGTGACGGTCCTCCGGCTTTTACCGGGCCACAAGATTATGTTGCCGGGACAAATAAATAAATAATCAAACGCTCTGGCGCGTATAAACTAGTCCTGCCATTTGGTATTTCACAGTGACGGTCTCACAGACAACAACTAGTCCTGCCGTTTGGTATTTCACAGTGACGGTCTCACAGACAACAAGTCCTGCCGATTATGAACAGTTTATTCAGGTGCCTACGTTTTTCACCATGAATACTGTAGGGTTTGATTAGCTCAGTATTAGGAAAAAGTGACATTAATAAGAATTATTGAACATAACCACTTTAATTATTCGTCCAGCAATATAATTTCATAGTCAGACTAATAAAACCACACATCTTGTTGATCAGACAAGAATGTTTAACACACTTTGGGGAAATTATTAATTATCAATTGTCAATTCAAATAGAGCTCAAATAGCCAGGATCTTTGCACCCGTAAAGTGACTGAATGTAATCCTACAGAAAACCAAGACAACGACTTTATAGACAAACATTTATTCTAAACTCCTGAATCAGGAGACCAAGACGCAATACATCTAACAACAGATAAGACAATGAGTAAATGCAACTATGAGTGGAATGAAATGAATACAGCGATGCTAATGAATGAATGAATGACCAGAGTGAACCAGATGAAGCAGTGAGCAATGGTGAGATAATCATCAGAGGAAACTTTAACATGGACCTGTGAAAAGCACCATTCAACAGCTGAGAGGCATGGGAAGCAAAGAGGGAAATATCTGAAAACTTAGGGGAAATCCTAGTTTTATCTAATGCTCCCTACCGCACTTGATTAAATAGTCCGCTCAACTGTGGCTTGTGAAAAACTCATGATTTTAACTGTAAAACACATTAAAACATAAATAATTGATTTAATATTCATTTATTTGGTAAGTGACCATGGTATAAGCGGGTTAATGCCCTTCGAGGTGTACATTATCAGGAATGAATGGACTTCGCGTCGGACGGTTCACGCCTCCGCGTCGTCCATTAATTCCTGATAATGGACACCTCATCGGGCATTAACCCTTATTTATTTGATATTTAAAATTTGTAATGTTGGCAGTGAAAGTAAAAAAATCTATATATGCACCATTAATTTCTCTATTTTCCACAACTTTTCCATTTTGGATTGGGAATCTGTAGCTACTCTAGCTAGGGAAGCTCAAGCCACCACTGTTGAGGTGTGGCAGCCCATATGCCACATGTTTTAGTTGATGAAATATTAAACTTTTTTTTCACTGCCACAGGGAGCCACTAGAGAGGGGCACAGGCCACAGGGTATGAAGTTCAGTTGTATGGAGATGACATCAGAATTTATGTAAATGGATAATATAGCACCTTTCTTCTTCTGACCACTCAAAGCGCTTTAACACTACATGTTGTCATATTCACCCATTCACATACTACTCAGCTTAAACTCACGCTCCAATGGAACAGCCATCAGAAGAGATTTGGGATTCATTTTCTTGCTGAAGGATACTGAAACATGTAGACTGGAGGAGCTGGGGACTGAACGGCTGATCATCCATTAGTGGACAACCAGCTCTACCTCCTGAGCCACAGCTGCCATCCAAAACTAAAGATCAAGCAGCTTCTAAACTCAGTGCAACATTAACTGTAACCAAATGGCTGTTAAGAAGACTGTTTATATATTTTTAACAAAGACACACTCATCTGTCATCTGTAAAATCTATGTACCTGGGGAGATCATCCAAGTGGTCTCACATGTAAAACTTTTGAAACAAGTGAAAAAAGTAATCAAATACGCTTAAAGGGATAGTGCACCCAAAAATGAAAATTCAGCCATTATCTACTCTACTTTCGCTGGTCTCGCACAAGCGCGCACCTGTGAGCGCAGAGCACAGAGAAGCAGTCAGAGCTACAGGCTACAGTGAGGCTAAAAACAGAGTTCATATGACATTTTTCCAAACAACTTTTTATGTTGGGGCTTCAGGACACTTGGATCACTATGGATGAGCATGTTGGAGATATTTTGTGATTTCAATTTTGTTAGTCTGGGGCGCCGTCTGCCATTAGGTGTGCTAGCCGCTCCCCCCGCCAATCTCCGCAAGGGAAGTGAGGACTCAAACTTTACCAGAGCCTCCCTCAGCATGAGGGTGAGTAGATAATGGCTGAATTTTCATTTTTGGGTGCACTATCCCTTTAAGAGATCATCCAAGTAGTAAGATGAACTGACAAACTGCCTTGGGTTAGGGTTCTCATCCAAGTAGTCTCACATACAAAATAGGGTTAAGGTTAACCCAAACCTTGTTTCCACTTTGTCCTTTAAGAAAAAAGTGAAAAAAAGTAATCAAATAACCAAATACAATCTGGCTAACAACTACAGCAGCATAACTATACATAAATTCAATGATCATCCCCACCATAACATACTGTATGACAAGCTGAACTCAAAATTTACAGCACTCAAGCCTGTTCTCTCTGTGTACAAGCAGGCTCCTAATGTACTAGACAAAAAACCCAATTCTCACCATCACTGCAACATGCAAGTTGGGAAAATCTAATGAAAAACTCTGACACCTGCCTGATGTTTAGGATCCTATAGGGCAAGGTTCCGCCACCACCCAGTACTTTCATAAGAGGGGACTGCATTAGAGAGGATTTGGTTAATCCCACCTCTTCAAGTCAATCAGAGAGCATTCCTTCCTGACGAGAGAGGAAACCTTGTCTTTGTGTATCATGTGGCCAACATGTCCTGGTCTCACAAAACCAGTACTAACAAACTTTTTTTTATTTCTTTCTCTTTTTTACACACACTTTCAGCTCTCTGTCTAATCAAATCCCCAGTTCGTTTTTGACCTCAGCCTCCTAATCAGTTTACCACGTGATGACATTAGTTGGTGGGCCTGCATCACTTCCACCAACTGCAGGAGGAAGACTGGCATACACATGGCATTATTCAGTTGGAATCTTTACTGCATGTGATTTGCTCTTAAAGCCTGATGTTGATGGAAAAGACCTCAGGAGGGTGCTTTGAGGGTGCTTCAATACCTAACCTGTTTGGTTGGGTTAAAACAAATTTACTCCCCTTTGCTGGGTTAATACTGTTCATTTGGGTTGGTGTGAAAGCTGTCAATCAAACCCTGGTACAGACCAAACAATCTAACCAAGACTGTCTGAAAAGGTGGGTCTGTTTCCAGACAAACTCTGGTGTGGTTTGTGGTGTGAAAGCGAACTAACCAACTACACAATTATATGAAAGCAGATATTTGACTTTAGGATGATTAAAACAGCTAAAGTGCTGATAAATCCACCTTGTGATCATGACCATACTGGTGTTTCCAGTAAATGGTAATTAGATGGATATGAGCATTACTTTGTTGTAATGTTCTTTACTTAATGTTATTTTTATGAAGATCTGCTTATGAGTTAATGTGATTTATGTATCAATTTAGAAAAGTCTATTATTTGTATTTTGCACTGAACACCATGAGAAAAGTTATGAGTAGTAAAAATGAAATCACTGAGTTTGTACATTTGTATGCCTCTGTAGAAATATTTAAAAAGGCTATACTTTGTGTATACTGAGGCCTTGTATCTGGACAAGCTGTTCTTATAAACTACTTGTAGGTTTTCCTCCAAAAAGTAATGCACACAAAATCATACATATCTCATGTAATCATTCATGAAAATTTTTTGAGCCAGTAATTTGTGCATAACCCATGCAGTGACAGGAGTAAAAAAGCCCTGAGTGGCCCACTTAGGAGGGAGGTTAGGTTAGTGGATGCACAGGACATTCCCCAGGAGACAGGTCCCAGACAGCACGCATACGTCTCGCCGACGTCGGCACAATGAATAAAGTTGCATCAGCAATACGTATTATGGAGAGCGTTTGCTCATTGGGAAGACGTCGCCGAGACATCGGCATTTGGTAAAAAATGCCCTCCAGACGATGTTTGGACGATGAATCAAAGATGCTCAGCGCAGCCCCTCTACAGCTTTTATACAACCTTTATTTAGGTCGGATCATTCAATTAGTATAAATATCTCCATATCCATAGTCGAAATTAACATGTATTTACTTAAAATGTGATAGGAATATGGCAATATCATAACAAAAAAACAATATGCTTGACCACTAAATAGCTTTGTAATATTGTGTGTGGATAAAATAAAGAGACAGGTACGATTCAAGTTCGTGATCATAAATTTATTTCCAGCAGCATATCCAAAAGAGCCCCAGCACAAAAAGGATAAACAGAACAGAAAACATATGGCAGGTCGGGAGACGAACACAGGCAGCAGGGTCTGGATTGCTGGGAGACGCAGTCTGCAGGGGAGCCCGGGTTGTTCACTGTGGATTGAGGAGCAGTTACGTGTCCAGTCCGTGCTCCTCATCCTTATAACAAGTCCCCATCCTCGCTCCTCTGTCCCGCAAACACTACTGTGGGTGGAGGAAACAGAGAAAGTGCACAAAATTACGCTCTGGTATATCCAACCAGCTCTGACAGAAGCACACAGACCTTTTTCTCCCCGGGTTGTGCCAGTCTCATGGGGTCGGATATAACATCTTTTGTATGTTAGAAATCATAATTGTTTAATCCTTGTTTTTTCTGGATCCCGATAAACACACAGACACAAACACTACAGCTGTTCCAGTTGTCATGCTGGCTGATCTGTGTAAGACGATCTGACAGCTGTGATTCCATCCTGTGTGCACTTAGAGATTTATCGGGCTTTACAATTCTAATAATGATTCATTTTTTCCTTATTAGTGAGATTAAGTTTAAAGACGCGCGCACACGACTGTTCAACATATATGAAGGTGTTTTGCGATTGTGATGTGTGTGCGCCTCAGCTGTGTGCGAGACACACACGTGCACGCCGTTAACATATTTACACTTAATTGCTGATAGAAAATATGTTTAAAGGACACTTTACTAATCCACACTCCTGTATTCTGCGGTTCCTCTGCTGGTGCGAGCCGAGGCTGACAGAGCGAGCCTCGCATAATAACAAAGCAATAAATAGTAGTAAGATCAGTCAATTAGAATATGCGCTTTGTGTTAATTAATAGTCTGTGTTGTGTTTTACCGGCGCACAACACGCACACACATATCTGCTGCATGTTTTATGACAGTAAACTGTTGCCCTACATTTTTTTCTGAATATATTTTAATGTGTTCTGTGTTTAAAAAGATAAATAAATAAAACATTTTCGGAAATGGTCTTGATTACATTTCCCAGGAATCCACACACCTCACTGGCAGGACAGGATGGCAGTTTGACAGCCTGAGGATGGTGGAAGTGGACAGTGTTTGTCATTTCCATATAATTTTTTGTCAAAGCCACAGGGAGCCACTCAGAAGATCAAAGAACCACATGAATAGGGCTGCACCTTATGATTTTTTTTAATTATTTGATCAACTAATCGGAGGATTATTTTTAATCATTTGATTAATAAAATAATTAATTTACCTAAAATAAATATCAAAAAAACTCTCATTAATATTTCAGTATTTTATTCAATTAATATCCACAGACACATAGCTCATTAGAATAATAATGGTGACATCTTTTAAAGTTAGTCTGTAAAGTTAGATTTCCACCATATCTATTAGACTCATGACGCGGTACTTTCCAAGGTGCTAATGCGCTGTCCAAGGTGCTGATCCCGACTATGTTCATTGGTTTGTTTGTTCGGTACTGTTTTATGGTTATTTTCTGTAGTTATTTTTGCACAATTTAGTACTTCGTAGTTTGACAGAGTCCATAAATAGCCTTTTGGAGGTGTGTGGATTAATATTTTCCTGAAAATTACATTTTCTATCCTGGAAACAGAGGCGCTCTATCCCGATGTATGTATGTATGTTCCCAACCTCAACACTTTAGTGTATTTTCTGCTGATATTAATAATTATTATTGAGGAAGAAGATCACCATTTCAATATTAATCAACATTATTATGAACATAAAATAAAATTGTATGCATTCCCTGGAGAATTTGGCGTCTTTCTTCAGTGAGGTTCACTTTGTGCCACAGCCAGCTCATGGTAAATCCATCACATGCAGTATTTCATCCCGATAGGTTTTGGATTAAGTATAAATCCAGTGATCTTTAAGCTCCGAGCTTCACCTGGGATTTTATCTGAGATTCTAAAAGTTGCAGCAAACATAAATCCAGCGGATTTTATCCATCCAGCGCAGCGCACAGTTTGCATCTTCATTGTTTTATATTCTGAACTATTTCCACACAAAGCTGGTGGCAGACAGCGTGTTATGTGTCTCATTCAGATGGTAGAGACAAAAGTTATTGTATTAAGTGAATTCATAACATGCTTGAATTCATGGCGATTTGTGATCGTTAACCAATTAATAAATGCACCCGGTGTACTCAGCTGGTAGCAAATAGGAGCCAGAAAACACACACACACACAGTGCGAGCTTGATCGCACATAGCTGCCGAACTCCAGACCGCTCTGGAGGAGAGGCGGAGGCAGAGTGGAGCTTTTAGGCAAATAAACATTGCGAGTCACGATTCTGTTCGGATTCGACTTCATGAACGCACAGATGTACAGAGAAGGGAGGGGGGACTGTACAATGGAGTGTCATGACAGAAACAACTGGAGTCTCTTGCGCTTTCCAGTGACGGTGCACTAAAACACACCCTGAGGCGGATATTAGCTTTACTTCCAGTACGAACACACCAACAATAACCCATAACCAGTACCGAACCATGAGAAACTATTATACCGGGCCATGTTAAATAAAGGCACAAACCCAGCGCTTCCCTTCGTCAGCTG
Source organism: Epinephelus fuscoguttatus (assembly GCF_011397635.1). NCBI lineage: Eukaryota > Metazoa > Chordata > Actinopteri > Perciformes > Serranidae > Epinephelus > Epinephelus fuscoguttatus. The sequence goes on along the minus strand of NC_064767.1, from coordinate 37,413,610 downwards.
CCGGTTAACCACTAGCTCCGCAGCTGGACAAACACCGAAGCCGGATCCTAACAGCTAACGCTAAATAACGTTACCTGACCCTTTCCCGAATTCAACATTAATTTATTATCCAGAAGGGGATTGTTCATGTGTTGGAAAGACCTATAACTACCTAGCAATGGCGTTTGCTAATCGCTAGCTAGCTAGCAAGCTTGTTAGGAGTCGGTGTCTGACCTCTTCTTCTTCTTCTTCTGACCTTCACCAGCACAATGTTGTTGTAAGCTACTGTCATTACCTGCATATCTCTCTCTCTCTCTCTCTCTCTCTCTCTCTCTCTCTCTCTCTCCCTGTGTCATATGGATTACTGTTAATTTATTATGCTGATCTGTTCTGTACGACATCTATTGCACGTCTGTCCGTCCTGGAAGAGGGATCCCTCCTCAGTTGCTCTTCCTGAGGTTTCTACCGTTTTTTTTCCCCGTCAAAGGGGTTTTTTGGGGAGTTTTTCCTTATCCGCTGTGAGGGTCTTAAGGACAGAGGGATGTCGTATGCTGTAAAGCCCTGTGAGGCAAATTGTGATTTGTGATATTGGGCTTTATAAATAAAATTGATTGATTGATTGATTGACCCGGTCGGGACTTAGCAACTAGCAACTTTATTGAATGTCATATTCACAAAATAACTATTTTTATGTGAGCTTAAAGTGGGCTTACCTGAAGACCAGTTGACACCGACGAGAGGCTGTGTCCTCCGTCTTCAACGCCGGCTCTTTGTTCCGTTGGCGCCAATTGGATGATGGGCCGATCCACAGCCGACCTATCTCCGACTTTGAAATAGAGCACATAAACCCGCCCTCTGGCAAACCATGTCCCTGCTATGGGCCGATGCTTCTCAGACGCATCAACAGCCGTTAGGAGTAGAATGCCGACACATGATCTGAGGCCGACGTCGGCGAGACGTATGCGTGCTGTCTGGGGTGTTCAAGTCCATGTAAACTTTTAATGAACTTTGAGTTATGTTAAGGTATGTCCTCCCCGTGTTTCTTTTCCTAAATCTAACCACAATAACTTCACTTGCTTAAACCTAACTTCTGTATCTTTATGTGAATTACGTTAACTTTCCGTTAAAGTACATAACTCTAGGCTATATCATACAAACTGTTGTATGAGGATCTGTGATCATGAATTTAAGTAAATCAAACTCTTCATCCTCTCTAATCAGTTGTTTAAATAACTTGCTGCAAAGTGTTGAACAGACCAACAAATGAACCATTACAACAAAAAAATGACAAATGCAAGAAATAAATAAGCTAAAAATCACTTATCACACAGGTACTGTGGGTCCTTTGGGGCCCTGTGCAGTTTGCACTGTGGCAGGTTGTTAATACAGTTCTGGGTCTGGGTCTGTGTGTGTGTGTGTGTGTGTGTGTGTGCGCGCGCGCGTGCATGTGTAAGCATGGATCTTACCACAGCAGGGGAGTTGACCACTGCCAGATTGTAGCCATAAAGCATGGAGCTACCAAAGGAGGTAAGGAACGCCACCGCCAACAAAGAGCCGGTCAGTTGCTGCAAACAGCAGGAGAGAGAGACAGATGTGTTTGCAAATTTGATACAGAGAAACTAGGATTAGGAATAAAAACATTTGATCAACTTTCCTAACCACTCAGGTGGTGCCAGGAGATGGTAGACTTCAGACAGAGAAAGAAGATGTTTACTGAGCACAATAAGCTCTTTCACCAGTCAGCCAGTCATGAGTCTAGCCCTAGAAGCGCTAGGGCTTTTTTTATTTTTATGTGGGAAAACCATGTTAAAATTTACATCAGTATTTTGTGTAGGCCTACTTTAAAACATGTCTGGAGAGGGAACTGAAGTGTCAATGATTGATGTTACAATTACACATTAAATATGTTAATACAAGAGGCATAAGGTTGGTTGAACCTTCAAGGGCGGGGTATGCTTGAAACAAAGTAGTTTGTAAAAAATGTTGACCGGCCATGTCTAAAAGCGCACTTTCAGACAGTCCTTCCTGGAAGCCATTTATGGTGCTGCATTCAGATGTTCACATTAAAAGTGACAGATGTAGTTAAAAAAAACTGAGCTTGTGAGACACCTCACCAATCACTGTGTGAAGTGGGCATGATTGCTTCATTGATTGTTGTGAGTCACTTCAGTTTTATTTCTATAGACGAATTCGGCGAGCGATTTGTGTATGCTGCCATCTTGCGGCGGCGCCATTGCTGCGGTGACATGTGTCAGTCATCAATTCATTATGCTGTCATTGTGAACTGACTCTCTACATTGACAGCATCATGAATAGCTGGATTGATGATGTTAGACAGTGGCCTCCAGTAACTGATGAAGGTATCTTAAATGAGTCCTGATATTAATATAGAAATTAATAATTTGTTTGAGCGATAAGTAGGAAAGATTAGATTAATAGGGAGATAACAGACTGTATTATGAAACACTGTGTAATATAACGTTAGCATACGTTATGTGTGCTGACGTTAGCAAGCTAGCAGCCTGACATTTAATCATTATGGACAGGCTACGTGACCATCACATCATATTGAAGGCGATCGCCTTCAATATGATATGATGGTCGTTTAAAAGGTGGTGTAAAATTTGCCCAACCCATCCGGAGCTCAGGTAATTTTGACCCTCAATCAGAGACCAAATGATTAATTTCTATATTAACATCGGTACTTATTTAAGATAACTTCATCAGTTACCGGAGGCCACCGTCTAACGTCATCAATCCAGCTAGTCGTGATGCTGTCATTGTAGAGAGTCAGTTCACAATGACAGCATAATGAATTGATGACTGACACATGTCACCGCAGCAATGGCGCCACCGCAAGATGGCGGCATACACAAATTGCTCGCCAAATTCGTCTATAGCCCAATATCACAAATCACAAATTTATTCCAGGGGACTTTACAATCTGTACAGCAGTACAGTTGGTTTATGGGCGAGTAGCCCTAAGCCAAAAGCAGCATGCGCAGGTGAGGTCAGAACTTTATGAAATGGTAGGGACCGGACTAAAAAAAAAAAAAGAAGCAAAATATAGCAAGGTGAAACGCAAAGCCTACAAAGCTTTTTTTCAAAAATGCAAGTGCGAGCACTGAAAAAGAGAATGGGGAAGAAGAGAGATGTGGAGTTGGCCTGTTTTGTGTTGGACAGGTAGGTAATAGCTTAGTTAGCTATCAGAGGCTTACAACAAATGTACCTACAAAGGCGCTTCTCATAAACTGTTTGTATGTTTTCCTATGAAAAGGAATGCCCCCAAATTAATAATTACCCCACACATTTATGAGTCAGTAATTGGTGCATAAACCACTTAGTTTGGGAGGCTGCAGTGCACAATGCACTGATGGGAGTAAACAAGGAAGCAGCCCCGAGTGGTCCAGTGGAGGTAGGCTGTGGTGGTGGATGGGTCACAAAACTACAGACTGGGACTTTCCCCAGGAGAGGCGTGAACTTTAACTGAACTTTGAGACATTTTAAGTTATGTCCTCAACATGTTTCTTTTCCTAAAATTAAGGTCAGTGACTTATTATGTAACTTAAAGTTAAGTGCACAACGACATTTGTGGGGCACTAATTCATAGGATATATGAACTCTCTGGTGTACATTTTTCGTAGGATATCAAACAAACAGTTCTATGAGGATACATTGACCTACAAGCAGTGTAAGAAGGATGGGTCAAGCTGGATGTTGTGTTTTCAAACAGTAACCAAAAAATAGTGCTTAGTATACCTTTAACAGAAAATATGTGTGTTGTTCTTAAACAGTGGAAGTCTTAATTTGACATGAAGCTCTTAATTTGCTCTTAAAAAATGTCTTGTTTGCATTGTTCACATTCCTCACTGCATTCCTCACGCAAACCAAATGGCATGGTTGGCTGACAATTGTGAGGGAGCAGAGAGACAAAGACAGAACCTTTTCCCAACAGTGTAACCATTATCTGGTCAAGAGAAATATATCCAGCTTAATTTTAAAATGTCAATGTTACCTAAAGGGGGGATAAGATAAGATTTAATGTGGGTCATATAGGCCTGATCCTATACGTATGTTGACTACCATATATGCACATCTATAATGGCTAGGAGGAAGGAGAAAAAATCCTCCCTTGTTTATTTCACAGCAAACAGACAGGATTTATACACATGCATCAAACACAAGATAATATAAGATGCACTCTACACTTTATTCTTTATTAACAACATAAGGAACTAAAATTACCACCTTGTGGTTGTTAACATCCATGCCTGTGACAACATGTATGCTTCACAAACATCTTCCCCCCAGCAGGACAGAAGATCTATACAATCAGCACAGTTTCAAGGTGGACACCCAAGATTAGTGTCTTCAATTCAGTATCTGATATCTGATGTCTCCCCTTCTGTTCCTGAGATATGACACTGAATAATGACCAGAAAAGTGTATTATAGCTTTGTGAGCACAGTGACTTTGACCTTTGACCACTAAATGCTAATCAGTTCATTCCTGAGTCCAAGTGGAGTGGGATGGACGCAAGGTCACGGTGATATTGACCCATGACCACCAAAATCTAATCAGTTTATGGTTGAGATCAAGCAAATGTTTGTGTCAAATCTGAAAAAAAAAAAACCTCTCAAGGTGTTCTTGAGATATTGCTTTTATGAATGAGACAGACAAAGTCACAGTGACATTGACGTTTGACTTATTATTGCCAAAATCCAATCAATTTATCGTTGAGTAGACGTTTGTGCCAAATTTTAAGAAATTCCCTCAAGGTGTTCCTGGGATATCACATTCATAAGAATGAGACAGACAAGGTAACAGTGACCTTTGACCTGAGTCCAAGTGGATGTTTGCTACCTGATATCATGTTCGCAACAATGAGATGTACAACCAGATAACATAATGCCTGCCGCGGCCACGGCTGTCGCTGGCACAGGGGTATAAAAAGTAATAATACTAGGATGAAACACAGAAAAGGCTTTTGTATCTGTCAGTTGACAATGGCAAAATTTTAAATAATTTGGTATAAATGAAGTGGTGATAAACACTATAAAAGCTATCCATGACACCCCACAGCAAGAAACAAAATAAATGGTAATTCATCCAAACCTCACATTAGAAAGAGTAGTGTAAAACAAGGCTGCACCTTGTCCCCTGTTATTTTTGCAACTATTTCTAGAAAGAATGTATAAAAAATATGACCCTCTGTACTGTAAAATCAAAGATCTTGCAATGTGGAATCTCATACCATTTTAATTTTCAGTTCAGGAATTTAAAGAGTTAAAACCAATGTTCAACCAAGATTTTTATATTTCTTTTCCAAACCCTCCCTAGCACAATTACTCAAAACCAATTCACAGAATAAAAAAATGGTATCAAGATTTATATGGCAAGGCAAAAGACCTCAAGTACAATATAACACATTACAACTACCAAAAGAAAGGTGGCTGGGTTTACCATCTTTGAAACATTACTATATTCCAGCATGGATCAGAGCATTATTTTGTGTTGGTGTAACCCATCGTAAGAGGCACAATGGGAAGACATTGATTATAGAATGATATCTACAGTAATGCTCATATAGAGGGTGTACTAATGGATAAAAACCTACAAAGATACAAAGGGGAGACCGGGGTAAGATGAGCCACTTTTCATATTCAGGATCACTACATCAAGGCTATTATAGTTTTGTGGCTAACTAACATATGTGCATATATTTCATGATGTTGTGCATCCCTACAAACAAACAGAATGAGTGTAAACATAACTGTTTTGATAATATAGCATGTCCAAAAAAAGTGGTCTCGTGGCACAACTTACCCCGTGTCTGGGGTAAGTTGAGCATAGGAGTGGGGTAAGTTGAGCCATCTCCCTCCTTCCCTCCCCCCGCCCTCCCTCCAACCCCCCCCCACACTTCACTTTCTCTCCTCCCTCTCTCTCCCTCCCTCCCTCCCTCCCTGGGTTAAGATATTCCAGTTATACAGTCTGTACTGAATTAAATAAGACGCTTCTTCAAATCCATGTTTTTTTTTTTTATTTATAATACACAATTCAACAGGTACAAATCTTTTTTTTAAATTATAATTGCATATAACAACTTTAAAACATTTTAACACAGGCCTGAGAATGCCTTAAAGGGCGCTTAGGAAGAGAACCTTAACAGCTGTGTTTTTGGAAAGAAAACACTGAACTAAATCCATAAACGTGAATCCTAGTTTGGTGTCCTTGCTGACAGGAGGGCCTCCTTCATCCTCTTTAAACTCCTCCCTCTATCTTACTCTCATTCCATCCACCACCCTCCCTCCTTCCAACCATATCCCACCTGCCCCTTTACTCAGTATCCCACCTGTCCAGGTTGCAGGGGAATACAAACTGCTGGGACTCAGGTTTGGGGAGTTTTGCGATTACATCGCTTCTTGGGAAGAATCCCTCATCTTTCTCCTTGAAAGTAAAGCTTGGTTTACCATATCCAGCTTTGCCTCTTCTCAGAAACTTACGGCTCAACTTACCCCTGTTCAAATTGCTCAACTTACCCCATAGCTACCATATTGACTTTATTAGCCCCCACAGCTAAAATGGTGCACTTTCATGCTAGCTGTACTACCTAATTTTGTAGTTAATAGATACCACAATTGATATATAAAACAAATTAAAAATGATCTATTTTGGTCTAAACACAATCCCCATGAAACTTATGATAGACTAAGTTCACTTTCATGAGTGAAAAATGCTTTTTTGGACATAAATCTCTAACCACTTAACCCATGTGGTTCTTAACTTCACAGACTCCATAAAATGATGCCTTCCTCCTAAATATTTGGTCACATGCTCAATTTTATTTACGGTTTCCGAGCAACAAGGGGTGGCTCAACTTACCCTTTGGCTCAACTTACCCCAGTCTCCCCTACATAGATAGACTGGAAAACCAATGGGTATCAGTTTTGAGAATGTAGAGAGCAGTAATAAAAGGACAAATTAAGACATTAAATTCTGAGTGAGTAAAAAATCTATGATAAATTTTGGATTAAAAAAAGTTTTAACATCTTTCTTTATCAGGCATTATGCAGAAAGATGAAATTGTGTTTTAAAACTTTGAGAGACATCATCATTAGTAAAGCAAGATCTGTATAAATATATACAATTAAGACGTTACTACAAGTAGAACATCACAAAGAAAAATACCAGAGAAGACTGGAGGACTCTTGGAAGATTAGCCAATGAACTAAGGGATTGAAAAAAAAAATGTTAACTCTTTATCCAACTAATTCATAATTTTAAAAATGTACAATTTGTCAGTGCTACTTATTCAAAGTAGATATGACACAATACGCAGAAGAAGTGGTCAAAATATTGAAGATTGTCTGATGTCATTCATATGTTGACTTGGAGCTGGCCAAGTGCGTTTTCATGTAAACTGGACTAAAACTGTACAGTTTACTTCATATTATTTAATTTGCCCCACTCAAGATATTACTGAGTTCACCCAAGAACAAAAACGATCCAAAGAATGTTGCTCCAAGTTTTTTTTTTTTTTTTAAATAAAATCGAAGTAATTGCTTTTAGAATAGGTTTTATTTATCATCACAGATTTGATGATTGTAAGGTCTGATGATCTAAGATCTTACAGACTTGCAGCTACTGATCTTCTATATCCCAATGGAATGTTAAAGTTTGAAAGTAGGTAGTAAATGCTATTAGCTGCTGGGACTCTGTGTCGAGAACAATAGGGGATCAGTCAGCTGACGGCCCTGGCTTTAGATTTGACCTGATTTATGCAGTCAGTCTGAACTTACCGATGTGATTTTCCCCGACGGAATTAAAACCTCCTCGGCCATTTGGGAGATCTGTTATCCAGTCCCAAACAGCAACCAGCAGAAGGGTCTCTCTTTACACTGCAGAGGATCTCATGGCTGTAGTAGCAAGCGTGAACACACAGTGTACACGCGATTAAGTCATCAGCCCAGTTCATGTGCAATGGGCCTCTCCACCCTGCAGCAATCCACAGCCCCCGATAACAAGACCAACACAGTGTCATCACATGACAGAGAGCAGCGTGACAGACTGAGAGAAAAGCCTGTTGGAAGCAATTAACTTTAAGTGAATTTACAAAAAGAGAGACAGAAGAGGAGGCAAGGAGTGGAGGAAACAAGAAGAGAGGCAAAGAGAGGACAGAAAAAGAGGAAACAAAATAGAGAGGAGGAAATGAGAGGAGATGAGGAAACAGGAGGAGAGGGGAAACTAGAGAAGAAGAAAGAAGAAAATGAGAGAGGAGGGGAAACAAACAGAGGAGAGGAGAGCAGAAGACAGGAGAGTAGACAGGGAAACAAGGAGAGGAAATGAGAAAACAAATGAAGAAAATAGTGGAGGGAACAAGGAAAGGAGAGAAGGACACAAATGAAAGGAAGGAAACAATAGAAGGAGAGAGGAAATAAACAGAGAGGAAAAAACAAGGAGAGGAGGGGAAAGAAGAACACAGGAGGAAATGAATAGGGGGGAGGAGACAATGAAACCAGAAGGAAATAAGGAAATAAGAGAAGGGGAGGGAATTCACTAAATAAATGTAATGCAAGGAGAGGAGGAGGAAACAACAGCAAGAGGGGAGCAGAAAAAGGAAGACAGATAAGTGAAGAGAGGAGATAAAGATGGGGGAGAGGAGAGGAAAAGGAGCTAAAAGGAAGGAAAAGGAGGAAGATGAAATAAAAGCAAGAGAGGAAGGAAAAAGAAAGTAATGGAGAAAACAGGGGAGAGGAGGAGAGCAGATGGGTGCAAAGAGGGAAGAGAAAAGGAAAGCAAAAAGAGAGAATGTGAGGTGTGAAGAATGAGAAAGGAGAAGAGAGGCAAATATACCAGAAGTAAAGAAGTGGGGCACTAAAAGGGAAAGGTGAATAGAGGAGATTAGAGAAGGATAAAGTAAGAAACAGAGGGAGCGGAGAGATTTATATAATACACTTATGAATGTTAACTAATGGTTGTTTAGAAAAATACATCTAAAAATCTAAAAAACACCAGAATGGTCTGCTCTGTAAATATGCTAAGTATATGTGATGTGTACATAATAAAACATGCTTTGGTCCTTGAAGTAAACTTTTTAAACTGCTATTGCTATTTTTACCTAAAGGACAACTTCGGTATTTTTCAACCTGGGCTCTATTTCCCCATGTGTATGTGTGCGTATGATTCATAGGTACCACTCGTTCTAAAATTGGTTCAGTATTGAGGTGCGAAACGAGCTAAAACGGTAATGGGGGCAAATGTGTCCTGTATAAAAGTGCTTTTTTTCGCCACTGACCGGTTCAGATCGCCAGTGCTATCTCTGTAGATAGCATATTGTAGCGGCCCTGGGGCAGTGGTGAGTGTGAATGAGTGGAGTCAGCTGTCAGTCAGTGTTGGAGCAGAGAGGTCCCCGCTGGGTACTGTAAGTGAGTATGTGTGTGTGAAGTGTATGTTACGCGAGAAGAGTCAGAGGATGGAGTTTTTTACGTGCTACCCCCTGGAGTGTTACCGGAGTTTTTGGAGTGCTCAAATAAACGGGTCTTTTTCCCGAATGCAAGAACAGGATGTCGCGCAACACCCCGTAAGTTACAGCTTTCATAGGCTGCCTTTGTCGGACGGAGACATACTGGTGGTACCCATGAATCATACACACACATACACATGGGGAAATAGAGCCCAGGTTGAAAAATACCGAATTTGTCCTTTAAGTAAAGAATCAGAATGCTTATTTCACAACCAAACATTTATCATTTTGGTTGCAGTTTGCAAAAGCAAAACCATTTTTCTCTGTGACTTATCACTGGGTGCAAATCACCCGCCTAGCATTACACATTTTTTAATCCTATGACTTTACCTCCAGTGCTGTTGCATGAAAGGCTGCTTTTGTTCAGAAAATCCCGCCTGTTGGCACAGTCATTCTGTCTATTAGCCTACAAATCATCACACTGCGCCCAGTTACTATTACACAACTATACATGTGTAAATTCCACCAGCTGGCCTGAGAACTGCAATACTGTATGTCACCATTGGATAAAAGCACTATCCGGTTCTCATGTGAAAAATCGATTCATCACAAGACCATGAGACCTGTAGGAAAATGTCTACTGTGAGTATGTTTCTATAGTGCCTTTCCCGCTCCACAAAAAACCTGATAACACTTGCTAACATCTGGCTTTTTACTGCAATGGTAAAGGTTAAATGGTTGGATGACTCTGCAGCAGTCATGGGTATTTATTGGCTCTGATCAGCATTGATGAAAATACAACACCGAATGCACAAATTTTAGCCCCTTCAGCATAAAGATCCAGTGACGCGCCACAACAAAATACCACCTGTCTTTGCCCAGGCAACGTTCAAATGTCAATCCAATTTATTGGGCACTGAGTTTGAAAGGCATACTAAGTCATATGCCTTTTCCACCAAAATTATTGCATGTATGCAGGTTTTTTTAAACACTGGTGAACCTGCTAAAAATAGGCTATATGATCCTTTTGCATTACCAATAGACAAGAGTGGTTCTGTAGCAGACAAGCATGGCTTTCTGTGTGTGTGTGTGTGGTGTTTTTTAAAATTTTTTTTTATGTGTCCTGTTTTACATCACGGCCAGGTCGAAGACCAGGTAGAGAGGGGCAGGGACGCCTACTTCTTTTTATATATCTCTTAGTTATTCAATCTCTGTTTCAAACTAGGTGCAATCTAATTTGTATCTAAGTTTGAAAAAAAAGCAAAATAAGCATGTTCATGGGTGTTGGGTTCAAATCAATGCTGATCAGAGCCAGAGACAATAAATACCTGTGTCTACAGTAGAGGTATTTGACTCGGGTGTGAGTATGTTTCTATAGCCAATTAAAAGCTTTCCCATTACATTTAAAAATCAGATGTTAACGGGTGTTTGTGGGGTTTTTTGTGCAGTGGAAAAGGGGCTTAAGAGATATATAAACAGAAGTAACCACTGTAAAGTTTCAAGCTGTTCTCACACATTTTCATATGTTTTCCTATGAAAAGCTATACACCCAAATTCATACATATCCCACATATTTCGAAAGGCTGCGAGTCATTTTAAGAGTCATTTAAAGGTATGTCCTCAACATGTTTCTTTTCCTAAATCTAACCACAGTAACTTTTATTACCTGAACCTCAGTATCTTTATGTTAATTACATAACTGTAGGTGACATCATTTGTGGTGCACAAATTCGTAGGATTTCATACAAACTGTTGTGCAAGCATTTCTCGTAGGACATCAACCTGTTCTATGAGAATATTCTGAAAGTTTTCACAGGCCCCCATGCTGCTTTCTACGGTTCACTAACCTGTTTTCTGGCCTTTCCATGAAGTTGAACGTTGCAGACCAAAAAACAAAAACAAACAAACAAAAAACACACAATATGGATGTAAATTGTTGTCTAATATGGAAAACCTGTTGTAGAATATCCTATATTTACACATCAAAATGCCCTCAAGTAATGTTGCTTAAGTCAGCATCAGTTGAGTTTGAAGTTTACAGGTTTTAACAGTAAAATAATCTGGAGTTTGGAGTTAGAAAAAAGTGAGCTTAACAGACATCTGGAGCCCAGTGCTCAGCTCTGCTGCAGGCGAGATACTGTACATAAGCTGCTACTGCAAAACACACATGAACTTTAAACAGACTTCTGCAGTGCTGAACAGATACAAACCAATATTCTGTTACTGCACTATTTCTCACTTACAGTATCTACAGAAACATATTTTATTTTGTTTAAATATGTTGAATTATAATTTTATTGGTTATTGTTTGTTGGACGATTGAGCTAAGCTAACTAACGCTAATGTCAGCTGTCACTTGTTGCCATAGCAACGGTAAACATTCACATACGTGCTAAGTGCAGAGTGCAGAATCAAGCTTCATTGTAAATATAGTTAAGATACATTGTATTTAACACAGGATGTGGGATTTTAGTAGTTAGTAAACTTTTAGAAAAGAGCTATTTACCATCACTCTGACGTCAAACAGTGGAGACAGGTAATAAAATACTGTGGTTATCCTATCTACAAGCAACCGCTAGCACCGGAGACTGGACTAGGCCTTAATCATGCAAGCAGAAAAACTGCAGTGTATTTACTGGTCCATCTACGTCCCAACCCTCAGCTATGGCCATGAGCTCTGGGTAGTGACCAAAAGAATGAGATTTTATGAGTTTACTCTGTGGGGTGGCTGGGCTCAGCCTTAGAGATAGGGTGGGGAGCTCGGACATCCAGAAGGAGCTTGGAGTAGAGCCGCTGCTCCTTCACATCCAAAGCTGTCAGTTGAGGTGGTTTGGGCATCTGATCAGGATGCCTCCTGGGTGCCTTGCTTTGGAGGTGTTCTGTGCACATCTGGTAGGAGGCCCCAGGGCAGACCCAGAACATGCTGAAAGGAATTACATATTTCATGTGGCCTGGGAACGCCTTGGAGTCCCCCAGGAGGAGCTGGAAAGCATTGCTGAGGAGAGGGATGTCTGGGGTGCTTTGCTTGGCTTGCAGCGCCCAGACCCGGCCCACGATAAGTGGATGAAGATGGATGGATGGATGGATGGATGTTCTGCATTAAGTAAAAATGCTCATATTTCACAAATTAGTATTAAGTAAAGAAAACAAGAAAGTACGTATTTTTAAAATATTGAACATCATAGACTGGGAAAATATGACTTGACCTTTACAAACATACATTATCATTACTTGTCTCCTCCTTAAAGTGATTTTTTTTATCCTTGGGCCATCTGTCTGATGGGTTGTATTAAAACAACATGTTACTTGCATTGATACTTTATTAACTGCCTTTACAATAAAAGGCCTTTTTGCAGTACTAATGTATCTAATAATACCAAGGGTTTGACAAATGTGTGCACACTACTTCTGTTCATTTCAGGTGTGGAAACTTGAGGCTGTAGGCTATAACCCCGTTTCATTTATTGGCAAAAAAAACAGGAAGGCTTTAAATAAGTGGGTAGCAGACATTATTACCCATCTGCCCCCCAACGCTACCACGAGAAATTTCTTGGAAAAGATGCAGAAGCCTTGTGAACTTTTCTTAACTAGGGGTAAGAGAAAGGGTTTTTTTGTTCAGTAGTAATGACTGTTTAAAATACATGTATTTTTCTTTATTAAAATTATTATAATGCCTCAAACAGTGACCAGGTAGACATTAACACACCAGGACAGAAATCAGACAGTAATGCTTTAGATGAGTAATCCTGGTTCTTCGTCTCTATGTGTCAACCCTGTGATGGTCTGGCAACCTGTCCAGGTAATACCCCGCCTCTCACCCAATGTCAGTTGGGACAGGCTCCAGCCCCCATGACCCTTAACAGGATAAGCGACTATGAATAATGACTGAACTAATGAGTAATCCAAAAGAACAAAAATGTTAAAAACAGCATAATTATACTGTCTCATTTATTAAATAAAGTGATGGAAATATACATCATGCTTAGTTGGCATGCACAGTATAGGCACATGGACTGGCTGTGGCAGTTTTTGGATGATTTGGTAAACAGCCTGGCAGTAGCATTCTGCACCAGTTGAGGGGGATCTACAGTAGTTTTACTGAGTCACATGAAAAGAGAATTGCAATAATCCAGGCGTGATGACACAAAGACATGAATGATCATTTCCAGTTCAGCACGTGATACAACCGATCTCAGTTTTGCAATGTTTTTAAGGTGGAAAAAGCATGTATGGGTCAACGCATGGATGTGTTTATCAAAGTGCATGGCCTGGTCAAAAATAATTGTGAGATTTCTCAGGTTGGAGCGGATATTTGAATTCAGAGACCTAATACAGCTAGCCACCTTAGAACCAGTACAGTCAGGAACGACAATAAGGACCTTTGTCTTAGCAGCATTAAGCTGGAGGAAATTGTTGACCATCCAGTCATTAATTGCAGACAAACAGTCATGCAGTACATTCAGAATGTCGGTCCTGTCAGGATTAAAAGAAAAATACAGCTGAATATCATCTACGTACATATAATATGATACACCTTCAAAACTGCTAATAATGTTTCCAAGAGGAAGCATATACAGAGCGAACAAAACACACGGAGCAGCCACACATATGCAAAAGATAACAAATAAAATTATAGCTGGCAATTTTAGGTAAAATTAGGCAATTCTGAGCAACACACACACTAAAACAAAGCATATCACAACATAGAAGTTACATCATACAATTATGGCATGCCCTTCAAATTGGGGATGAGTGGCTGAAGTGATCAGACTCATAATATACAAAGGAAAGAAAAAACTCAAGAACAAGAAAGTAAGAATAACATTAACTGCTAGCAATTATGAACAAACTGGCCTGATCTAGCTTAAAGCTAAACATTATCCATGGTGACAAAGATGAAAACATTTTTTAAAATGTAAAAGTAGCTATTGGATAGACTCTGCATATTGACTGATAGCTAAGCCACATAAACAGGGAAAAGAGACAAGGGATAATAGGGAAAAGTGTTGATAAAGAGTATTTGTCTCTCCGCAAAACTGCCTGGATCATAATTATTTTGGTAGTCTCTAATCCACATAGCATGATGCCTGAACATAGGACTTTCACATTAGAATGTCCGTTTTGCCTTAGCTGAGGCTTGAACTCACAAATTCTGAGACTAAGGTCCTTCTTCTATCTCACTGAGCTAATTGGCAAGTGACAGTTCATGTGTGGCTTCACAAATTGACTAAGCCAAGCATGAGGGTGCCAGACAGTAGCTATCCATGCCAAGGAAAAGCAAATTTCAAAGTGAAAGTTCCAAAGCTGTAGCACATATGGTTGATTTGTTATGAATTTTCAAAGTGTTTTTATTATTTAAATTTTTATTAATTTTTAAGACAAAAAAAAAACACAGACACACACAGACACACACACACACACACACACACACACACAAACACCAAAATTAACACAGACTTAACAAAGACAGCGTCATTCCCACAACATAAACAGCAGAGCTCACAGCATATGTTTCAAAAGTCCAACAGCTCAGCATCGTCTATTGAAAAGTTCATAAGTTGACCTATTCTGGGGGTCAGGCCAGAAAAAGAAAAAAAAAAAAAAAAAAAAAGAGCAAGGGTAATCCTGAGCCTTTTTAATAATAATCCATGTAATAAAGAATATTTTGATACTTTGAACACCGTCTCCTGCCCAGTGGTGATCCGAACCTGTGTGACCTTTAGCTTCCCTAAAAATAGTAACTACTTCTTGGGGCGAAATTCCCTAGGTGGCGTTGTTCGGCAACACACTCATCCCCACCCTCCACTTGCCACACAAGCACAAAACAAACAAACAAACAAAAAAAAACCAAACAAGCAAAACAGAATATACATCTGCAAGGCAAATACATTCCTCAAAAGTATAATGTTTGACTATCCCATATTGACTCCTTTTACAAAAGACAAAAATTGATTCCACACCAGCAGATATGATTCTTTATAATCATGCAATTTGGCTATCATTAGTTCAGATGATGCAATCTCTGTCATTGATTTAATCCAATCTCTATATTCAGGTCTAGCTTGGCCTTTCCAGTCACGAAGAATAACTCTTGCAGCTGAAATAAAGCCTGTCATGGCAAGAGCAAATGTAGGTTTTGAAATTTTAGGTAGACATGACCTGTCTCCCAAGAGGCACAGCTGGATTGATTCAGGTACGGGTATACCAAGCCATTCCTGAATTGTTTTGATTACCTCTCTCCAGAAAGGCCGAACTAAAGGGCAGGCCCACATTGTATGGATAAAAGTGCCTTCATGCATCTTACATTTCCGGCATAAGTTATTTTCGAGTAGGTAGTATTTTATAGTGTATAAACTTTCCCTGAGCTTCTCTTGTGAACCAGCCTGCATTAGAGATGATCTTTTTCCAAGAATTCTTGTCAATATTCAAACTTAGATCCTTCTGCCAAATAAGCCTAAGGCTCTCAGTATCGCCATATATGGCATTAGCTGTCATCTTATAAAAAGTGGCAGCTGAATGATTATTTTTAGGTAATTTAAAATAAGCCTGAATTATATTGTCTTCACCAGGCATCCGTTTTACCAGACTCACTAAACTACTTCTTATTTGCAAGTATCTCCAAAAGTCAGCTTTGTCTTTTAGGGCAAACTGTGTGCAGAGTTCTTCAACAGATTTAAATATTTTGTCAATAGCTAGAGATGATAGATTTCGCATACCCCTTGATAACCATGAGTGCCAGTAAATAGTTTTTTTCTCCACTGTTATTGCTGGGTTATTCCAAGGTGAAGAATATCCCTGTTTATACTGTGAGATCTTTAATAATTTGTGAAGCTTAGCCCAGACATTCTTTGAGTGTTGTAGGATTGGATTAACCTCTTTGCTCCCAGGATTATTAAATATTAGGTTTTTTTTGTGACAAGACCTCGATTGGACTAAAAGGGACAGTGAGTTCTTGCTCTATTCCTGTCCATCCTAAACAGTTACTCTCATTAGTCCAATGTCTCACCAATTTAGCCAGCTCAAAGGCAATACTATACAACTCTACATTAGGTAGGGAAAGCCCACCATTACTTCTCGTTGTGAAAAGTTTTCCTAAATTAATCCTTGGTTTCTTTCCCATCCATGAATAATCTTTTATAATTTGACTGTATTGTTTGAAAAGTTCTCCAGGTATTGTCATTGGCAGCATCATTAATAGATAATTAAATTGAGGGGTAATCACCATTTTAATGGCGTTGATCTTGCCCCACAGACTTAAATTCAGCACCTTCCATTTTTCTTAACTGCACTTTATTTTTGTGAGGAGGGGAGTGACATTGATTTGTACTATATTTGCAATATCTGCACACAGTTTGATCCCTAAATATTTCAGACCAGAGGAAATCCACTTAAATTGACCAGCTCCAACCATAGCTGGATGGCATACCTTGGGTATGGGCGTGGCCTCTGACTTATGCCAGTTGACTTTATAACCAGAAATCTGAGAAAATAAGGGCTGGGGTAGAAGAAGCTGGGTCTGAAATCAGACAAAGAATGTCATCTGCATATAAGAAGAGCTTATGCCAGTACACCTTTAATTCTCTGTTCTTTTCTTATAGCTATCGCTAAAGGTTCGATAAATAAAATAAAAAGAAGAGGAGAAAGGGGATCACCCTGTTTTGTTCCTCTAGACAGTCTAAAAAATGGAGATATGAAGCTATTTGTGACAATGGCTGCACTAGGTTTTGCATAAATTACCTTAATCCAATTCAAAAAAAACTTTCCGAATCCAAACTTTTCTAACACACAAACTAAAAAACCCCACTCGACCCAATCAAATGCCTTCTCAGCATCTAGTGAGAAGGCAGAAACAGGTATACTGCTATTCTGATTTAACCATATCAAGTGAAGTAGCCGTCTTAGATTATCAGAAGAGGACCTCCCTTTTATAAAACCCACTTGGTCTGTATGGGTAATTGTTGATAGGACATTTTCCAATCTTATAGACAAGACTTTGGTAAGCACTTTATAGTCAACATTCACTAAGCTAATCGGTCTAAAGCTACCTGGATCTAATGGGTCCTTATCACTTTTAAGAATTAATGAAATGAGAGCCTCATTAAAAGTGTCCGGTAGGCATCCCAAATTGCATGCTTCAGTATAGACATTTGTTAGAATAGACGATAGTAAATCTATGTGATTTCTATATTCAATCGGGAAACCATCCATTCCTGGAGATTTTCCCATTTTCATAGACTGAATAGCCACCCTAACCTCTAGTTCGGTGATTGGTGCATCAATCTCCTGTGCCTGATCAGACGACAGCTGTGGGAATTCAATTTTAGAAAAAAAAATCTTCTATTTTGCTCATATTTATCTCCGTGTCTGAAGAGTAGAGATTTGAATAAAATCTTTGAAATCTCTGATTAATCTCACATGTTTTAGTAATTATTTCTCCCTGTTCGTTTCTAATTCCTGGGATGACATGTGCTGCATCTTGTTGTTTAACTGCCTGGCTAATAACTTATTGGCTTTATTTCCATTCTCAAAAAAACTGGCCTTTGTTCTAAAGAGAGCATACTCTGCCTTTTTGTTATAAATTTCATTAATATCTAATTTTAATTTACAGATTTCTTTTAATAACATGTCACTGTAATTAAGGGACAGATCCTTTTCCCTTTTTTTGAGTTGGGATTCCAACTTAATCATTTTAGCATTATTATCTCTTTTCTTTTTGCTTGAATATGCAATAATTTTACATCTAATAAAGGCTTTAGATGCATCCCAAACAGTGCTGAGTTTCTCAGTAGAACCAATATTTATCTGAAAGAAGGATCTAATATTTTCATCTAGCATTTCCTTAAAGACTAGATCTTGAAATAAAGAAGTGTTACATCTCCATCTGCTGCTCTTAACTGACTCCTCACCAACTACTAAATCAAGCATCACCACTGCATGATCAGTAAGTGCAATAGCCCCAATTTTACATGTAATGCATGCATCACTCATAGATTTTGAAATTAAAAAATAATCAATCCTTGAGGTTGATTTGTGTTTATGAGAGAAAAAAGTAAATTCTCTTTCTCTAGGATTAATCAATCTCCATATATCCACTAGGCCATGATCTTCCACCAATTGGTGTATTGCCTGTCGATCCTTTGGGGTTCTTTTGCTGTAGGTTGATTTATCTAGTATGCCATCTTGAACCGGATTAAAATCCCTCCCTAGCACTGTTTGTCCATCACCAATATCACCTAGCAGTTTATTGATTTTATAGAAGAAATTGGCATCTTCTGTATTTGGGGCATATATATTGCACAGATTTACCTTGCTTCCATTTGTCTTAACTTCTACACATATAAATCTCCCTTCCTCATCCTTGTATTGGTTCAGCAGTACACAGTTTAGCCTCTTATGGATTAAAATTGCAACTCCACGTTTCTGACTAGAAAAAAAAACTGAAAAAAGACTGACCTATCCAACTTTGTTTAAGTTTAGTAGCTTCCATATCTGTCAAATGAGTTTCCTGCAGAAACACCACGTCTGCCTTTTGAGATTTAAGATAACATAAACATTTCTTTCTTTTAACACGGTTTGACAAACCATTCACGTTCCAAGTAATTATCTTTATATTATTAGACATCATTATTAATTGATTTATCAACTAACAGAAATTTGCTTTCCATAACAGAATAAATTGAGCATGCCCATCCAGAAATACATTAAGTCTTGTCCTGTCAGAGAAAACTAAAACACAGTATCTGTGTGCTGCTATAAAACTCAAGTCTGTGCAAAACGCCAAATCAAAACTTAGACACACAGGCACACGCACACGCACACGCACACACACACACACACACACACACAAAAGAAAAAACGATTAACATTCCCCTCCCTGCTTCCCCCCCATGCCCAATACTTGCAATCCCCGTCATTACTGGTCCGTGTGGCGCTGCCAGTGACCATCCTCCCAAACCTCCCAAATCCCCACATCAGAAATCAAACTTTCTACTACCTCAATATGTTAAGGATTAAAACTAAAAAACAATTTTATATCATATTTAAATCAGAGACTCAAAATAGCTATATATGCCTACAGCCTGTTTCATAAGTTCATCTATTCGGTTCCCGTGGCTAAACAATTCAAAATATTAAGCAAACAAACAGACAAAAAAAAAGAAAGAAAGAAAGAAAAAAAAGTCACAGCTGCGATTGTTCACGCACATCCGTGCAGGGTTAGTAGTCCTCCGAATGGCATATCTAGATGACGTTCATCTTCTCTCATGCATAGCCATTAATGATGATGGATACAGTCAACATACCTGTTCAGTGCATAATGTGCCCACGTTCCAAGTTATTCACTCTTGCGGCATGTGTGTAATAAACTCCATTGCTTTACAGGGGTCCTCAAAACTTTTCCTCTCTCCCCTCCACGTAAAACGAAGAGTAGCAGGGTGAGCCAGTGTAAATCTGATGTCCAGGTCATGAAGTTTCTTCCTGACTTTGGCAAACCTCTTCCTCTTCTCAACCACTTCTTTTGTCATGTCAGGAAAGAAGGAGATCTTACAGTCGTTCCAAACAATTCCCCTCTTGTCTCTGTATCGTTGCTTTGCAGCCGTGAGCACCCTCTCCCTCTCCAGAAAGTTAAGAAAGCGCATGATGAATGGCCTCGGTGGTCGACCCTCGTCTGGTACCGGCCCCCCGGTGCGGTGTACCCGTTGTAACTCCGTTTCCTCAAGTTTTACGCCCAGTGCATCAGATATGATTCTTCTAACAAGATCTCTTGCGTTACCAGTTTCAGAGCGCTCTTTTACACCAACAAGGCGAAGGTTGAGACGCCTGTCTCTATTCTCAATGTCCTGCACCACTCTTTGAAGTTCCTCATATTGCTGGTTTCTCCTTTTCATCTCTTTTTCAAGCCGTGCGTTCTCCATTTCCAACTCCGTAATTCGCGCATCTGCTTGCTCAAGTTTGTCGTTGCTATCAGCAAACTCCGTCTCCATTTTGGCCTGCGATGATTTCACCTGTGAGACTTCCACTTGTAAATCATGCAGAATACTGCTGACTTGAGCCATTTCACGCATAGCTTTCTCCAGAGCAGCTTGCAGTTCGGTCAGGGCGGTCAATGTCACTAGCGGCAGAGACGGCGTGTCCTCTTCAGAAATGGTATCCACTCACATGCTTGCGGCGCTAGCCATGCTAGCACGGACTGCATTATTCCTCGCACTCCCCTTTCTCCTAGACGCCGCCATTTCTCAGCCTTCTTCTTGTTGGGTGTCGTTGCAGAGTTGGTACAGGCCTTCGTTCGAAACTGATATGTAGTAGAAATAAAGGTGTTAAAGGTCTTACGCTGTACGCTGGCCGCCTCCCGAGGAAGGCCAGCAGCATCGCCACAGATCCCACCCACCCAGGTCACGGACTGTTCTCTCCCCTGCCCTCAGGACGGAGGTACAGGGCCCTCAAAGCAAGGACAAATAAACTGAGGAACAGCTTTTTCCCCAGGGCTGTGGCCTCCATCAACCCCCCTGCACTCACATACACATCAGCCCCAAACTGAGGAACTGACCTTTGCACTTTGAACTGCACCGTTGCACTTTACCTCACCTTGCTGCTGTTTTTACACTGCCTGCTACCTCTTTTATCAAAGTTTTTATACTGCTGCTATATCTCTCACGCACTTTATTGTCTTTATACCTTACTGACGTCTTTTTATATTTATATTTATATACTGTCTGTCCTTTTTTTTTTTTTTTTTTCCATTGTGTTATCTTGCCAAGGGTACTATATGTAATTTCGTTGTGCAATGCACAATGACAATAAAGTCTTCTATTCTATTCTGTTCTATTCTTGTACATAGACTAGGGAAAGTGAGCGATCTGTTGGGACGTTTTCTCTAGGCAGCCATCTTGGTCAGCGGTCCCACGTGACTCCCGAATTTTCAAAGTTTTGAAATATAGAGGCTTGCAGTAGCGCCACCATCAGGACTATTGTCTTGTGTTTCCAGTTCAGGACATCTGGCATAGGACTGGACCTTTATGAAAAGTTTGGGTAGATTTCTCATATGGAAATGTTGCACGAGCTGAGGCTTGAACTCACAATCTTCAAAACCAAGAACCATCCTCTATCTCACTGAGCTAACTGGCAAACAGAAAAATGTCACATGTAGCTTCACAATTTGACTAAGCCAGTCACCTGTGTACAAGACAGCAGCTGTTCGTGTGTAAAGGCAGATTTCAAACGGCTGTCAAAAATTCAGTTATGAAGACAAAAATCCGAAAATACACAAATTGCATCTAGACACCATGGAGATGTTATTAATTTGTTTTTAACAATGATTTATTGGCTCCATAAGTGAAAAACTGATGTTTAAAAATGCCATTTTTGCACTGACTCCAATTGTTCGCATGAGAGCAAAATTCAAAATGCTGTAAAAAATTCAGTTTTTGAGATAAAATTCTGATATTTTCCAAACATCATCTACCATGACTCCAAAATTTTGTCACTTTTTTTCCAAGTCCGTATATGTTTACAATACCGTTTACAGTCAAACATTTTGATGCACTGTAGGCTCAATTTTCGATAAATCAAAAATCTGTGTGGATCATTTGTGTAGGACAGTCTGAAGATGCTCTGTAACAAGTTTGGTGTCAATTGAGCAAAAATTGTGGGAGGAGATAGGTTTAATAAGTTTGACAGTTTTTGAAAAAAACAGAGTGATGGACTTCATAATTTGCAATGGGTTTAAATGTACAAAAGTTTATTCAGTATTGGGGCTACATTTTGGTGAAACATAAATGGTTGATTGTTGTGAAATTTCAAAATTTTGAACTTTAGAGGCTTGCTATAGTGCCACCATCAGGACTATTGGCCTGTTTTTGCAGCTGAGGCAATCTGGCATGGGACTGGACCTTTGTGCAAAGTATGGTGATTTTTCGCGCATGGGAAGTATGATGTCCTCGGAAGAAGAAGAAGAAGAAGAAGAAGAAGACCATGCAGCAAAACAATAGGGTCCTGGCAGCTTAGGCTGCCCGGCCCCTAAATATGATTACAGTGTGAAAGGTTATTATTGTGCACATTAAAATATTTATCAGAAACACGTCTTAATGGTCAGTCATTAATGAAACTGTGAAATCCTCGGGGAGCTTGGGTGCCTGTCTGCTGTCCCCGTAGATCTGGCTCTGACGTGCCTTCACCTCCCGCACGAGGAGATTCGTCTCCTCAGCTGTGAAACGCTCACTCTTTCCAGTTGGTAGGTCCGCCATCTAACTAGCTCTCCGCCATGCGCTCCAATCGCGCCTCTTTTAAAGGGAATGAGAGGTGACACTCTGATTGGCTTATTGAATGATACGTCCAAAACACACCCATGACTAATTCACACAGTACAGTAAGTCCAACCCTTTTAGACTCTCCACCATGGCCCACAGTCTGGAAACGCGCTGTCTAACTAGCAAGTGACTGGGACACGCCCATGTGCCGCACGCCTGGCGCTTCATGTTTTAGACCATCTAAATAGGGTCCTAAGAAGTGCTGTCTCAGTGGAATGCTTCTGAAGGTAACCAGATTGAAATTTGTCAAGGATACAATGCTTATTTAAGGCAGGGACTAGTTGGTTAACAACGACTTTTTCTAAAATCTTTGAAATAAAAGGCAACTTAGAAATGGGCCTAAAGTTGCTAAATAATTAAGGGTCCAGATTGGGCTTCTTAAGAAGCGGCTGGACAACCGCCTGTTTAAAATAGGAGGGGAAGCAGCCAGAGACCAGTGACCTATTAATAATATAGAGCAGGGAAGAGCCGATGGAGCCATAAACTTTTTTCAGTTGAGACATGGGCAAGACGTCTAACGGGCTGGAGGAGATCTTCATACCGCTCACTAGCTTAGTTAAGTCTTGTAGGGAGATGGGCAAGAAATGATCCAGTATTGGCTGCCATAAAGGAGGAGCAGGGGGAGGGCCAGAAGAGGGGGTAATACTTGCTCTAACACTAGCAACTTTATTGACAAAAATTACAGAAAATTGTTATAGTCATTAACAGAGAAGACAGGCACCGCAGGGGGCTGGGAACAGACAAGATTATTTATAGTGTCAAAAAGAACTTTGGGATTCCGCCTATTAAAGGAAATGAGGTCAGCAAAATAAGAGGCCCGAGCAGCTTTATCCATTGAGTTATACTCTGTTAAGAGTTCTTTAAAATAAATACTATGGACCGGAAGCTTTGTAGACTTCCACAGGCACTCGATACGGCGACATTTGCACTTAAAACAACGAATATCATCATTAATCCAGGGGGTAGATTTAAAGGGAAATTTCGGTTTATTTCAACCTGTCTCCTATTGTCCTAAATTTGTTTCAAGTGACTAGTGACATAAAAATAATAGCATGTTAGCTGTTAGCCTAGATACAGCTGGGGCGCATAGTAGCGTCAGACCTGTTGAAACATAAGTGAACGGGCAACCTTCAAGTGCAAAGTTAGTCCACTAAACAAGCTTTTTTTCCACAAAGACCACCTCATATCATTAAGATAAATGTCAGAGAACATATAGAAAACGACATGTAAACATGTTGTCTTACCTTACCGGTGTGCTGCCATGTTTATTTACCATTTAGCTCTGCTTTCCAAAGCATGACCGAAATATTGCGAGAACAAGCAGTGATCTCATACCGTGCCTGAAATCTCACGAGAACAAGCAGCAACAGCTGGGAGGCAGAACAGTAGCCTGAAAAGTTCATTAATTTATTTTATGAAAGATTTATAGAATAATGGCTGACTTTTTGCCAGACTTAGACTTTGTGGAGGAGGAATTTGATTTTGCAGAGTTTGATGTACCTGTGAATGCTGTGCCCCAGTGCCCACAGAAGAGGAATGCCTCTGTTGCAAGGAATGGGAGCGGTTGCAGCCTTATTTTCAAGGTCTGGATGTGACCAAGGACGAGACACCTCCATCTGGAGTAGTATCCAGCTGGGCTTTATGTAGAGCTCGCGAGATTTCAGGCACGGTATGAGATCACTGCCTGTTCTCACGATATTTCACTTTGGAAAGCAGAGCTAAATGGTAAACAAACATGGCACCACACCGGTAAGGTAAGACAACACGTTTACATGTCGTTTTCTATATGTTCTCTGACATTAATCCTAACGATATGAGGCGGTCTTCTGGAAAAAAAGCTTGTTTAGTGGACTAACTTTGCACTTGAAGTATGCCCGTTCACTTACATTTTAATAGGTCTGAGGCTACTATGCACCCCGGCTGTATCTAGGCTAACGGCCAACATGCTAACTATTATTTTTATGTAACTAGTCACTTGAAACAAATTTAGGACGATAGGAGACAGGTTGAAATAAACCGAAATTTCCCTTTAACAGTAGCGACTGTACGGGATTTCAGAGGAGCAACCTCGTCTAAAATAATGGAGCAATGTAAGTTAAAAGTGTGAACTAGAGAATTAGCGTTACTCTCATCACCAAAAAGCTGCCCAATGCTGTTGTTAAAAACAGAGGAGAATTTCTCAGCAGACAGGTCATTTAACATACGTGAACAAATATGATTTCTGAGTGTACAATCAGTGTTAAAAGACACATTACAGAGAACGCATTCGTGATCAGTCACAAGCAGCTCTTCAGAGCCGATAATGTCTAATTTTAATCCATGCGTGAAAACCAGGTCCAGAGTTTTGCCCTTAATGTGTGTTGGGCCGCTGACTTGTTGGGTAAAATTGAAAGAATCAGTGACTTGTTTGTGGTGTCATTTACAGCCATGTTAAAATCACCAAGAAGGAGGATTTTAATTATGGAGTCTAAGAAGTCACTGAATTTGGATAAGAAAGAGCCATTAACACCAGGAGGACGATAAATTTAAACACTATAAAATGGGTTAGCACCGCCAACTTCAGTCACTAAGAATTCAAATGAGATAAAAGTTCCAGAGCTCACTCTCCGAGAGGAGAAGGGAGTTTAAGGGATATACATAAAGTAAATTTGTATTTAGGTGACCTCTACAGCACAGCAACCCAACACCCACAAAGCAGAGCAGGGTGACACCCCAAATGAGGAGCAGCCAGAGAGCCTCATAGAAAGGTAGACAGAGAAGCAGCCAGAGATCATATCCATTCTTCATCTTGTTCTTGTGTCTCCCACTCTCTTTCCTCCACTATCTCTTTTCCTCTACCACTGTCACAGCTATGCTACCTCCACACTCCTAACCTCGTCCACCTCCAGTTCTGTGCTCTCAGTCTTTACGACGCTGAAAGAGGGGACAAATACATTTCATTCACCAACACCCTTCACCACCCCTTTCTCTCCTCTGTTATTGCCACAGATCAACCACCTCCACAATCTCATCATTTACCTGGAGCCTCAATATAGCCCTGAGATCCAGTAATCTGGATATTATATATTTAACAAAGGTTTTTCCTTAAACCATTTCACACAAATAATCTTACCTCACCTCTGGCCATCTAGCAACTGAAGCAGTCATGATGGTGGATAATCGTGAGAGTGGACGCATTTAAGAAGTGCTTCCAACCTCATGAGTTGAGGCTAAATAGAGATACCTTGACATGATTTTCAGTAAGGCGGCAATGTCTGAAAAATTGGTCCACACTTTTGTTACCTCAAGGCTGGATTACTGTAACTCTCTATTATCAGGTAGCTCTAGTAAGTCTTTAAAAACTCTCCAGCTAATTCAGAATGCAGCAGCACGTGTACTAACAGGAACTAAGAAACGAGATCATATTTCTCCTTTTTTTTAGCTTTTCTGCACTGGGTGCCTGTAAAATACAGAATTGAATTTAAAATCCTACTGTTAACTTATAAAGCTCTAAATGGTCAGGCTCTGTCATATCTTAGAGAGCTCATAGTGCCATATTATCCCAGCAGAACACTGCGCTCTGAGAATGCAGGGTTACTCGTGGTCCCTAAAGTCTCCAAAAGTTGATCAAGAGCCAGAGCCTTCAGCTATCAGGCTCCTCTCCTGTGGAATCATCTTCCTGTTACGGTCCGGGAGGCAGACACCGTCTCCACATTTAAGACTAGACTTAAGACTTTCCTCTTTGATAAAGCTTATAGTTAGGGCTGGCTCAGGCTTGCCTTGTACCAGCCCCTAGTTAGGCTAACTTAGGCCTAGTCTGCCGGGGGACCTCCTATAGTACACCAGGCACCTTCTCTCTCTCTCTCTCTCTCTCTCTCTCTCTCTCATGTCCTGTTACTGTATCTTGCTAACTCGGCCGTAATGCATGTCACTAACTCGGCTTCTTCTCCTTTAGTAGCCTTTGTGCTCCACTGTCTCACAGGTTAACTCATATTGCAGCAGGTGCCTGGATATTGTGACGTGTGTGGTTGTGCTGCTGCTGTGGTCCTGTCAAATGCCTCCTGCTGCTGCTGTTATCATTAGTCTTACTAATACTTCTACTGTTATTATACACATATGATTACTGTCACATATGTATACTATCAGATATTAATATATACTTTCAACATATTGTACAACAATAGACGTAATTATAACTATAATATTATTACTTTCATTAATGTTGTTGTAAGCTACTGTCATTACCGTCTGTCCTGCATCTCTCTCTGTCTCTGTCTCTCTTTCTGTCTCATTGTGTTATACGGATTACTGTTAATTTATTATGTTGATCTGTTCTGTACGACATCTATATCACGTCTGTCCGTCCTGGAAGAGGGATCCCTCCTCAGTTGCTCTTCCTGAGGTTTCTACCATTTTTTTCCCCCGTTAAAGGTTTTTTTGGGGGAGTTTTTCCTTATCCGCTGTGAGGGTCCTAAGGACAGAGGGATGTCGTATGCTGTAAAGGCCTGTGAGGCAAATTGGGATTGGTGATATTGGGCTTTATAAATAAAATTGATTGATTGATTGATTGATTGATTGATTGATTGATTGATAACAAGATCTGTATAATGGATTGTAAAGAAATTCGCCAGGTTTTTAATTTGTAGACAGTTGATCTGTATTTATAACTAGCGTGATCGGATGACAGCACAGTGATGTGTTTGGTATAATCGGAAAGATCTGGTCCTGCACTTTTATGCTATATGTGTGGCATTTCTGTGCACCCCTGCATTTGTGAGTAACCCATCCAAGAGTAATGTGTGTGCAAAGCTGTATGAAAGCTTTAATATTAATTTTAGTGTATCATTGTTTTTCGCTGTGAAAACATTGGACTACCGACAAGTGCTTGGTCTCTATAGAGAAGAACAGGTGTGAATTTGGATGCAGTATGCGTCATTCAGGCCCATAGGGTTAAAATGTGCACAATGCATAACCAAGTTCATAATTTAATAAATACATGGATAAATAGTTTAGTTCATTAGGGTTAAAATGTAAATCATATGTGATTGAGTTGATGTATAAAGGGTAAAATATACATGATTACAAGGGTTGACGCTATTTCTGTGGTGGACCTAATGTGTGTGTGTGTGTGTGTGTGTGTGTGTGAGAGAGAGAGAGAGAGAGAGAGAGAGAGAGAGAGAGAGAGAGAGAGAGAAAATGAGTGGTGGAATACATTATGGATAATGATAAATTCAAATAAAAGATTCGAATGAATGCATCTCATTATTGTGAGAATACAGCAGGAGTAATACGATAACAGCAAAACAACAAATAGTAAAAAAACAGGGTCTGCTTTAAAGGTTTAACATTTTATAATGTAATCTGAACATCTGCGGGTTTTCAGTTTTTTTTTATTTTTAATTTCTTTCATTTCTATATGTGAACAATTAGTTCTTATACACTATCACTTTATCAATGTATAAAATATTTATTACAGGATTTCATTTGAGAAAACCAACTTTCAGCCTGGCCTCTCTCTTTGCTGTTAGGTAGGGTTTATGAGTTAACTCGCTAGTTAACCATCATAGCCTCAAGCCAGCTAGCCTTGCTGCACACAATTAATTTATCAACATTAATTCATTTTATCAACATTTTTTTCTATAATTTAGGATGTTAATAAAAGCTTCTTTGCAATAACTACATTTTTATATAACCTTATATTTGCCAGACACAGTAGGCTGCCTGGTCAATGACAAGGTGGCATGATTAAGTTAAGGCATGAAAGTGAGATGGTTCAGGTAAAAATATAAGAATCAGAGCTGGAGGGAGAGCAGGGGCAGGTCTTAATGGAAAGCATTTAGTCTGTCCTGCACAGATAGCCTTCTTACTGATAGCTGTCAGTTTCAAGTGGTCTAATGTCCATTCCTTGTGTTTCTTGGCCCAAACAAATCTCTTCTGCTTGTTGCCTCTCCTTAGCAGTGGTTTCCTAGCAGCTATTTGACCATGAAGGCCTGATTCGCACAGTCTCCTCTTAACAGTTGTTCTAGAGATGGGTCTGCTGCTAGAACTCTGTGTGGCATTCATCTGATCTCTGATCTGAGCTGCTGTTAACTTGCGATTTCAGAGGCTGGTGACTCAGATGAACTTATCCTCAGAAGCAGAGGTGACTCTTGGTGTTCCTTTCCTGGGTCTGTCCTCATGTGTGCCAGTTTCGTTGTAGCGCTTGATGGTTTTTGCGACTCCACTTGGGGACACATTTAAAGTTTTTGCAATTTTCCGGACTGACTGACCTTCATTTCTTAAAGTAATGATGGCCACTCGTTTTTCTTTAGTTAGCTGATTGGTTCTTGCCATAATATGAATTTTAACAGTTGTCCAATAGGGCTGTCGGCTGTGTATTAACCTGACTTCTGCACAACACAACTGATGGTCCCAACCCCATTGATAAAGCAAGAAATTCCACTAATTAACCCTGATAAGGCACACCTGTGAAGTGGAAACCATTTCAGGTGACTACCTCTTGAAGCTCATGGAGAGAATGCCAAGAGTGTGCAAAGCAGTAATCAGAGCAAAGGGTGGCTATTTTGAAGAAACTAGAATATAAAACATGTTTTCAGTTATTTCACCTTTTTTGTTAAGTACATAACTCCACATGTGTTCATTCATAGTTTTGATGCCTTCAGTGAGAATCTACAATGTAAATAGTCATGAAAATAAAGAAAACGCATTGAATGAGAAGGTGTGTCCAAACTTTTGGCCTGTACTGTATGTATATATACATTTCTTATCCGTTGCCTTACTGCGAAGGATTGTCCCAATGTTTTTACATTGTGTTTTACACGATCTGAAGATTTCACTGTCTCCTATGTCTTTACAGTCTCTTTGGCAGTGTCTTCTTGTGAGGGTGGGAAAGCATCTGCAGTAATAGTAGCTCATGTCTGATATAATTTACAGTGTGTGTGTATGTGTGACGACCTTACTTGTCCTTTATTCCACATCCTCTCCATCCCCATGAGTTTAGCTCCAGGTTAATCATTAGTGGTAGACAGATTGAATTGAAAGCAGTGTGGCTCATATTAAGCTAACATGAGCAAACTGCAGTCATCCATCATACCAACTTTCATTGAGTGCGGCTTGTTCTTAATCATGTAGAGCTGAATATCAGTTAGAAGTTATGGAGAAGGTGACAGCATTAGGATCAAAAGACAGGGAGTTACATAGAACGTATTTTCATTAAAGATAACTGCCATTCTTTTATCTTTTTCTTTGTTGTAAAATTGTATGTTTAATTTTTAAGTCAGCCTAAAAATCATGCTTAGTGCAAAATTACCACGACCTATAGGGTGATAATGACCACATTTATGGGAGATACGCCCGGTTCAAATATATACTATACTATAATATATATAGTAGGTTTTTTTTTTTTTTTAAGGATAAAAAGTATAAAAATTTGAATACAAACATGAATGTCCTTCCAGAGAGTATGCAGAGGTAGTAGTTGTAGTCAGTCCATTAATGAAGAAATAATTACTTTGTGAACTGTTTTAATTTTGAATCTGTCATTTTGATCACATTATCAAATTACCACCCAGAGGCTTTTATTTTGAAAATCCAGCTTTGTCTGCCCTGTAAACAAAAATAATGTTATGGGGTCTTTTGTTTTTCAAAGTTCAGCCTTATCCAGCCCCCCTGTAAACTCTGGTTACCATCTGGGGTTTTTATTTTAATGTAGCCAAAACCAGTTGTCGTTTTTTTCTAGGATGGCAAAGGCTTGACCCATCCTACTCTGCCTTACTCTGCCTCTGATTGGTTCAACTTACTGTCATATTTTTACCTGAATCTAACCAGTCTTAATCCTGATGCCCAAGCCTAACCAACCCAACTAACTAACAAGGCAACTAGTACCAGCAAATCTTAGGGATAATCAGGTCATGCCCTCACCTTCCTTGGAAAAAGAGAAGCTAAGAGATGAAAGACACTGAAAAGCTGGAAGCTTAGCTGTGGTACTGTGAAAGTTGAGATGAAATGTTAAAAGGACTGAAAGAAGAAACTCTTTGTTTTAATATAACTTATAAGAATGAATGAAAAAAATCAGAATCATCACAGAAGACAAGACAGACACAGAGAAAGATAAAAAAAAAAAGACAGACAGAGGGTAGGAGAGATAGACCAAAAGAGAGACCAAGATAGGCAGTGACTAATCTCTCAAGACAGATTCTGCAATTTACATTGTAGAATCTGTCGGCAGCCCTGTGTGAAAGACGACTACGGGGGGGCTTTGAGTTTGAACGATGCTGTGCTTTAGCCAATCACAATTGAGGGGGCGGGGCCGAGACATGCAGGTGTCCCCAGGAAATGTGTACCTACAGAAACAGCAAGCTCCACGTCCATAGCAAGCGCTCCACCCAAAACGCCGTCTCGTCAATGTGAAAAAAATATTTTTTCCAGCGGATGTATTAGTTACAACATGATTGTGCTAACTGGAGCAATTTCATGTCGTATCCGACAACAGGAGGCTTTTAACAGATGACGTCCTGATGTTAGCTTTGCTGCTGCTGTTAGCTGTCCCTGTCAGCTGCAGCCACTGATGCTTTCTAGACATCGTGATTTCCCAAAACTGAATAAATACCACACATAGCAATACAAAACTGCTTTGCTAACTCAATCATGTTGTAACTAAGATATCCGCTGGAAAAAATATTTTTTTCAAGGATTGTGTATTAAGTTACTGAGTTACTACAGACACTGCTAACGGGGCTAACAGCTAACTGTTAGCCCAGCTAATCTACGATAACCATGTTATTAATTAGGACACGTGCACACAGAGATAGTAATGTTTGTTCAAGCATTGTGTTTATTAGACTTTACAAACATCAGATTAGTCTAAATGGTGATACAGTGACGTGAAAAATGTGATACATATATATATATATATATATATATATATATATATATATATATATATACAGCTAAACTCTGCTGGTTTTCTACCTGGAAGTATTTGTAAACAACAAGGCGATTCCCTGGGGGCACCGCCGGAAGTGAAGGGGTTGAGTGATCCCCGAGGCCCCTGCACTTCCGTTAGTCGAAAAACTCCGGGCAGTGCCTCCAGAGGTAAAGGAGGAAAAAAAATCCTTTTTTTTTTTTTTTCTTTACCGATTGATTTCCAGATTGGACAGTCACAGACGGACAGATAGAAAGTAAGTCAGTCAGTCATACAGACGGATGCACCAATCAGATACAGGAAGAAAGTGATGGAGGTCTCATCAGCCAATCACACTCTGCTGTATGTCTGCATAGAGACAGATCACCAGGTAAGATCATTATTAAGTCTATCAATGATCAGAACCAGTACTTGAATAGTTAAGTTTAACCTCCACAGTTTGTCTGGCAAAATTAGCAACTGTGCATCAGAGTAGGAGACATCAGAGTTTATTGGACACACACTAAGCAACGCAATACACACCTATTATGAATTCATACAACAGCATAGAATATAAACCGTGATAACCTAAAAACTGTAAAATAATACAAAAAGGTGACGACTACTTTGATATTGCAAAGTCTTGTTACCTGTTTAAAGTTTATATGAAGTCTAGCAACCTGTCCAGGGTGTACCCTGCCTCTCGCCCAGTGTCAGCTGGGGTAGGCTCCAGCCCCCCCACGACCTCTAACAAGACAACACGGAAGTGGCTGGCGTTTGTAGTGTATGTTCGACAGAAACTCTCCCATAAACTGAGTTTTACATAGTTTTAAGACACTTTTTTACTAAACACTTTTTGGAGCCTGGTTGTTTTTAAGAACACCCTTTAACTGAATTAAGAATTTTAGCAATCGGACGTGGGGATTGCAAGTTATCAGAGAGAAAAGCTGAGCACACGCTTAGGTAGCCATGAGTTCACTTACCTCACCATCGGGCTGTGTAAGCTGCATCGATTTCAACAAGAAGGTTGGAGTCTGAGCAAAGAATCTCAATGCTCTACAAAATTCAGGAGGCTGAAAGACACTTGGATACTATCATCTTTGGCCCTGCCCAAGTCTCCACCACCACTACTGAAGAGCTGGCTACCACTGCTCCCAACCCTATTTCTTCGGCTACAGTTCCTATTCTGCCTGCTGTTGCCGCTCCAGCTGCTGATTCTGTTCCCACTCAGGTCACCCAGGTCACCATCCCTGAGGAGCCCTGGCTCCAGCTCGGGGCTAAACCCAAAGCCCCGTTCAGCTCTACTCCATCATATCCACATCATCAGCCTTGGGTTGTGGTCAGCAGCCGTAAAAAGAAGGGGGGGGGGGGGGTCTGATACATATTAACATTCATAGCATTATGAAGAAAATGGATTACATTAATATTTGTACTTTTAACAACAATCCTGACATTCTAGCTCTTTCAGAAACCTGGTTAAAACGTCAGTTGGTGATGATGATGTTAACTTAAAAGATTACAATTTATTTAGATGTTACAGACTCACTAAGGGTAGAGGTGTAGCAATCTATGTCAAAAATAACATCAAAGCATCCCTGTTAGTATATCTGTGCCAAAGCAGTATGAACTATTGAATATGGGTATAGAATTAAAATCAAAGTGCTGTTTTTATTTTGTTGATATTTATGTGCACCAATGGGGCCCCATGTCATGCAGTAGGTGCCCTTTTTTTATTTTCACCCGTGCCCTTCAAACATCCTGAGTCCGTCATTGAGAGGGAGAGACAAGCCGTGAGAGCAGGCAGATTGAGATGGCTTTAAAATGTGTCAAACGCCTCCCTTTAATTCCCAAACCGTGGGTCCAGTCGTCAATCTGAGCATACCAGCAGAGAGATACACTCGTCCTGAATGCAGACACATAGTTTTTATGTTTGTGCAGTCAAAAATGCAATCTTGGTCGCAAGTTTAAGATGTCTAGCTCACAGCTGACAATTTCTCCACATTTGCTCATGTTAATTTTAGAGGCACTAGCTCACTTCCTATTGGATTTAGGTCAGGGGCATCAGTGCGTTATTTGTAGGTCTTGATGAGACGAACAAGCCAGTTTTGGTTGGATCTTTCTACGACATCCCCACGGGCCGTCAACTTTAAGAGCCCATAAAATCCAGACCGTTCGAATAATGACAGTTATTCAGAGGATCTGTTCAGCAGGGGTTGGCCTGTCATGTGTGTGTGTTTGAAGCCAATACGATAAACGGTGTAGGAGGAAATATTTTTTGAAAAAGAGAATTTTTGAAAAACGACATGTTACTTTGAAAGGGCAAATAGCTCACTTCCTGTTGGATTTACTGTAGGTCAGGGGTGTCAGTGCATGATTTATAGGTCTTGATGAGACAAATGAGCCACTTTTGGTTTGATCTTTCTATGACATTCCTACGGGCAGCAGTGGCCATTTTAGTGTGTCTAGGTGGCACGAAGATCGTCGGGAGGTTTTGTGGCACATCACCTTAAAGAGGCCATAAAATCCAAACTGTTCAAGTAATGACAAAGTTATACAGAATATCTGTTCAGCAGGAGTTGGCCTGGCATGTGTGCGTGTTTGAAGCCGATACGATAAACGGTGAAGCCGATACAATTAACGGTCTAGGAGAAGATATTTTTTGAAAAAAGAGCATTTTTGAGACAAAATCTTATTTTGAACGGGCAAATAGCTCACTTCCTGTTGGGTTTAGGTCAGGGTTGTCAGCACGTGATTTGTAGGTCTCGATGACATGAACAAGCCAGTTTTGGTTTGATCTTTCTTCAACATTCCTATGGGCCGCAGCAGCCATTTTAGTGTGCCTAGGTGGTGCTAGAGAGCTCATTTTGGCACTTTTGGGGTTATTTTTTTCATTTTATCAATTTTTTTGCCCATCCTGACATGCGTGCCAATTTTGGTGAGTTTTTGAGCATGTTTAGGGGTCAAATTTGGGTTTTAGGAGACGGCAGGAAAAAGAATAAAGAATAATAAACGCACTGGCCGAGGACCCTAATTATTATTTAACCTCTATCTCCAGTTCTTGGTCCAATCCATCAAAATTCTGGGAAGTAGTTAACTCAACTAAAAAAAATGTT
Organism: Epinephelus fuscoguttatus; assembly: GCF_011397635.1. Classification (NCBI taxonomy): domain Eukaryota; kingdom Metazoa; phylum Chordata; class Actinopteri; order Perciformes; family Serranidae; genus Epinephelus; species Epinephelus fuscoguttatus. The sequence goes on along the minus strand of NC_064767.1, from coordinate 37,378,870 downwards.
TCCTCTCCCACTCATGTCAATTCCAGAAATATTACACTGACAGAAGATGAAGACATATGTACAGCGTTCAACAGACATTTTGTTGCAGCCGGTCACCTGTTTGAAGATAAAAGTATGACATCGCCTAATTCTAGAAATACATTTATTAACAAAGATGATTATGTACATACAGTAGACTATGCCACCCCTTTTCTCCTACTATAGTCACTGAGGCTCTTCAAGCCATTGACTCAAGAAAAGCAACTGGAGAGGACAATTTGGCCCCCTTTCTCCTCAAGCTTGCAGCTCCCATAATTTCAGAGTATATTGCACATATTTTTAAGTTAACTATTTCAACTGGTATAATACCTAAAGTATGGAAGTCGGCTCATGTTTTACCTTTGCACAAAGGAGGAGAAAAAAGTAACCTAAACAACTACTGTCCAATTTCAAAACTGTCTTGTCTGTCTAAAATCCTAGAAACATTAGTAAATAATCAACTCAAGTCATTGAGTCAAGTCATTTTTAGCTCAATATGCTGTATTATCCTCCCACCAATCTGACTTCAGATGAAATCATAGCACTGTCTCTGCTGCTTTCTTAATTTTGAATGGCATTGTGTCAGCTGTAGATAACAGAAAGCACTGTGTCACTCTTTTCATTGATTTATCTAAAGCCTCTGATACAGTTGATCATTCTCTCCTCCTAAAAAGACTATCAGATATTGGATTTGATCCACAAGCCATTAAATGGTTCGCAAATTACCTCTCTGGCAGACAACAGTGTGTAAAAGTGGAATCATAGTCTTTACCAATAACAAAAGGTGTACCACAAGGTTCAGTTTTAGGACCAGTGCTATTAATTATGTGTGTGTGTGTATATATATATATATATATATATATATATATATATATATGATATAGCTCTGTTTTTGCAAAATTGCAATGTCCATCTTTATGGTGATGATACTATCTTATATTGTGCAGCTGACTCTGTAAATTCAGCTATTGAAATCCTGCAGCATTCTTTCAATGTTCTGCAAAATGCAGGGCCCTAGGCCTTTTTGGAGTATTTTTATTGCCTTTACTTTTAAGCTCATATCACAGTCATTATAAAGGCTACATACACTTGCTATATCTTGTTTGGTTTTTTTTTCAGGACATTGTGGGCTATCCAGATTTCATTACATGTCCTTCTATGTGCCTGCATTTTATATTATTTTTTTTTATATCAATGAAAAAAAAACAATCGAAGGTTGTTGCTGTCTGGTTGTGGGGAGGACAGAGTGTCTTTGTGGTCACATGGTGGTTCTTGTGGAGGTGAGGAGTTGTTTTGCAGAGACACAAACTTTACTTGGGACCTTGAGAGTGGGTAGGCTACTGTGGGTCCCTCCTCAGCAACCCCCTCCCGTTTTCCTGAATCGACCTGTTCTGCCTGCAGCCACGAGAGAGATGGCCTTCCTGCCCACATCGATAGCAGTGACTGCATGTGTCACCAACCTGAGCCTCTCTGCATGCCTGGCATCCTCTAGCCCATCGTGCAGCTGGTGATGGCTGGGTGACTGTACTGGACCTTGACTTTGTTGCCTCTAATGTCTCATTGAACATTTTCTTCACTTCAAGAACATCAGCTCTGAGGCCTTCAATCAGCTTAGCTGTCTCTAGATCTGGCCCTTTACTCTGTCCTTGTCTTTTCTTTGTGGTGGCTCCCACACCTCCTGTCATCTGTGTTTCATCATTAGTGTCTGTGCTATTATTCAGAGGCAGCTGATTATTGTTCGGTTGCTGCTCTGTGTGTATCTCATTTACCCTGGGTGGCTTGGCTGTTGTGTTTCTTCTAAGCTTGTTTTGTTGCTCTAGCTCAAGACTGGCAGCCTCATTTATCTTTTCAATCAGAACCTCATCTGTAACTTTTGGGTCGCCAAGGTGAGGCTTCAACTGAAACTTCACTGCCTCACTAAGCAGACCGGTCTCTAATGAGTGCAAGAACTTTCGTTGGATTAAGTCTGAGCTGAACTGTTCCTCTTCAATGTCATCACCAGACTTCCAGAGCAGTTTATCGCTGAGCTCTATGGCTCTGAACAAAAAGTCTTGAGCTGACTCTTTGGAATCTTGGGATATGTTCATAAGTGTATGAAGCAGGTCAGATGATCAGTCCACTTTATAATGTCCTCTCAGTATGCTCAGTATGGTTCTTAATGTGGGAAGTGTGAGGTTTCGCTTAACTTCAGCAGGTCTCGAAGATGGAGGCCAGGGCTTACTGCTTTAATCACCGCTTCAATGATTTCAGTCTCGGAGTAGCCCTTCCTGAGCCCCGACTCGATCTGATTGGTCAGGCTGGTAAAAGATAACTTGTCCTTCTGCCCAGCCTCTCCTATCTGAGCCCAGATCCGGAAATCTTTTCTCATGGTCACTTCTGGTGCAGCGAGGGGTGGGGGCTGACTGACTTTAACTTCTTTTTCTCTTACAGATGTTGCGTTGCTAAGCTGGGACCCCAAGGCTTCAATCTTTTCCTCCAGAACGCGACGTGCCTCTGCCTGAGCCTGCTGAAGCTGTTCATACTCTTGTTGTAATTTCTTTATTTCACTAGGGTCTGTTTGTAGTACTTCTGCCTTGTTAGTACTATGTGCTTGTGATGTTGTGATGTTCTGTATGAATATCTGGAGATCACTCATGAACTGCTGGAACGTATGGGATTCCTCACCCTCTTCAATTTCATCCAAAGTGTTCTCTGCTTGCTGTATCAGGGCCCGACGGGACTGTCCTCTGAATCCCTCGCCTAATGGTTCACTGCACTTTAGATGCTGACACGCCTTGATGAGTTCTGGTTTCCCAAATGTCCACAACGCTGTGCTGATCTCATCTTTGAGCTGTTCCATGTTTGTTGTGTTTGTCTCAATCCGTCCTGGTTTGTCTCTTGAGAAGGTACTGTGTCTCTGTCGTCCTAACACTCTTCTCCTGGCTGGATCGCCAAATTATGTTACACATGTACAATGATGACGATATGTGTTCAGGTTTTGTTGACTTTATTTGCACAGGATAACTGGAAATATAACAAGAAAGACAGTCTCGGATGAGTATAGGCTCTCTGTGCTGCTATCTTGACTGTTTTGCTGTACAACTGAGTTTACTTCCTTGTATGCACAGATTGTAGCCAAAAATAATAAAGTGATACATAACGCATCTGTTACTGACCTAACATCAAATGAATACTGAATAAACAACATAACATGTACAGCCTTCTCACTAATAAACTCAATATTGTGGCTGCTTTTATCATTGACTTGTATTGTACACTGAGCACCTTATCTTATATGAAACACATCTTGTAAACTGCTTATAGTGGCTGCTTATATACACAGCTTCATGTTATAAACCTCTAAACACAATGTTAATATGCATTAAGACAATAAAACGAAATGGTAAGGTCACTATCATTACAGCGCGACGCCATTACGTCTTACACCCACACAACGTGCGGGACACGGCTATGTTAGCAGCTAAGGCTAGCAGTAGTTAACTGCTGTATTTCTGACATAAATGACCTTACAAACATACACAAATGGCACGAGAAATGAGGGATAAGCTTAACCGAAATTTATTGGGCGCTTGTGCACTTCTTTCACCTGCAAATATAACAAGAAAGACAGTCTCGGATGAGTATAGGCTCTCTATGCTGCTATCTTGACTGTTTACGCTGTACAACTGAGTTTACTTCCCTATACACCAGGATTACAGTGGCAGTCACTCAAATTACAGCGCCTACACTGCGACCTACTGGTGAAAATGGGTATTGCCCTGCAATTACATAAAGTGAAGCAGGTGAGATTTTATAAGTGACACAAGTCGTTTTAAATTATATTAATAAGAAAAATAATGGTAGGGGGAGTCAGTTAATTACAAGAACTAATAAAATATTAATACTGGATATAATCTGAAATCTCCAGGTTGCCACACATGCACACATCCAGCAGAAGTACTCAGGTGCAAGACAAAAATAAATAAATCACTGCCAGGCACAAATGAGGTCTGCACACTGCACATTTTTTTTTCTTTTTTAAAAGGGGCAGTGTGTAACATTTTCAGTTGTTTATTGGCAAAAATTGCATTCATAAATATGTCATCATTGGTGTAATATTTCCTCCACCAATAATCTGATTTATTCTCGTAAAAGGAGAATTTCAGATTTGTTTATTGATTTGTGTGTGGGCAAGTCGTCTGGGGGGTTCCATAATGTTTCGCCATCTTGAGAATACACCCGCCAGCAAGGGACATACAGCACCGCCTTCAGCATTTTCGTTGAGAGCCAGACCAGCGCTGCGAGACTGAGAAGCCGAAGGAGAGGAGCAAGAGGCGCTTCGCGACTACCCAGGCACTACTGCAGCATAACAAAGTCTCACTCTTTGAGCAAAATGCTGGATCATGCATATGCAGCATCACGGGAGACGGAATCCTCATCGCCAAGGAAGTGCAAAAGGCAATCATAAAAGCAACGTGACCGGCGAATTCAAATAACAAGGTTCAACATCGGGGTAGCTTTTCCCAGGTGGAGAGAGCTGCTGAAGGAGAAAGGTAATGCAATCACAGGCCAGCGCCGCTGTTGGCTAACAGTGGCTAACAGCTAACAGCGACAAGCGGCTCAGCCTCACACGCCTCATCCCTCGCCTCGCATCACTGCGCTGCTGTTAGCTGTTAGCCGCTGTTAACTGCTGTTAGTGGCACCGCTAACAACTGCTAACATTATGCTCAAAGAGCTGTCAGCGGCGCAGTGATGCGAGGAGAGGGACGAAGTGTGTGAGGTTGAGCCACTTGTCAGTTGTCAAAAGACAAGACGTGATTGGTTTGTTTCGATTTACACCCGCCCCAACAGTCCTACGTTGTAAACACAGCCAGCATGGTGAGGAGGGGGTTTGTCAACTCGCGTCGTGTTTGATGAAGTATGGGATGACATGGTTTCATCAACGTTATAATAGCTTTTTGCCACACACCGGCTACCGTTGTTGCAATACGTGTTTGAAACAGTGAGGCACTAGAGTGCACTATCCATTTGAATGTATATGATTTCAACGCTAGATGGGAGAAATTCCTACACACTGTGGCTTTAAGGTATTCTTCTCTTTTTTTTAAGGCAGTGTTTCAATCTGCAAGATCCTCCTCAGGCATATGTAAAGAGAAAACATGCATTTCTTGTAGAGACAGTGATCAACTCAAATTACTGTCACCTGCTGATCAGAAAAAAGCAAGGAAAAAAACAAAAACAAAACACAAGATGGCGATCACAGTACACATACTAAGACCGTTCTGTGTCAGGTGTGCAAAAACCCTCTCTTGTTGAAGGTTATCAATGACCTCAAAATCAAAACCTCTTGCATATTAGTTTGGATCTAGAACCTAAATTGTTTTATTTATTTTATTCATTTTACATTGGGTTTAACTTAGTTTGATGTAATTATATATTAAAATAAGAGGAATGTCTACAAATAATGGCTTGTCCAGTTGAACAAAGGCGCTGCTCTTCCCTGCTTAAAGGATGTTTACACTACACTAGGCAACTGAGTTTGGGCTATTTCTTTTAGTAGTTACCACTATAATAGCCTGCAGGTGCTGGGAAGGGTTCTTTTCAACATGCAAATATCAACACTCATGTTCTCTGGTTTGCTTTAGACTCTCTTTACAGTCATCTGAAGGCACCAGGTATCTGTTCCAACTGCAGTCTCTAGCTAGAGTGATGTTGCCCAGTATCAAACTGCAATTACAATCGCCCTGTGTGTGTGCATCAAGCATGTGGTTTGGAAGAGTTATTCTGCACAGTTTCATCTACACATCAACGGGCATGTTGTAAAAGGGGTGTACTGAAAACAGTTCACACACCTCCATAAAAAATTGTGAATCTCTTAACCCTCTTCCTACAACTCTTTCAGGACTCTATGTTTCTGTCATTCAGTACGTTTACGTGACAGTAGGAAAAATCAATTTATTGTGTTAGTGTTAACCGGACTTTTAAAATACATGTAAACATGCCGCATGTTTCCATGACGATAGCGGAGATTGTGCTGGTCCCAATCCTGTACTGGAAGCAAAGGGACCAGAATGTTTCTCCCGGATCAAAAAACAAATGAAAAGGACTATTGCACATACAGCAACAGAGACCATTGCTTTATTTTTACTTCCAAAGCAATTTAAATAACCCACCAGTAGCCAGATAGCGCAGGGTCAAGGACAGACGTTCTCTAGGGAATATGGCAAGCCTAAATCTAGTGTCTTTCCTTGCGATGTACAGCTCTACCAGCCCCAGCAAGAAATCAAAGTCCTCCACTGTCATCCCCAGAATTTCCCGAAAACCTGTTCGATCATTCAGCTATGAAAGGTACAATAATCTGGGTCAGAATACATGCATAGACTATATGGACAGTACAATGCAAGCTAATAGGCTAGCGGCACAGTAGCAACTGAGTTTCATTCATAGAACTCACCTCCAACTCTCTCTGCAGAATTGACAATCTGGCAATCTGCGTACAGCAACCCATTCCTTCACCGAAATCCTTTTCTTCTTTTCCTTTTTCTTCTCAGCGCAGAGCAGGGTGCAAACGACCTGCAGAGCCCCAAGCTGTTGGACATCCATGTGGACAAGTAAAGTTTAGCGCCGGGGAACTTCATAACATCCTGTTTTGTTCACGTGTGACAAAACGTAGTTTGGTGACGTCTCCGCGTTATCTGGGGCTCTGTCGGTGAGGGCTCAGTGGAGAAAACTTGTGGTGTGCACACACAGGCGCAGTTGGTGAGACTCCCAGTGACAGAAACACACGTCGCCAGGTATGAACACTCAAAAGATTACGATAATCTCCGCGAGTCAATATTGAGTCAACTCGCCTTTAGACCCACTTGGCCAAACTATTCTACATTGGTTTGGGGTGTCTGGGTCCAGTAATGTGAAAGCTATTGAAGAAAATAGACTTTTCCAATAGGAAACCAATGGAGTTTGTTTAAAAAATTTGTATAAAATAGAAAGTGCATGAAACCCATTTAAGATGAGGTGTGCCTTATTAGACCCACTTGGCCAAACCATTCGACATTGGTGTGGGGTTGCCCATTGTTTTCTGCCAGTGAGAGGGAGGTGGAAATCACTGTTTAACCCAAAATGAATATCTGAATATCCATCGAATATCCAACGTCAAACTAACTTCACCACGTCACGCTACCGCCCAACACTGATTATTTTTGACTGTGCATGAGAAATAGCTCAGTGTGTATGAAATCGGTCATTTGCATCAGTGTGAGAGTTGACAGCTCTGACTTTCAAAAAAGGAAACAAATTTGTTGCTCATTTCTCTCATTTCAGGGACTCTTCTTATTTTTTCTTTCATATATTTCTATTGCCCTTAATGTCCTTAAATAAAGCTACAGTAATTTAACAGGCAGTCTTTCTTATCCGATTACTCAATTAATAGCCAGAATAATCGATGGAATACTCAATTACTAAAAGAATCGATAGCTGGAACCCAGAGTGCTTTCTAGGAAAAAAAAATAAGTTAAAAAAGTGTCAAAGTGATGTTTTGAGTAACTTATTAGACTTACAGAACATTTACGTACATTAGTCCACCTTCTTTGTCTCTATCTCTGTCACTTTCTCTCTTTCCCAAGCATACACACACACACTTACCTAGGAAAGCACTGTTTTGTGCTCTCATTGGCTGTAGCTCACCACAGGTTTTTTTATGTCCAGATATTAATCATCTATCTGGATGCCATATTAAGAATTTTTCTATCACTTTAGCTTGTCATCACACAGCCCTTTCCTTTAGCACTATATTTTCTCATCCCTCTCCTTGCATCAGTGTGCAGCTGACAGCGGTGCAGACCTGTGATTGCATTGGCCTGGCCTGCCTGTTTGGAAAAAAATGACAGGCAGGCCAGTAGGCCAATCACAGGGGGGGACAACAAAGTTGCATTCAAATTTACTGTTGTAACACTATATGTGGAACCCGCATGGCCAAATGTTTTTAATAATTATATTAAAAGTAATAACAATGCATCCATTATCAATACAGTAGCCCCTATGTAAAGGTTTTTAATATGTTCAACCTGCATTACCAAGAATGTAAGTGGCAATATACATCAAATATGAGTGTCATTTTTCTTATTAAAAAGACTGACAATCACAGTGAAGATAGTTTCAGTTTGAGTTTATCTTGTTATCATGTATTTATGTGGTCATTCAATAAGTGTGACTCACTTTATCTCTGCTACAATGCTTCACATGAATATACATCTCTAAATAAATGCAAGTTTATGGGCAGAATAAATCCTTCAATGAACAACCCCGCTAAATCACACAAAAATATTTTACACAAAACGTGTTTATTGTGGCTTCTCTCAAAGCAAGTTGAGTAATTATGCCTTTAAATGTAGGACAACTTAAATATGTTGTTTGTATGACTGCTACATTCACACTGAAGATTCAATGGCGAGGTAATGAAGTGAACAAAACGCTGTCTGGTTACAACTGGTAATGTGTTTTATCCTGTTGAAAAGTATAAGTAAATAAAAGTGTCCGACATGTCTCTTGTTTTAAGTGAACTTTTGCAACTTCAATTTCAATTTCAATTTTATTTATAAAGCCCAATATCACAAATCACAATTTGCCTCACAGGGCTTTACAGCATACGACATCCCTCTGTCCTTAAGACCCTCACAGTGGATAAGGAAAAACTCCCCAAAAAAACCCCTTTAACTTGAGCTCAGTGTCCTCTACGCTGACACACTCACTGATCCACAGTCAGTACTGCCTAGTGCTGCTGTGTACCGATGTATACAGACACAGACCAAACCATTGTGAGGCAGATGAGGGGGGAGGATGCAATCCCTTTAAAGTTATAAATGCATCATGTTGCATATAATTGGCACAAGCGCTTTAAGTTTTTTTTTTATTATTATATAGTTTGAAATTGTATCGTTTCCTCAAATGATATACTGGGGGGGATAATTCCCCGTTTTTCCAAAGGGGGGGGGGGGGGGGGTCCCCCCCAGGATTTCCGCCTATGCCACAGAGATCACTACCAGGCAAACTAGGACTCCGAATGATGTCCCCAGGGCAAGATGGCAGCAGCCGTATCAGGTATATTTTATTTTCACTTCTGTACAGTGGGGGTAAGTGGAGATGTGTCATTCATCTTAACATACAGTGTATGGGTCAGATATTTAGAATAACAATCTGTTCCTGTCAGTGGCAAAACCAAGCAATTTTAGTGGACATACATTGATGTATATTGATGATGTGTTAATGCCCTGAGGGATTACAATGCAGGCGGTTTCTACTCTGCTGGCTGCAGTGCTCTCTCTCAATACTGGACCAATGTCAAGAAGTGTTGTTCCCATTAGTCACTTAGAAACAAAAAACATTGGAAAATAGGGTCCAGGTTGAAGAAAATAAGTTTCCCTTTAAGACAGATTTTAGAAATATAAATTGAGGTAATTTATATGAAACCTGTTAACATGGCGAATTATCATTGCATACCCTAATGCATAAAACCACATGTCTAAAAATGAGGATGCTTGGTTGTTACATGGCAAATATACACTGACAAAAATAAGCATTACCCGCACGTATAAACAGCGCAAAATAACTCTGTGATGTAAAAAGCGTGCAAACAGCAGGGGAAAATCTGCAACGGTCAACATTTGTCAGTTATCTCTTCTACATACAGACACACATTTGTTACATTCATATGTAAGGTTAGGCAACTAAAAGCACACAGTTACATTTGAGTGCTTTCTGAGCAGACTCCTGTCTGTCCTACAGAGTAAATGTTCTGCTTTCTTAGAAGCTCGATCCAGTCCCCCTCCTCCCTCCAATCGTTCTTCTCACCCTATAGAGTTTCAACTTGAAACAGTTAACTGTGTTTTGGCTGTGGGATGATGCCCCTGAAACAGCACTTAGACCATCATGGGAAACCAGAACTTTTCACTGACATGCCCCAATGCAAAAAAAATGCAAATACAAGTGGCAGGTGACAATTCGAAATATTATTAACAATGGAATATAATAAATATAAGATAAGATGATAATGCAGGAAAGCTCTCAGGCATTCTGTATTGCTTTCAAATATTTACTCTCCTGTAGATCAACTTTTTTCACTTACTGTTATCCTTGCTGATTCAGCATACATGTAGACATGACTTACTCTTTCTTTCTCCGGTTTGTATGATATCGTAGAAAAATGCACACACAACAGAAGGGGCATTGTACTAGTGGAAAAGTGGAACTGATAACCCAGTAGGAAGGGTGGGGGGGGAGGGGGGGTCTTTGAAAAGCCTGGTACTGTATGAAAAAATCTTTGTATAATAAAAATAGCAGAAGCTCCTTGGGGCTCCTCTCACCCCTAAAATTCACAAAATGGCTTAGTTCGCCCTTGCACTTAATGCAGGTTGTGTGAGTAGCCGCTTATGCTGCTGGAGCACAAATGCACGTCTTTCTCCAAAAAAGGGAAATTTGGGTTCCAAAAAAGAAAAGAAAGAAAGGAAAGGAAAGAAATCAAAATGAGTTTGTTAAAACATTTTCAAAAGGTGTGTGAGAGAGAGGAAGGTCAGGGGGCCCACAGAGACTGCTTAGGCATAGCACCCAGAATTTAGTGTCAGGCAGTCATGATACCCTACAAATTAGCGCCCATTGAATGATATTGCATGGAAACTGTGTTTTTTGACCCATCCATCACCCCAATGTGCCATTGAACTGGACCACTCCAGCCTGCCTTCTTTACTCCTGTCAACACCTTGGTCGCATGATCACAGCCTTCCAAAATACTTAGTTATGCACAAATTACTGGCTCATTATTACCTGGCTATATATGAATTTTGGTGCATTACTTTCATAGAAAAACAGACAGTGTTTGAGAACTGCTTGACATGTGGCACCTATTCACCTCAATGTCACATTTATTCATTTCAATTCATTCATAAGCCCTGGACTTTAACAGTTCATATGCATTTCATTTAGAGCACTGTGAACAGTTTCAGCAAATATGACTTAAACTATTTTTTAAAATAAATTTTACCAACTGTAGCTTTAAGAAATTTTTCTGCTCATTTTCAAAACTTTCTCTTCTCTCTAAGATTTCTAGAATAAAGTTATAACATTTAGATTACAGGCATGAAGCAAAGCCACAGAAAAAGACGTAGCAAACATATGCTCCAAAATAACCGACCTGTTTGGCCGCAGCGTTGGTTGACGGGCTGAGGCTGCCGGTGTTGCTAACAACGGAGATGGAGCTGGAGACGACAGTGCCATTATAGCAGGTGTATTAACGTTAGCTAATGTTAGTGAGTGTAATGTGCAAGTTTGGCTTTGGCAAGTTGCATATTTCTTCTAGCTGTCCGTTTCAAGAGGCCAACTAGCCTACTAGATATTGCATTAAGTCATTATGATTTAAACCTGTACTAAAAGAAAATATGTACTTGCGTTTTTTCCTGTGGATGCATGTAATTAACGTTGGGTGGTGCTCCCAGTTGTGATGAGGAGGAGGATGAGACCAGAAATATGACAGGTGCAGTGTGAAGGCATAGCCTACTATGCATTACATTTTAGGCAAAGGAAAACCTTTTCAGTAGTATTAAGTGGGATTTTTTTGTAATAATAAGTTGACTAAAAGTTGACTATAGGCCTACTGGCCAATCTATACCTCCTTAGTTCATGGCTGTGAGCCATGGAGATATAAATTGGGCTTATGTAATACACGAGCAGGGCTGGGCAGGGCAGACAGTTATATTGTGCATTAAATTAGATGCATTAGGATAGTGTCATATGCTCATATTTTAAGATAAATAATAAGCACATAACCATTTGTGGCCAATTCGTTATTGCATTTATTTTATAGTCTGGAATTAAACAATAACTGCTGATTTTCTTATGCAGTTGATTCTGAGGACAGCATTTGTGTTGTGTGTACAAGCATATAGAGGATTATAGGTAGAGACGTGTGGGCCTGTGTGTGGGCTGGTGCGCCTGAATGTCTCAGGCTGAATTTGTGTCCCAGTCCGCCCCTGGTCTCGTCTCTCATACAACATATGTGAACATGTAAAGATACTTAATTTGCACTTAATTATACATTCATACTTTTGTTTTGTGCAATCTTGTAATTCTGCATGTGACCACCACTAGATTAAATCTAAAAGAAAGAACATGATCATTTTGAGGGTTGGAATGTAGCTTCCGAAAAAGAAATTGAGAAGAAAAGGGAGAAATGGCACAAGGAGTTAACACCAGAAAAATTAAATAAAATAGAAGACGAAAAAGATGAGATCAACACAAACACAAACAAAAAATAAACAGACTAGGCAGTGAAGACACTGTATTGCACAAATACAACTGGACTTCAACTTTGAAAACTACAACGCCAATACTCTGAGCAAGACCCTGTGCTGCTGTGCAGTCCACCAAGGCAGGAGTGGAGTGCAGTGTTGCTGTCTGAGGGCAGGTATTAACCATCATTTATCTGAATTCAGTGTCATAACTGTCATCAGATTTATGACCAGCAAGGTGGCGTTAAAAGCCATACTTAAATGTTATAGAAAAAGCAGTAAAGCTACTAGCGCCCCCCAAAACACCCCTTGACTTGGACAAAAAAGTCTTGATTGACATCCAACTATGTTTGGCTTGTGTGGCAAGGAGGATAACCAGGAGCTATCTATGGCATCTTTAATACTCCAGTGAGTTGAGAATGGGGTCAGATATGAAAGTCTGGTGCACAATCCACAAAGTAAGAATCACAAAGACCCAAAATATGCAGACAAGGAAAGTGGTTTTATGTTTGCCAGGGCTGGGGATCCTTATGTTTGGTTAAAAGTTTTAAGAAATATATTTCCATATGTCCATCAGATTCCAAATTGTTGTACCTCCACTTTAAATGCATCGTAACCTCCAGTGTGTACAGCCAGGAGCTGATGGGTGTCTACTATGTGCTGAAAAAGATCTGTGGAGAGGTACTGTATAATAAAGACATGACAGTCAATTTTGTATGAGGCTAAATAGTCAGCTATTGTTTCCCTACATCTTCATCCTCTTGAGGGTGGCGGGGGGGGGCTGGAGCCTATCCCAGCTGACATCGGGCGAGAGGCAGGGTACACCCTGGACAGGTCGCCAGACTATCGCAGGGCTGACACATAGAAACAAACAACCATTCACACTCACATTCACATCTATGGACAATTTAGAGTTATCAATTAACCTAGTCCCCAATCTGCATGTCTTTGGACTGTGGGAGGAAGCCGGAGTGCCCGGAGAGAACCCACGCTGACACGGGGAGAACATGCAAACTCCACACAGAAGGGCTCCCACGCCCGGGATCGAACCGGCAACCCTGTTGCTGTGAGGCGACAGTGCTAACCACCACACCACAGTGCCGCCCCTTTCCCTACCTCCCCAATAAATATTATTTTAGCTTTCAGGTGGATCTTAAGGGGATCTTCACCTAGCTCTGAAGCACTGCTATAGGCTATAGGTCAGCTCTCGACGCTGACCTGGAGAGCGGTCAGATAATGTCTGTGACAAGCCATTGATGCAAGGGCAGTCTTTTGGCTTACGGTTAACTAACTGTTGGCAAGTGCTGCAAGGCCCAAGACCAGAGACCCAGTGGCCCGCTTGACAGATGGCAAGACAGACTGAATGAGGAACAGCATCAGGCACTGACAGACATTTTTCTGTTGGCCTTTCACAAAGCGAAACATGCACGTCCTATGTGTTCATATGAGGACAATATTCCGCTTCTCGAGAGGCCTGGAGTTAACATCGGTACCGCTTATCATTCACGAGAAGGGGGAGCCTGTATCATGCAGAGCATTGCACAGGCAATAAGCTCAGACTTGACTGAGAAACTGAAAGCAGCTGAATTTTGGGGTGTGCTCTTTGATGGATCCGAATATATAACAAAACCGGAGCAGGAAATTGTGTACATTGTTTCTGTGTCCAGCAAAGGAGAATACAGCTCAGACTTCCTTGGATTAACTAATCTGGGGGCCAACCGAACAGCACAGGACATACTTGTGCAACTGTTCCATGCTTGTGGTTTAGGGGAGTGGAAAACGAAGTTGGTCTCAGTATGCAGTGACGGAGCCGCTGTCAACGTTGAATTTTACAACGGGGTCGTTCCCAAATTACGTCAGATGGTTGACATCGGGGATTCCCTTGTGCATATTCTGTGCACCGCCCACACCCTGGAGAACTACGCCAAGTCAGCTGATCGCACGGTCCCATACTGTGAGTCATTTAATCAATCCATTGTCAAGTTGCTAAGCTTTTACTTACAAAAAGGGGCTGCAAAACGAATAGCATGACTAAAGAAGATCTGTAAGGAGAAAGGTATTGCTTTTGTCAAACTAGGAAAGTTTCACATCAGATGGTCTGCATGGAGACAGGAATGTTACTAGCCATTCAGATTCAAGTGGCAACAGTGACGGTAACCTAAAACATATCTGCACAGAGCGTTTTCATTGTTTCCTAGCCAACATGCTTGATATTGGGAACATTTTACAGTTCACCTCCCTCAGGTTCCAGCAAGATAGTCTCACTATTGGTGAATGCAAAGATGAGCTCATGGTTGCTATTTGAGAGACCAAAAAAGTTACGTGCTCCACTGTATATATATACATATATATATATATGTGTAATATCACAGGTAAAAATGAACGACATACAAGTTGGTGAGAACAAAATTATATTTTTTAATTTTCCGAATAAAACAAATGAAAAAGATGTGAAGTGTATGTGTAATATTTTGACATCAAATCACTATTACCAAGGTGCAATTCCTTTTATTTTGAAAGTCAGTGACACAAGTTGAACCTTTGACCCCGTCGCCACAATAATCACCGACGTAGAGGACTCCAGCCATGAAACTTTGCAGCCCAAAGATGAAGTGGCAACCTACATTGGGTTTTTTGGTGGTGGAAGGAGCACACTAAAATGTTTCCTAACCTGGCAGTGATTGAGCACAATGTTTTCATCATCCCGGCATCTAGCACAGCCAGTGAAAGAGACTTTTCTGTCACTGGACTTTTAATTCAAGAACAGAGACCCTAGCTTAATGTGAGTGACTGTAGCCTATGTGTGTTTAATAATGGGTAACGGGTCAGTTCTGGTACTGAGTTTTACGGGTATGGGCAGGTGCGGGTTTTAAAGAATGGACCAGTGCCAGAATTTTGGTCCCCATTAAAAAAAAAAAAATCACATTGGGCCCCCCCTGCGCAGCTGTTGTTACCACATCTCTAGGACCTAACTGACCCATTAAAAGCTTTACATAACTCTAACTTTGAAGGCTTGCAACTGTCTTGCTTCTTGTAGCTCAATACTACCAGTACAATACTTACTGCTAGTGAGTTGTACATGCAACAGTCTGCATACAGTATGCAATTCACTATTTGATGCAAGATTAAAAGCCGCCATAAAAAATGTGCTAAAGGCCATCTTTTACTGTAAAAATGGAAAATTCTCTTAACATTAATGAAAGACTTAATAAAATAAAATAACTTAAATATACATTAACTTTTCAATCAAAATAAATTAAGATCACATTTACACATTTACATTGACCCAAATTACCTACAGTTATGTATCATCACCACTAGATTACATACATTAGATAAATGTTTTTAAATTTTTGTTGGGTTTTGTATATGTGTGTGTGTGTGTGTGGGTGTGTGTGTGCGTGTGTGTGTGTGTGTGTGTGTGTGCAAGCTGTTCAAATAAATTGCCCTTCATGAGGGAATAATAAAGTCTCTATCTATAGATGTCATTTAGCGGCCATAATTTATTCTAAATGAAAACATCTAACTGCATTATTTTAATATTGCCCGTAACTTTAATACAGGCTGAGTCAGGCTACTTAATGTTTCCAACTGTCCAGCATCCAGTACAAACAGTTGTAGGCTGTTTTTGCTTCATAATAATCATTATGTGGAAAAATAATTTGAATTTCTGTCATTAAAACATATTTAGTTTTCTTTTTTGTAATGGTAAAAAAGAGCAAGAGAGAGAGAGAAATTGCCACAGACTCCCTGCGATGATGCTAACTGGCATGTCATTCAACACAATGTTGCTCACCTTCTTCATTGGGATGGGATAAAGTTATGGGGAGACAGGGCTGCTGCTTCTGACTCATCTCTTGTTGAGTCTGGTAAAATGGGCAGAGGCAACTGATTTAATATGATTATCTTACTAAACATTTACCTACACTGATTAAATGTAGGTTAAAAAGGAGTGAAATGTATAGGCTAACACTAGTCTGTAGCTAGCTTATTTCACTATAGACATTAAGCTAACAGGTTCATTTCTACCACTCACAGACTACAGGCTACCCACCTTTCTTGGAGAAAAACTGGGTCACACAGTGACACCCTTTCTTTTGCCTCTCCTCTCTCTCCTTTCTCTCTTTCCTTTTTTCAAAACCGGATTTTCTTTTAGTACTAGGTTGCATGATGATGACTGTAGCGTTCCAACGCAACTGCTGCCTGCTACTAGGCACCGTCACCCAATGCGCTATGGCAGGACCAAACCATTTCATGCAGATACAGGGGGTAATCAGTCAGTATGGATGTTTACTTTTTGGTCAATGGAGATATTTAACTTTTACTGGCAAAAACAAGTAAAAACAAAGAGATTTTATTTTTATTACTATATTTGGAAAAAAAATCTTAATGATGATGGTTTAATAATTTTATATTAATTTTTTACCTATTTTTGGGGCCCCTGTCAGTCAGGGGCCCTTGGAATCGTCCTAACTTTTCTTCCCTATATGGCGCCACTGAGTGCTGGACTCTAGCTTGAGTTCACGCCTCCATGGTGGCCATAATTCCTGATACTGGACACCTTGTCGGGCACTATTCCGTACATAAAAGTTGTTTTATTTCTGATGAAAATCATTAAGACACAAATAACAACTGCAGTGTCTTAGGTGCGTACAGTCTTGTCTCCAGCACCCCTCTCCTTAACCAGAGTATTTCCAGTAGGTTAGAACCCATCTGACACAGAAAATCTGTTGCATGCTACATGTGTTAAAGGGCAACTCTTCATGCCCGAACCTGATTCTGATGTCCCACTCAGATACTCTCATGCTGAAACTAATTCAGAAAGCTGACCAAGTCCCACGCTTTTAGGCTGACTAGATCCATGTGACAGAAGTCATCAAGTGTTCTGTGTATGTGAAGGTGCCTGTCTGTCTGTGAAGTTTCTACAAATAGACAAATGGTTTCCTACTCTAACTCTCCATACTGCAGGAATAATGAGATGCTATATCACAGCACTGAGAAGCCTGGGAGCCTCCTGATTAAAACACACACACACACACTCACACACACACACACACACACACACACACACACACACACACACACACACACACACTTGCAGGCTGTCTCCCAGCATAACTAATGGGAACATTTCATGGTGGTGACAGCGAGCAGCGTGTGTGTCTGTCTGAGCATTATGGCTGTTACGATAATAATGAGAACAAATGAGAGCCATCCATTTCCTTCCTGGCAGCTGATTGGTCCTGATGGCCAATATGGCACCAGGTAATCCATCTTCGAGCCCCTCCCTCTAACGACTGACTGGCAACCCGCTGGGAGAGCAGCAGCCAATGGAACAACAGTACAGAGGGCTGAGAATGGGGAAAGTTTAGGGAGGGGTGAGGGCATGGCATGAACAAGTGGAATACAACACCTAAACATAGCACAGACACAAGCTCATTATAGTAGTATCGCTACAGCTACTATGTTCTGTTGTTGGGGTTGGGGGTCAAAGGGTACAGATGAGGGATCAAGGCTCTTTGTTGCTTCTACAAAGATTGATCCTTAAATTGGAGGTCATTCGACTACATTTTATAACAATCATTGAAAAATCTGAAAGCCATCCATCATTTTGACAGATTAAAACACTAAGCACAATCTACCGTAACCTTTAGTAATTAACACCCCTGTGCTGTTTGTGGCATGTGCATATTAATTAGCTATTGTCTAGTCTTGTCTTTGATCTTATGTGCATAAACTCGTCATTTAGCTAGCTTCAGCAATCACATTCATAGGCTATATTACAGCATACAATCATAGGCGGAAATCCTGGAGGAGGCTGGGGGTCTGGATCCCCTTCTTTGGAAAAACAGGGAATTATCCCCCCCAACATATCCTTTGAGGAATCTATACAATTTTAAACTATATAATAATTAAAAACTTGTGCTTGTGCCAATTATATACACAATGCGATGCATTTATAACTTTAAAAGGATTGCATCCTCCCCCCTCATCTGCCTCACAATGGTTTGGTCCGTGTCTGCATACACGGCATACAGCAGCACTAGGCAGTACTGACTGTGGATCAGTGAGTGTGTCAGCGTAGAGGACACTGAGCTCAAGTAAGTAACTACTTTGCAAAAGTTCACTTAAAACAAGAGACATGCCGGACACCTTTATTTACTTCAACTTTTCAACAGAATAAAACACATTACCAGTTGTAACCAGACAGTGTTTTGTTCGCCATTGAATCTTCAGTGTGAATGTAGCATACAAACAATATATTTAAGTTGTCCTACATTCAGAGGTATAATTACTCAACTTGTTTTGAGAGAGAAGCCACAATAAACACATTTTGTGTAAAATATTTTTGTTTGATTTAGTGGGGTTGTTCATTGAAGGATTTATTCTGCCTATAAACTTGCATTTATTTAGAGATATATATACATGTGAGAGGCTAATTTTGTATTTGCCATCTAGTAGTTTGGAATATGGGCTTGGAACATTACAGGGACAAAAACAGGGCCAATATTGCATAGCAACAAATAAGTGAAGATGTTGACCTGCCAGGTATGTAGCATGTTTTGTGAAATATTTAATTAAAAAGACGTATGAACGAGTCATATGCCTGCACTTTCAAATCAAACTGATAAAGATGATGACTGTATTTAATATCAGAATAAATCTAACTGTAACATTAGACTGTTTCATATTAAAATGATTAATCTGACTGAAATGACAATCTGACTGTGTAATGTATAACCATATTTTAGCAGAATAACATTTCTCTGATTCACAGTGTGGTAAACCTAGATAAAGAGGTTCTTTTTAATCACACAAACTCACCTGGCAATCAACACAGGCAACTGCATATAGCCTGTTAGCTAGTTAGCATCCTGTTAGCTAAGCTAGCACACTGTGATATGGTCTGTTCGAAATCCACTGCAAAAGGTAAATTTAAAAGGGGGAGGAGGGAGGAGTTTCTCAGGCACACTGGATATCACAGAGATCCCCATAGGAATGAATGGACTTCCAGTTGACTCGTCTCCATACACATAGCCTTTGTAAGTGGAAATGAAGGGTAAGTGGGACTTGGTTACAACACAACCTCAGGATCTTTCTGAATCAGATGTCAGTGCTTCACACTTTACTGGTTGTTTGGTAAGTGGGTTCATTTACTTATAGGTATTTAGCATAATTTTACTTGTTACATGTGTGCAGCGCTCTTCAGCAAGTGTCTCTCCCGCTTATTTATCAATGGTTTTACAAAATCCTCTTGAGAGAAATGCTCACTCCAATCGCTGAGTTGTCTCAGTGTTGCAGGTGGAATGTTGATGTCTATTTTAAAAGAGTAACTAGCCGCAGTTGTTTTCATTTCCTTGTTTGAACAGGCAGAAAATAATTTGAAATCTTTAGAAAAGTGGAGTTTCTTGATGCAACAGCATTTTCTGACCCAAACAGCTGACCTACAGCGTGATACAGCGCACTGCACAGTTGAGCTTTTGCAAAGGAATACAGAAGCTCTACAGCTGTGAAAATATAGTGCCAAAGGAAAGCGTTGTGTGATGACAAGCTAAAGTGATCGAAAAATTCTTAAGATGGCATCCAGATAGATGATTAATATCTGGACATAAAAAAACCTGTGGTGAGCTACAGCCAATGAGAGCACAAAACAGTGCTTTCCTAGGTGAGTGTGTGTGTGTTTGCTTGGGAAAGAGAGAAAGTGACAGATGGATCGATTATTCTGGCTATTAACAAGCCCGGTTCTAGGCAGGCATATATGAGGGAGCAGTCATAAATGTGAAGGGGGCATCATGTTCCAGCACATTTTTGCCATAGGTAGAGCTGACAAATAAAGGTCACTCACTCACTCACTCACTCACTCACTTGCAGGATGTGGGGATGCTGTGTGAGTGCCCTATAGAGGGTGTCAAAGCACCGTGGTCTCAAGTGTGCTCGCCGCTTGTTTTGTTGTTGATAACAGTGTTTTCTACATGGAATTGGGTTGTTGTTAGCTGTGTGTCCAACCCTCAACCTAAAGAAATGGATTGCACTTTGTCAGGCCTCTACCCTAAGACCTGTCCAACTTGGGTGTCCCACCTGAAGACTAAACTCCTGCTGGTATAGCTCTTAGGGTCACTGAGGCACGCAAACCCCCTGACCACAATAAGGTGGCAATCCCTCAGGGAGGAAAACTGAAAAATAAAATAAAAATATCCTTCATCCAGGCACAACCAACATCTTAACATTTATCTCATTGGATGGCCATTAGGCATCTAGACATATGAAATAAATCTGAACCTAATAATTACAATAACCTCACTATAGCCAGTATTTACCAAGGCTAGTCTTATAAAAAAAAAAAACTTCTCAAACTAACAGAACTAACAAACACAACAGATATAGGCCAGAGCAGAACATTTTCTATTTTTTTGTTTTGTTTTGTTTTTTTGTCATTTTTTTCCCTTCACTCAACTCTCCTTTGAGCTGCTGAAAGATGCAGGAGTGAAACGTTAATAAAAGCTTTATAAAAATCGCTGTGCAGAACTAGAGGCTGGGCGGGGCTTTACGTAGGGGTCTGGCACACACAGGGCATTTGTCCTCAGTATGTGACATGCAGCAGGCACTCATCTCTCGCTGTGCTTGTGTGATTGAAGAAACGTTCGCACTGACAGGCTCACACTCTATGCTCACACTGCTATATTTAGTTGTTTTTTGTTGTTAATTAGACACGAGACGCTACGACGAGTTTAACGGAGCTTCATGCTACTGATGCATTCTGCCTTACTGAGACTGAGAAACCTGACGCCGATGCATCTTGGCACATTTGAGAGGGTCTCTGCCGACTGCAGACAGTAGATCACACACAGCCGGCACACAGCACGGAGTGGAGTGAAGACAGATGAGAAAACTTTTAAGTTTTGTGCCTTTTTCGGTGGATTTGATTTGAGGGGGCAATATATTTGTTTAAGGGGGCATTGCCCCCTCTTGCCCCTGCGTAGAACCGGCCTAGGCTATTAATTGAGTAATCAGATAAGAAATACTGCCTGTTAAATTACTGTAGCTTTATTTAAGGACAATAAAAGAAAAAATAAGAAGAGTCCCTGAAATGAGAGAAATGAACAACAAATGTGTTTCCTTTTTTGAAAGTCAGAGCTGTCAACTCTCACACTGATGCAAATGACCAATTTTACACACACTGACTATGCAGCTATTTCTCATGCACAGTCAAAAATAATCAGTGTTGGACAGTAGCGTGGCGTGGTGAAGTTAGTTTGACGTTGGATATTCGATAGATATTCAGATATTCATTTTGGGTTCAACAGCAATTTCCACCTCCCTCTCACTGGCAGAAAACAATCGGCAACATAGAGAAGGGCTTATACCAATAGCTTTCACATTGCTGGACCCAGACACCCCACACCAATGTAGAATGGACTGGCCAAGTGGGCCTCATAAGGCACACCTCTTTATAAATGGGTTTCATGCTCTTTCTATTTTATACAAATTTTTTAAACAAACTCCATTGGTTTTCTATTGGAAAAGTCTATTTTCTTCAATAGCTTTCACATTACTGGACCCAGACACCCCAAACCAATGTAGAATAGTTTGGCCAAGTGGGTCTAAAGGCGAGTTCACATTACACAACTGGCCGACCAATCTTGACTCGCGGAGACTAACGTAATCTTTTGAGTGTTAATACCTGGTGACGTGTGTTATCACTGGGAGTCTCGCCAACTGCATTAAGACCTGTGTGTGCACACCACAAGATTTCTCCACCGAGCCCTCGCCGACAGAGCCCCAGATAACGCGGTGACGTCACCAAACTACGTTTTGTCACGCGTGAACAAAACAGGATATTATGAAGTTCCCCGGCGCTAAACTTTACTTGACAACATGGATGTCCAACAGCTTGGAGCTCTGCAGGTCGTTTGCACCCTGCTCTGCGCTGAGAAGAAAAAGGAAAAGAAGAATCAGATTTGGGTGAAGGAATGGTTTGCTGTACACAGATTGCGAGGGGTTGTCAATTCTGCAGAGAGAGTTGGAGGTGAGTTCTATGAATGAAACTCGGTTGCCACTGTGCCGCTAGCCTATTAGCTTGCATTGTATTGTCCATATAGTCTATGCATGTATTCTGACCCAGATTATTGTACCTTTCATAACTGAATGATCAAACAGGTTTTCGGGAGATGCTAGGGATGACAATGGAGGACTTTGATTTCTTGCTGGGGCTGGTAGAGCTGTACATCGCAAGGAAAGACACTAGATTTAGGCTTGCCATATTCCCTAGAGAACGTCTGTCCTTGACCCTGCGCTATCTGGCTACTGGTGGGTTATTTAAATTGCTTGGAAGTAAAAATAAAGCAATGGTCTCTGTTGCTGTATGTGCAATAGTCCTTTTCATTTGTTTTTTGATCCGGGAGAAACATTCCGGTCCCTCTGCTTCCAGTACAGGATTGGGACCAGCACAATCTCCGCTATTGTCATGGAAACGTGCGGCTTTGTACGATACCATGAAGAATGACTTCTTGAAGGTTATTCAACAGTAGTTAATATTTAAAGGTATGTCTTAGACATCTAAACACTTAACTCGGCCTAGTTTTAATTTCTGCTGTTTAAAATCATGTGAGATCATATACAAACAGCATTTACTGCAGGAACAGAAAGTAATTGTACACTATCTCTTCTTTTCCATCAGACACCTTCAGCAGAGGCAGAATGGCAGGCAATAGCCCACGGTTTCTCCCACAAATGGCAGTTTCCACATTGCCTTGGGGCTTTAGATGGCATTCTCTAGCAAAAAGTGGCAGCACATACCTGAACTACAATGGCAGCTTTCTTTCATAGCATTCGTTTCATGTCTCACATTGGTAACGCCTACAGCGTGACCTCATCAGAAGCTCCTATTGCATTCTGCCAGCCAGTATTGGCTGGAATCAAGTGTGTCAGTGTCAGGGAGGGTGGGGATCCTCCCCCTATAAAAGGGCCTGACACTACGCTGCCAGTTATTCTAAAACAACTTCTACAAAATACATTTCCAAACACACAGATAACGTGATCATAAACAAGCATAAACCCCACACGGTCCACCATGCTGCTTTGAGAGTTTGCCATGACTTGCCTAGAACGCTATGAAGTCGTGATTCGTGACTTGAAGTGATGACTTACCGGCTCAGAAACTTGCCTGGAACGCAGCATTAGCTTAACTGCCTGCAGAAACGAGCGAAAAAATTCGGTCACCAGGCGCTTTGTTCATGGTCTCTTCAGTTGTTCGAGTTGTACTGCTCAGACTAGCCTGTCACCAAACAGCTAGTCTGAGTGGCTGACTGTTGAAAATAGCAATATTTTCAGCAGCTAGCCAAACCGAGTGGCAACACTCAGCAATACCCCACTGAAGTAGAAATACTTTCCCCGAGTAGCAATACTCCCAAAAGTTAGCTTCACCACGCTAACACTGCTCAGAGCAGCAACACTCTCAAACACTAGCTTCACCAAGCTAACGCTTTTCAGAGTAGCGATACTCCCGCTGTACACAACCTGAATGGAAGTTGCAACACACTTCGGTCCCGCTGTCCTCTAGCCCCGCCAGGTTAGCAATAGCATACACCAGTGCAGCATAACGCCAAGGCCACACCGCCCGCAGAAGCGCCGTGAATAGCCTCGAAGCGCCGAGGAGTGAAGCCAGTTTCCTTTCGGTGCCCATGTTAACTGATTGTGTCATCCACACCGGCTGCGCCGCCGGCCCTGCAGCGATCATTTTGGCGTCTGGTCTATTTTCTCGCAGCACGAGCTGCGAGCGAATGTGTCAAGTCGGGCAGTTACCCATGATGGAAAAACAACAGCTGGGAGCAGAATCACAGAATCACTTGTGAACCGGTGCGGAGAAATGCGCGTCTGATGTGAACGGAGGTGCTCTGGCTTGCTCGAGAATTTCGGTGCGCTTCGCAGGCAGTGTGGCCCTGGCGTAATGCTTGCTTTACAGCTAATTAAACCCTGCGAGTGAGCATGGCTGCCGCTAATGTTCCAACAAAAGCAGAAGTGAAAACACAGGCACAAGCCTGACCCTGTGGTAAGTTCAAATAAACACAAGAAGTTTGTGCTCTAGAGAAAGGATCAACACTCAGTGAATAACCTAAGCCCTATGGTAAGCTAATATGACAAGGCTTAACTACACAAACCAGTGAGCAGTGATAACTAGCATGTCTTTGGGGTCATTGGGTGGGAACCTCCTTTCACCAGTGTTTCGTCTAGTTCGTCCCACAACACCTCCAGGAGGCTAGACAGTGATCTCTGGCGTCCCAGAGACACTCCCCTAATGCATGGTCTCACTGCTCCCCTCCCCGCACCAACCCAATAAACCTCCTTTACCTTACTTACACATGGCTTTCTCAGCCCAAACAGCACTGCCACCTTCAACCAAACCCAGGCTCCGTACATGCGAGCTCCAGGTAGAAGTAGTGCTGATACTACCTTTCCTAGCACATTCATCATACTCTATTTCACACACTACATAGCATAATTACAATATAAGCTAAAGTCAAAGGAGCTAAATAAACTTACAGGATCAGCAAACACACTCACCTTGCCGCATGGCCTCAAACAAAATGGATTCAAATAGGCCACTCCCACACTTAAATAACCTTCCTCTTCCTGGACTTCCTCCTTACTTACACATGGCTTTCTCAGCCCAAACAGCACTGCCACCTTCAACCAAACCCAGGCTCCGTACATGCGAGCTCTAGGTAGAAACAGGGCTGATACTACCTTTCCTAGCACATTCACCATACTCTATTTCACACGCTACATAGCATAACTACAATATAAGCTAAAGTTAAAGGAGCTAAATGAACTTACAGGCACAAGCACACTCACCTTACCGCATGGCCTCAAACAAAATGGATTCAAATAGGCCACTTCCACACTTAATAACCTTCCTCTTCCTGGATTTCCTCCTGACAGGAAGTGGATCTCTCCACCTGATCTCAAGGAGTTATGTGCCCTGCTTAGTAGTTCCCCCTGCTGGCCCCCAACTGACATTATTTCTTCTCTTATAGATCCACTGGCTACATTTAATTGCTTCATCTGACATTTCCCTCACTGTCTTCCTCAAACTCTGTCCCCGCACTCCAAGTTCCCCCAGGAGCAAGACAGCTGATCTTGCTATGAATCCCCTACACCCCACTTCCACTGGACAAATAAAATATCGAACTAGGACACTCACCCGATGTGTGTGATGTGTCTCGGCTTGTGTTGTTTATTAAATAGCGATGATGTGAAGGTGATGAAGGAGACTCCGCTGACACCATCTTGCTTGTATACAGAAAAGGTTTATTACAAGAAGTACAGCATCAAATCAAGCACCTAGGATGCCTGTGAGAGAGTTTGAAGCCAATATGAACTACTCTGAATAACAGCTCCAAATACCCTGCTTATATAGGTTGGTTGTTTTTGTGAAATGTGAGACAAAGTAAAACAGACGACAGAGAGACACCCTAGTTGGACTTCACCAGTCCTTGACCTGGGCCATAAATACCTTCTTGACCCTGACCATATACTTCTTGACCCTGGGCCCCTAACAGTAGTGCTTCAGACACCACACTTGAAACATGCCCAAGCCGCTGGGCCCTATTTAGATGGTCTAAAGCGGACAGCGGAGGGCGCATAATCCATGTCGCAAGTGTCATTGCTATTTAGATGCAGGCGCAGTTGTCATTTTCACGCCCTGCGCCCTCTTCGTCTAACTAGCAAATGAACTTGTGCTTCTCTGGGTGTGTTGGTCTAAAAATGAGGTATGGTCAGGAGCAGTCATGGCGCGTTGCTAGTTAGATGACGTAAAAAGCAAATGCGCCAGTGACCAACAAAAACCTGGTCTAAAGCCAACGGTGCAGTATTTCGCTGTTAAACAAGTTAGTAATACGCGTCTCTAGGCAGGTGCACAACGCACGTGCATTCTGCTCAGACACACACGGAGCAGCCACACATATGCAAAAGATAACAAATAAAAATATGATTACAGTGTGAAAGGTTATTATTGTGCAAAATTTTAAAATATTTATCAGAAACATGTCTTAATGGTCAGTCATTAATCAGAATGATCTAATCGCAGGAATAATGATCATCATAATCTGGGAGGTCCAAGCTCGCAGTGTCCTGGCGCAACAAGCCTTACAGAAAGAAGCACCCTGTGGCAGGCAGCTCCATGCTTGACTGTGAGGGAATGGAGAGCCACGGTCTCCGCAACATGCCTCTGGTGGAGCCCATGGTGGCGGCACATCTCCACCCGAAGACATCGCTGTCCTTGCCGGGGGCCACACTCCCAACAGAGCGGACCGTTTCCGATAAAGCATACAAGGCGGCCGCACTGATGGCTCGAGCCCTGGTTTGTTTCAGCCAGCAGCTAAAGTTTACAAGAATTTGCCAAAAATTTAAGATTTGTGGCAAACTACACACAGCTTTCATTTTAGCTTGTTCTTAACAAGCTGTTTGCTTACTTAACATGCACGCTGTGGTCACTGGTCATAAAAAAACATGCACAGGGAAATATTGTTGTTTATGCTGAAATATGATGCACATTTATGCTTGTTGAACAAGTAGTACTTATTACCTCCGACAAGGATGTTATTTTTTTTGGCTTCTTAACTCGTGAAGGTTTTATTGCACTTAGAATCATGCATACCGCTTATCTCCAGGTGGACTCCTCCGCTTGGTTCTGTGTATTCTGCGCTCCGCTCTGGTCCACTCCATCATAAATTTTATCCCGCTCCACTTGCTCACCACTCCGCTCAAAAAAACTGCGTCGTATTACCCTAACCTGTAATCTTCTATTCACAAATAAAACATGAGCTTGGTAGATTCTCCGGGGAAGCCCTCTCCCCGCAGTTAGGGACCGTTCTCCACGGTACCACTGTCGGCAGGGTGGAAACAAGTCAAAGTGTGGAGGAGACGGACCAGGTTAAGCAGCTGACCTCCGGGAAAGTCCTCTCACCTCTCCCCGCAGTTAGGGACCATTCTCCAAGGTACCGCTGCTTCTCTTCTCAGTTTCTTTTCTGAAGTACACAGTAAACTCCATAGTTTTGAAAGAAAATAGTGTGGGTGTGCACAGGTGCAAAGATGCATTCTGGGTGGGGCATGAGCGACCGACCGGAGCAAAATTGGAGTGAGAGATAAGGCTCCACTCCACCTTTTAAAAAAAATAGCCACTCCCCGCTCAGCTCCGCTCCGCTCACATGCTCTGACGCCAATTATGTTGCGCCTTGTTAGTTCACCACACGGAGCATTTAACCTGGCAACAACTGCAGCTGGCTCAAACGTGGTTGGTCAATATCACGTGGACTACAAACAGCCTACAACCGGAAACCAGGGCTCTTCAGCTCTTCTTCCGGAGGCAAGATCTTCGGGGTTTGCCTACAGACGCTACATTCACTGAATGTAGAAAAAAAACATAACACCTATTTCTGGTCCAACTTAAGCCCTGACTAAAACATGCATTCTGGTCTGGTGCACGGCTCATAAACCTACCACAAACTGCAGGACACAAGTAGAAATTAATGTATTTTCAACATAAACCATTTAGACCTTGAGCTGTTTTTCTTGGTTGGTTGATTGGCAGCTCCGAAAGGTAAGTCCACTCTCTGTTCCTATCCAAGCTGTAAATGTCACAGAGGCAGGAGGGGAAGGCTTGCAGGTCTTAATAAACTATATCTGCGTGTGTGTGTGTGTGTGTGTGTGTAGCCCCCTGGCTTTTGGTGAAGGCTGCTTTCTAAAATGGAAACACTGATTAGATCAGAGTACTGATGCTTCATTTCCACTTACGTATGTGACCAGTGTCTATAGATTGGTAAATATACAGATGATGCCCTAGTGTTCAAAGCAAGGAGGTGCATTTATTTACGGATGGATAGAAACCTGTTAGAAACTACCCATAGCCATGGGGCAGGCTAATTTTGTCCATTTTTCACCATCCCATAGTTTGCAATATGCGCTTGGAACAAAAACAGGACCAGTATTGGATGGCAACAAGTAAGTGAAGATATTGGCCTACCTGGTACATGGCATGTTTTGTGAAATATTTATTAAAAAGACATGAATGGCTGGATGAGTCATATGCCTACACTCTAGTATCCTATGTTAGCTAACCTGTGTTGCAAACCTATGGAGAGTTAGGGTTAAAGGATGCAACACAATGCCAATGTGAACAAGCAAACACTGCAATTTAGTGCTTAGTGTACCATTTAATACCAGGTTCAGACACGATATCAGCTCGATTATAGCCTGACGCGGTGTCATACATTGTCAGCTCGGACATGCTGCTCTGTTAGATTCTCCACAATTCAGTCATTAAATTCATCTCACTGACACCACACAGCTAGCAGTTTAATTCGCTGTACACCGAGTAGCAAAAGCATTTTAAACAATAGCTTTGGTTAGCTAGTTAGCTGAGGCGTACAACTAAACGCTGGGTGTACAGCCTAACTTTAGCTCCTACAGCCATCTACTCCACACATCAACACTCAGTAGCAGCTTCTTAGTTTGTTTTTACACAACAAATTCACAACTCATAAAGCATACTTACAGGTTGTGATCCTGAATCTTACTTAGGCATAACGTAACATGGTTCAAGATCTTCCTCAAAGCTCAGGATGACATCATTGAAGCTCTGAGGATGTTTACAGATAATTTTAGAGTAACATGGAAAAACAGAAATGCTTGACTAGGTTTGTGTGTGCTTCCTATTACTCAAAAGCATTCACAATAAGAAACATTCCAGGGTTGAGATAGCACATTTTGACAAGTATAAAGCAGATAGTTACAAGCTACCACCTACAGAGAATGCACTGAAACAGCTTATTGATAGGGGAGCTGGAAGCTCAAGTTTGGAGCCAGGCAAGCGTTCAGCAGCAGGTTGCTTTGAACCCTCTGCAAAATGGGTAAAGGCTAGTTAAATTACCAACTCCTTGGCCATCACTGAAATGGTGAGATGCCACCACAAAGGAGACTGTTCAACACAAAGATGTTCCTGTAGGCCAAGAGACTTACAATGCACTGACTTTTGCTTTTGCAGTAAACAGTGTGAGAACGATGAGGACTCAGTTTCTTTAGCGAGAATTACGGCATTATGCTTGGATGCCCCCGCGCACCAGTCAAGTTTCTCTGACTTCTCTTCCATCCCTGTCTATGAAAACATGGATGCTTCACACACAGAAGATCTGTACAATCAGTACAGTTTCAAGATTAGAATCACCAATTCAGTATTTGACCAAATATTTCCCCTTCTGTTCCTGAGATATGACACTGAATAATGACCAGAAAAGTCTTTTTGTAGCGAATTATAGTGTCACAGTGATGTTGATCTTTGTCCTTTTGGATATAAAATGTCATCAGTTCATCATTTTATCCTATTGGACATTTGTGTAAAATGTTGGCAAACAAATTCTTACGTTACAGCTATAAAGATGTTTTATGAGGTCAAAGTGACCTTGACCTTTGACCTTCGACCACCAAATTAAATTAATTCATGTCCAAGTGATTGTTCTTAGTTTATGTGAACATCTGAATAAATAAAATGCATATTAAGTCATTAAGTAAACACCTGCATAGCTTTGAACTTGACATTTAAAAAAGAAAAATCCCAAATGGCCGCCATAGTGAGTTTGAAAAAAGATTAGCTTTCAAATTCCTCATGTTCTAATGATTCCAAAAATGTATAGGTTATAGATTCCCCAAGAATTTTGAACAAAAATACAGTAGGAATTGGACCATACCTTGCTGTTCTGTGTTTTTGTCATTTTCCTTTTTCAGAACAAGACTCCAGCTGTCTACTTTTAAAAAGTAATTATTAATTTGTTGTTGTTATTTATAATTATTCTTATATTGTTTTATAATTTTTGTTTTGACAAACAACTGCCTGTCACTCTCTGGTGATATAGAGCTAGTTCATTTTTATAATTCTGATATTAAATAAATAAATAAACTGTACAAAACAAAGATTGTGGTTGATACCCACTGCTGTCTTGACAGTTTGTTTCTGGGGTAGATAATGTGACGCTGCAGAGGGAAGGCCTCATCTCCTACAAACACTTGGGGTATCTCACCAAGCTGGGGAGTTCTAGGAAAGCTTCTGTCAGATGGGTTGTGGTGTGTGCTGGCCTCAGGGGCTCTTCCACAAACAGACTCCCTCAGGGTCCCGCCATCAGCCCCTTTCCCATAGGTACTGATGTCCACCATCCTGAACAGTAGTTGGCATTCACTACTACCAGCAAGACAATTGAAGGGTGAAGAGGAAGGGGGCAAGGACTGTCCCCTGTGGAGCCCCTGTGCTGCAGACTACCACATCAGACACACAGTCACGAAGCCTCACATACTGTGGTCTGCTGGTGAGGTAGTCGATGGTCCATGCAGCCAAGTGGCGGTCTACTCCAGCTCCTTCCATCTTCCCCCTGAGCAAAGATGGATGTATTGTACTGAAAGCACTGGAAAAGTAAAAAAAACATGACTCTCACAGCACCTCCACTGTTCTCAAGGTGAGACAGTGATCGGTGGAGCAGGTAGATGACTGCGTCATCCACCCCAAGGCCTGTCTGATATGCGAACTGCAGGGGGTCCAGTTCTGTTCTAACCAGAATTCGGGGGTAGTTCAATATAATCCTCTCCATGGTCTTCATCAGGTGGGAGGTCAGGGCTGCAGGTCTTAAGTGGTTGGGCTCCCTGGGGTGTGCAGTCTTTGGTACAGGAACCATGCAGGAAGTCTTCCACAGGACAGGTCTTCCTTCTCCAGACTGAGGCTGAGGTTGAAGATGTGCAGAACCATGTGACAGAGCTGGACTGCACAGTCCCTCAGTAGTCTGGGGCTGATGCCATCCGGACCAGTAGCCTTTCTCGCCTTGATCTTCATGAGCCCCCTCCGCACCTGGTCAGCTGTTATGGAGAGGCTGCACCGGGGGGTGGGGGGTGACTCCAGCTGAGGAAGACGGGGGGAGGGAGGTGTGAAGTGGAGAGGGGTAAAGAGGTGAGGGGAGGGTGCAGCTGATGTCCCTGATGTCCTGAAGGAGGGGGAGGAGGTGTGCCAGAAAGGGTGACAGGGCCCTGGGTCTGTGCTGTGGTCGGTGTTGGAGGGAGAGGGTAGCCTGAGTGTCAGACTGAAGCTCCCAGAACCTTCAGTCTGACATGGCTTCCATTGAAGGCGATTTACAAGGGGGAGGGAATTTGATTTTTCCCTAACCAATCAGTAGAGATCAACGACTCACCCAGAATCTGACGTCATTAGTATCCATGCCTCGGGGGTGCCGAAAACAAGCGAGCATTGCCCGTTTAAAATGTCTCCGTCGTCGTGCACGCCCAGCTGCATCGCCGTTAAATCCAGTTTAGCAGCTTCCTTAATTTGGTCCTCCATTAACGCGAGTAGTGGCGAAATACCTCGATAGCATCGTTAATGTGGTCTGTAGGATCTGTAGCAGTCGCCATTGTTGCTATCCTTACCAGTTACCCACCGGCATACAGCTTGACATCAGCGTGGTACTGACTGGATAATCGCTAGACCCCCAGCATTCATTGTATTATCCGTCCATCGTTTGGACGAGATAAATCGCAAATTCATTGAAGTATGCCAGACCAGAGATGCAAGCCTACTCAGTTGAGTGGGCGGGGTCTATGGTCTGGAACCAGGCTAGGGAGAGGGAGCAGAATCAAACCTGTTGAAAAACAGGTTTAGTTCATTCGCCCACCCCCAGTCTCCAGACTCTGGGCCCTGTTTGTGTGGCCAGAGATTGTGTTCAGGCCTCTCCACACCTCTCTTACATTGTTGTGTTGAAGGCACTCCTCCAACTTCCTCCTGTAGCTGTCCTTGCCCCTCCTTAATTCTCTTTTAAGGTCCCTCTGGACCCTCCTCAGCTCTTCTTTGTCCTCTCTCATGTTTGCATACAGCAAGTCCAGTGTTCTGCAGTCCCTGGTGTGGCAGTCCACATACTGTGTGAAAGTGGGGAGGGTGGAGGAAAGGGAAGCATGATTTAACTCAGAGATGAGGAGCTGGGAGTGCGATGTTTGGAGCTGAGACACAACAATGTGTAAGAGCTCACAGGCTGCTGCAGCATCAGCCAACAGCAGGATGTACACCGTTATTGCGATGACTTGCGATAACTCCCTTGGGAGGTAGTATGGCCGAATGCTAATCGCTAGCAGCTCTATGTACAGTGAGTAGATCGATCAATTTGTGAACACGGAGTAGGAACAGCAGTTTAAGGTAAATCAACTCTCATTCAATTACTTGAATATGCACATCAAATAATCAATATGCACAATAAAACTTGAGTATGCACATCAAATAATCATTATGCACAATAAGACTTGAGTATGCACATCAAATAATCAATATGCACAATAAGACTTCAGCTGACACAGATATATTTCAGCGTCAACAATTGTACACTCCCAAATACTCGGTTCAGCATGAACACAAATCATGACCCCAGCGCCCACCCACAGTTCATTGAAACCCACGTCTGGGTTTGAGATTGAGTCCAGGGGGAATATGAGTGAGAGAGAGTGTGTGTGAAGGGAATGTGTGGGTGTAGTGGCAATGGGGGCAGCAAGTGGGGTGAGAGTTCTTGTGGGCTACAGAGAGCCCCCTACCAGCCTGGCAGGAGGGATGCGGCTCTTCAGCAATCTGTCAGTCTGTAGGCTCTAGGCCTGCTCCTTAGCTCGCCATCAGTCAAAACCCTGGCCTGGAGAACAGGACCAAAGTTCCCATAAATCACAATGTACATTAATTCATATCATTACTAAATAGTAATCCAGTGTACACATAAATCACAATGTACATTAATTCATATCATTACTAAATAGTAATCCAGTGTACACATAATTCAACAAAGCACTAGTTGCACTATAGTTAATTTTCCAATTATTCATCATTTAGCAGTAGAAAAATAAATAAATACCATTTTCATTCATCACAAATCATAAACAACATTTACAATATTGTTTAACAGGCATGGTACATATACTGTATATCACCAATACAATCAAACTCACATGACTTCAGTGCTTACATGCCTAGCAAAGTGCTTGTTTAGCCATCAGTTATCATTGAAACGAGAAAAGTAGCGAAGTTAGTGCAACCAACCTGTAGCTCGTCTCTCATGCAGCTTCCCCACTGCTCCTGCTGAGATTGAACCACAGCGGCTGAATACATACACGTGATTGGCCACGACGACGTCAACCCATGTGACGTCACCACGTCCTAACATCAATAACTAGACGTCTCTTGATGTCTCGTCAATAAAATGGGATTTATCACCCGGGTTACACCCTCCCCACTTAAAACCATGCAACTCTGGTGCATGCTAAACCACATGGACACGGGAACATACAATAGTGTCGGACACAGGACTGGTAAAAGCTTCACCTCACGCATCTGCCAAACTATGGAAAAGTGTTTGCACGACAGAGATTAAAGTTTTACCCAACCCGAAGTACTGCAGACGCTTGAGTGGTTGTCGCTGCCTCGAGGAATGGCGAATAGACTGGACCAGCTCAACAACATCTACATCATCCCCACCCCCAGAGTTTGTGACAGCGACAGGTGTTTCCGCGGCCGAGTTAGAGGATGTCTCTACTGGGCCTCCGAACTCCACATCTTCCTCAGGTGGCAGTGTCTCAGGAGTGGGAATGACCTCTTCAAGTTCCGGTAAGTGCTCTCCATCTTCCTCCTCAAATCCTCCAGAGACATCATCCTCCTCAGATCCTCCAGAGACATCGTCCTCCATCCTGAGCAAGGGTGGATCCACCACATCTGTCACCAGAGAGGACTACCCAACATCCGGCAGGTTCCTCGCAGGTGAGTGCACTGGTTCAGCTCCTACAGGGTTGGTGGACGAAGATTGAGCGGAAAGGGGTCCGATTACACTGAACTTTACAGGTGCTGGGATTAAAACCTGAGAAATTCTCCCTTCCTCCTCTTCTTCGCTCAGATAATCCTCTGGGTCTACAACCAGCTTCTTCAGACTATGACTTTGAGGTCTGCGTGCAGCACGCTCTGGCAGGGCTTTTCTTCTAACGTAGCGGTCACATGTCTTGATTTTCTTTACTACATCTGCAGCCATGCGTGGCCAGAAGAACCGAGATCTAACGAGGTCGAGCGTTCTTTCAACCCCCATGTGCCCCATATCGTCACGGAGACTGGTGAGAACTACTTGGTGCAACTCCTCCGGTAGCACAAGCTGGAACGACAGATGGTCTCCATCCTGCCTCCTCCTGTACAAGACGTTGTCTTGGAGTTCAAGGTGATTCCTCTCCCTTAACAGAAGGCCCAGGTCTGGCAGTTGTTGTCATACTGTAGGAGGCACACTCTCACCAGTTTCGAGTTGAGATATGACTTCCCTGAGATTGGGGTCAGCTCTCTGATTCTCTCGGAGGTCGAGCAGGGACAGTGAGGTCACAACTGGCGATCCTTGGAGAGACTCGCTGGCATAGCAGTCAGGGATGACAGAGGCTGACATGCTCAGCGACTCCACCAAGGAACTGCAGGTCTCGGAAGGACCTGAAGCTCTCACCAGACAGCTGTGACATATGGCGGCCACAACGTCTGGATCAAGTTCAGCCGCCCAGTCATCAACATGGTCACAGGTGAACTGCTGGAACATGTCCCATTCCTTTTGACAGCAGGCATCAGATGGCTGGTGATGGGGTCTTCGGGAGAGTGCATCAGCGTCTCTATTTTGGCTGCCAGCTCGATACTGAAGTTTAAAATCAAAGTTGGAGAGGGCAGCAAGCCATCTGTGACTGGCAGCGTCAAGCTTAGCAGATGTCAAGATGTACGTCAGTGGGTTGTTGTCCGTTACGACCACAAAACTCTCCCCATACAGATAGTCATGGAATTTTTCTGTTACACTCCACTTCAGAGCCAAAAATTCCAGCTTGTGGGCTGGCTATCGAGATTCACTGGCGGACAATCCCCAACTGGCGTATGCTATGACACGTAACTGTCCCTCTTGTTCTTTGTAGAGTGCTGCTCCAAGACCTGTGGTGCTCGTGTCGGTGTGCAAGATATAGGGCTGCTTCGGATTTGCAAATCCAAGCACTGGGGCTGTCGTCAGTCTGTCGATGAGAGTCTCAAAAGTAAGTTGGCACTTTGCTGTCCATCTCTCATTGAAAAGTTGGTTGGCATCATGACTTGGAGAGGATGTTTCCTTGCGGCCTTTGGAACGGCCTGGGGTGTACCCCTTCGTCAGGTCATTCAACGGCTTTGCAATTGCAGCATATCCCTTGATAAACCTGCGGTAGTATCCCACAAATCCTAGAAAGGACCTTAGCTCTTTCAGCTTCTGGGGAACTGGCCAGGACTTCAGGGCACTTATTTTCTCTGGGTCGGTCTCCACACCCTGCTCAGAGACAGTGTGTCCAAAGTAACGCACAGAAGCTTGGAAGAACTTTTCAGGTGACAATTTGAGTCCATAGTCTTTGAGTCGGTGAAGCACTCTCAACAGTCGCCTTTCGTGTTCTTCAAGGGTGTCAGAGAAGATAATTAGGTCATCCAGGAAAACCAAAAACCTCTTTGAGATGCAAATCACCCATGCACCTTTCCATAAGGCGCTGGAATGTGCTTGGCGCATTGGTTACGCCTTGCGGCATCCGATTGAATTCCCAGAGGCCTAGTGGAGTTACAAACACAGTCTTGGGTTTGTCAACTTCTGGCATTTCAATTTGGTAACACCCGGATTTGAGGTCGAGGACGCTGAACCAGCGTGAACCGGTGAGTGCTGTGAATGACTCCTCCAAATTTGGGAGTGCATAGTTGTTTTTGACAGTGTGGAGGTGTAATTTGCGATAATCGATGCACAGCCTCACATCCCTGTTCTTCTTACAGATGACCACAATGGGGGAAGAGAAAGGTGATTCAGATTCTCTTATCACTCCTGTCTCCAGCAGGTCCCGCAGATGGTCACGTACTGCCTCAATGTCGTGAGGATGAATGGGCCGGGCTCAATGTTTAAATGGGGTCTCATCATGGAGGCGGATGTGATGCTTCACACGATCGGTACATCCGAAGTCAAGATCATGGTGTGAGAATACCTCTGGGATCTGCTTGAGTTTGGAGACTACTCGTTCCTTCCAATCCGGGGGAATTGGAGAATTTCCAAAGTCAAACTTCAGATTGATTTCTTCTGTACTTTGTGCATCAGAGGTGGAGACATTGTGAGTCAAAATTTGGAGTGACACAGAGAGTTCAGCAATGATGCCCAATGGCTGAAGGATGATGCTCTGATCCGATTCATTGGTGACCACGACGGGGATCCAGTGAGGTGCGTGGCTGGCCAGGGCAACAAGACAGTTCTTTACACACAAACCTCCAGGCAGTGGGGTGGATGGCTGTTCAATAAGAGCACACCTGTCGGCTGGTGGTGGATTTGCACCATGGATGACCATGGTGCAGCCTGCTGGAACTTCAAGTGGGGATTTACTTGCCAATCTCACTGCACTGTTGTTGGCTCCTCGGATTTGCTGGTGCCGCAGCTGCAGCAAATGGAGGACAGCTCCGTAGCCATGACGGGATGATTTGTAGCTGGCACGCTCACTTTCCAGATGTTGCTCATAAAGCGGATCCAACATGGTTATCCCAATCAGGACTTGAGAATGAAATCCTGGTCTCACATCTGGGACCACCAGTGCCAGGGTGCACACATCCATATCAGCACCAATGAACTCTCTTGGGAATGTAATAGTCATTTCAATATAGCCCAAATATGGCACTTCCTGCCCAGCAGCACCCTCTACTTGTAGCAAGTCGCACAGTGGCTTGACAGGTTGATGTTGCAAAATGTTGATTGTAGATCGAAATGGGTATGGTAGTTACTTGCGATCCAGTATCCAGCAAGCATGAAAATGCTTGTCCAGCTATGCTCACTTGGCCAGTGCATCTGGACCTGATTAAACCTCTTGGCAGGGGAATAGCCTCGGCGGAAGTGGAACGTGAGCGGCCCATACACTTTGCTGGTTTCGCTGTTGTCTGCTTGATGGGACACTGTGGGTCCTCAGCAGTTCCTGTTTGTCCCTCAACAGGAACCTGATCTAGTTTAAAGACGAGGCACCGTGAGGGCTTGACCTTGTACATTTTCTCTGTTTCTCAGCAAACTGTTTCTTCTTCATAGCTACAAGTGAAGGGTTTGGATCGTTGTCACAGTTGGGTTTTATGTGTCCATCTTCTCCACAATTATAACAATAACCTGGCTTTGGGCCGGATGATGGAGTCTTGTGAGAGGGACGAGAGGCTACTTTGCTGGATTTCATGCTTTCACTGAGCCGGCTGACGTGAGTTGGATTGGATGACGTGGGCTGCTTCGGATGAGACTGGGCAGTAAGGGACGCCAGCTGCTTTTGAATGTCGGCAAGCTGCTGGGTTAGCTGCTGTGTGATGGTAGCCAGTGCGTTGAATTTAGCCTCTTCTGGAGTGGCAGCGACATATTGAGCATGCGCCCCGGCCCGGGTCTTTGAGCCGAGGTGCTGCTTCATACAGTACACTGAACCTTTGCAGCCCCTCGATCTTCCTCCGTTCGAAGTAACAGCAGCAACTCAGCAAAAGATGGGGGGTTAGACTTGCGCCGCTTGAGCTGGACTTCTGATATGAGCGTGTTGTCCCAGCAGCCACGACAAAACTGATTTAACAGATGTCGATTCAGTTCAGTGGCTGGGACTCCTCCCTTCTTCACAGCCAGATTTAGTGCAACCTGCAGGCATTGCAAGTATGCAGATGGGTTTTCACCCGTGTCCTGGTACAGCTCCATAAACTTGCCGTACAGCTCATCGCCGTCCTGGACCGTTCCATATGCGGAGTCAAGAATCTGGAGATAAACCATTGGTGGTGTTTCTGGCATGAGGTGCTTTACCATATCCCCTGCTGGTGGGAGTAAACTTTCCAGTATTTTCCTGGAGCGTTGTAGTTCTGAAACAGCAGGATCTTTCAATAGGAGCTCAACCCCAGATCGCCAGGCGTCACGAACAAAGTGGACACAACGGGGAAGATATATACTGGCTAATCAGACCATTAAAACACAAGAGAGATGACAGACAGACAAACACTACCAACTAAGCAATAAATAACAAAACAGAATAATTCCCCCAAAAAAGGTTAACTCAACTAAATTAACCAAACCAAAAATACCAAAACTAAATATTTAATAAAGACAAACAATATAACAAACAACAATATAACTAAACTGAAAATAAACAGTTCCTCCCTATGAGGTGGCAGGAATTGGTACGGCCCAATTGGCCACTTCCTGCATTTAACAGTTTCAGTTCCTGGGGCACATCCTTTGCTCGGGCGTGGCCAGATGTCCTTCAGGAGCAGCACCTCCACACTGGTAACTCAAGAAATGAAAATTAGAACAACTTAAAGAAACTAGTGACTGTACAAAAGTTAACCGAATGTGCGTGCTACAAATAGAAACTAATGTACTGTCAAAACTGTAAACAGGACGCATAGTGCGTCCAAATTCACACCTGTTTTCTCTATTGATTTTCTCCGCGACCGTGCGTCATAGCGAGAAGCCACGCGTATCACGTGAAACAGCAGAATCACGGCTTTCCGACAATACCGGAACTTGTCCAATGTTTTCACAGCGAAAAAAAATGATAAAGTTACACTAAAATCATGAATAACAGAGCTTTCATGCAGCTCTGCACACACATTACTCTTGAATGGATTACTCGCGAATGCAGGCTCGCACAGAAATGCCACGCATATCACATAAAAGCGCAGGAACAGAGCTTTCCACTGATGCCACACACATCATTGTGCTGTCATCCCATCACGCTGTAAATACAGATTGATTGTCTACAAAATAAAAACCTGACGAATTTCTTTACAATCCATTATACAGATCTTGTTATCAGTCACTTCATACAGTGAGGACTATCGTATCTTACCACGTCTTAGGCTTGCGTATGTTTCTCCCTGTCTATCCACATTTGTAGTCCGGCTTTCAAGATGCAAATATCTCTATATTGTCCAGTTGACACTCCATCAAACTTTGTATGACAAGACCAGCGTACTTCACCTTTGCGCACCCAGACAACTGCAGCCTAATTATGCATGCTGACAGGGCCGTAGTCACCATATATATTGAGGGGGACACGTGCCCCCCCACCAACAACAACAACAACAAACTTTGTTTACTACAAACAAAGTAGCAAATTTTATCTTGGAGGACATCATTGCACTTAGTTGGCTATTTTTCTATGCTCTTAGATGATTACTGTTAATTTATTATGCTGATCTGTTCTGTACAACATCTATTGCACGTCTGTCCGTCCTGGAAGAGGGATCCCTCCTCAGTTGCTCTTCCTGAGGTTTCTACCGTTTTTTTCCCCCATTAAAGGGTTTTTTTTGGGGGAGTTTTTCCTTATCCGCTGTGAGCATCCAAAGGACAGAGGGATGTTGTATGCTGTAAAGCCCTGTGAGGCAAATTGTGATTTGTGATATTGGGCTTTATAAATAAAATTGATTGACTGATTGATTGATTGATTGATTGATTGATAAATATTGCATGTTTCTTTCAGATAAAACACATTTTTGACTTGTGAATGAGTCAGTGGAATTTCTTGCAATAATGAAAAAATACTGGCAATCATGTCCGCCTGGCACAAACCACATGTTTTGGACAACTGTGAAGTGACAGAATGTCCCAGCATCATGGTTCTTATATTGCCAGATTCCAGAGAGTCTCCCCTCTTCATATATGG
This sequence comes from Epinephelus fuscoguttatus, assembly GCF_011397635.1. Lineage (NCBI taxonomy): Eukaryota > Metazoa > Chordata > Actinopteri > Perciformes > Serranidae > Epinephelus > Epinephelus fuscoguttatus. The sequence goes on along the minus strand of NC_064767.1, from coordinate 37,338,884 downwards.
CAGAGTATGTCTTTTTGCAATTTGCTATGGTGAGATACATGTAAAAATGTAAGAATTTAGTCACATGGATTTGTTTTTTTTCATTGATAAAAAAATTAATTAATTAATTAATTATATTAATTAATTAAAAATTAATATAAAATACAGGCACATAGAAGGACATGCAATGATGGCAAATCTGGATAGCCCACAATGTCCTGAAAAAAACAAGATATAGCATGTGTATGTAGCCTTTATAATGACTGTGATATGAGCTTAAAAGTAAAGGCAGTAAAAAATACCCCAAAAACGCCTAGGGCCCATAGGGTTAACATAAGGAGATTGGTGCTCATCCAGGGTTTTTTTTATGTCTTTAAGGCAATTATGAAGTTTAGTTAATTGATCTGTTTCTTCTGGCTTTATCGATAAATACAATTGTGTATCATCTGCATACCAAAGGAAATTTACAGAGTTATTTCTCATGATGTTACCTAAGGGAAGCATATATAAAGTGAACAGGATTGGTCCGAGCACAGAAACTTATGAAACTCCAAAACAAATTTTAGTATGTAGAGATGATTCATCATTAACATGAAAACAATCATGTGTATGTTATTATCTGATTGTTTATTGTAGGCGATTTTAACAATCATGTTGACGTTGATAATTACTTCATGTCTACCGCCTTTATCTCATTATTAGACTCCATTGGCTTCAGTCAGGGTGTACATGAACCCACTCATTGTTTTAACCATACCCTCGATCTAGTTCTGACGTATGGAATTGAAATTGATCACCTAACAGTCTTTCCACAGAATCCCTCGCTATCAGATCATTATTTAATAACTTTTGATTTCTTTTAACTCAATTACACACCACTCAGCAACAGTTACTACACTAGATGTTTATCACATAGTGCTGTTGCAAAATTTAAAGGAAAGATTCCACCAATGTTGAATTTAAGAACTAGATCGAGGGTGTGGTTAAAACAGTGAGTGGGTTTATGTACACCCTGACTGAAGCCAATGGAGTCTAATAATGAGATAAAGGCAGTAGACATGGAGTAATTATCAACGTCAACATGAATGTTAAAATTGCCTACAATAATAACTTTATCTAATTTAAGAACTAAACTGGATAAAAACAGATTCAGAATATGGGCCAGGTACACTATAACAAATAAAAGTGGCTGCATGGTTTTCCAGGTCGGATGTAAAAGACTAAGAACAAGGCTTTCAAAGGAATTATAATCTAGTTTAGGTTCAGGGCTGATTAACAGACTAGAGTTAAAAATGGCTGCAACTCCCCCTCCTCGGCCGCTGCCTCGAGGAATGTGGTATTATTATTACAGGGAGGAGTGGATTCATTTAGACTGACATATTCATCTTGACACAGCCAGGTTTCAGTGAGGCTGAGTAAATCAGTATGATTTTCTGATATTAACTTGTTTACTAACACTGCTTTAGATGTTAAAGGCCTGGGGCCTCATTTATAAAAGAGTACTTAGGATTCATACTAAAAGTTGATGTGCATCCAAAAGCTGAAAATGGCGTGCGCCAAAAAATAATCTGATTCATAAAACCATGTGCACACACACTTGCACGCAGTGTTCTCTTTATAAATCACAGACCTCCTGGAGTTGTGCACACCAAGATCCGCCTCATATTCTGCCCTCTACACGCCATAGTTCAATCATAAATGGTCATGCAAATCACCTCATGAATGCGATCTGCATATAAATAAGCCGGCATGCGAGTGTTCTCTTGTTGTGAGTCACAGCGACAGGTGTGAGAAGCGAACCAAAAAACAGAATTTCTCCGAGACTGAGCTCGAGACCTTTTAACGGGAGGTGGAGGACTGAAGAAAGATTTTATTTGGTGGCCACAGCAGCGGGATCACTAATAAAAGAAAGCAAAAAAAGTGGCAACACATCAACGCCGCTGATGCTGTCAGCTGTGTCTGTGGGACTGCACGGACAGTGACAGAGAAAAAAAAAGTGGTCTGATCTAAAGGTAGACCAAATATTTCTACTCCTTTACAAGCATGTAGTTAATGTGTTGCTTTTAAATTTGGGGATGTTTGACATTGATGTGCGACATAAAGAATCACATTTATTAAAGGTGGAGGCAAAAAGGAGTATGTGCCAGTGCCATCTTGTGCAATTACGCATGAGGGTCACCGCAATATTTATATATTTATGGCAATTAGTCTGATCAGACACCCGGCCTGAATTACAGCATTAACCAGTGGTATCCCTGTCCCAAAATACAATGTATAATTTGAAATACAAATCAAAGATGAAAGTGTAATAGGCGAACACGTTTCTTCATGCCGGTTTTGTCATGAACAGCAAATGTCTAAGTAGGGCTGATGAAATGAGTGACGGTTGTGCTTAATGGCTGTATTTCGAGACATGATAAATGCACTGGAAATATTTAAGTAAATAAATAAATATATTCCATGCAGTCGCGCCATCGTCTCCCCCTCCTGCGCTCACAGAGTGGACAATGAGACGTTATAGGCAATGCGGATTAAATACGTATTTAGAAAGAATTTCAATTCAGGATTTGAGTTGATTTTACAATGTTTTTATGAAACAATTATCACTCACTCCAAGCACAAAATAAGGCTACTGGATTTAATTTCAATGATAATGTGGATCTAAGGTGGATATAGCGTGACATTAAATTTGTGTGAGACATCAATAAAAATCTGACTCCACTTCTCCACCTCGCCGTCTGCGTCGCCACTTCCCAGTGTCTCCAAAATGTGCACACGCATGACTCAGAGTTTGCTTACAGGTGCGCACATTCTCCCACCAAGTTTATGTTTATAAATCACAACCTTTGCGTGGGAAGTGGCGTACGCCACTTTCAAGCCCCGTTTTGTGCGTAAGCAAACTTTATAAATGAGGCCCCTGATATTTAACAGTCCACATTTAATTCTCCTGTTTTGTCTTTCTGTCACAGAAGAGGATTTTTATTTTTATTAGGTTGTTATGCATAACTCCTCTTTGTTTAATTTTGGATTTAGATAATTTAGGTGGTCGGGGGACAGACACATGACATTTGTATCAAACTATGGGTGGGTAACTGCATTAGAAGCTCAGAGGAGTGTGTAAGACTGCGATTGTGATTCCTGAGGCACGTTGTTCAAAAGTAGAATTAAAAGCCAAGCCGGGCTGAGAAGGAGCGGCTATGTCAAGCCAGATATAACTTATTCAGGTAAGTGCACATTCACAGCTTTCTAAAAATAGACCACATAGGTTGATCACAGTTTCAATGATGCACCAATGGAGAGGACACGTGAGGCTTACTTCTCACCCAGTGAGCAGTGTGTCTTTATGGAGACTTATGAGGAGGTCAAACACATACACTCACCAACAGCCAATTTCACACCAGCAGAAGAACTTGCACTTGATCAAAACCATAGCAGGCTGATGATGGAGGGGATACGGGGGGACAGCTACAGACTGTCCCACACACAGAAACTGCCCTCTTCATTCAAGGTACATTATTCCAGTATACTGTACATGGAATCACCCATTTTATTCATTCATTAATCAGCCATTGGTGTTATGTGGACTGTCTGACCTTGGATTGTCTTGCAGTGTCAGGTGACACACTGACCCTTCTGGAGCCACCAGAAGATAATCCGGTGAGTATTATTCATTAAAGGCATATGCCTGACATGTCTTGCAAGCTTACACTAGGTCAGTACAAGTTCTATTTAATGTGGCAGGGTGAAGGCACATCTGCAGCAGTGATGGATGCAGCAGATGGGGAGGAGACTCTGTCTCTGGACTCCAGAAGGTCTGAAGTAACCTGTCAGTCTTGTGGAAATAATTAAGTCCATAATGTATAAGAAGTCAGTGATGTGGTTCTCATAGAAAATATATTCGTAGCAGGACACAGATGCTGAATAGCCTGACAGCCTGCCTGGAAATATAGAGTATTGCCTGAAGGACATCCATGGTGTCCACAATTGCTGTGATAATAGATATGTGTTGTACAGAATTCACAAACTGTCAGACAACTATATGCAAGTCATCTACAGAAGCAGATAGCGCTGGCAGATGAGAAGCTCCAGTGTGAAAAGAGAAAGCTGCAGAACATGGAGCTTGATAGACAAAAAAAACAAACTTAAGGAAACTGGACTTGGAAATTAAGAAACTAGAGAGAGAAGTAAGTGATTTTAATACACACTGTAAGCATGACTGTGATGCAATGTATTAATCAATGTTATTTCTCTCTTTCTCTCCCCAGCTCCAAGCAGACAGTGACTGATTACAGTATTTTTCATTTAAATAAAATGAGGTCAAAGAATATTGTGGTTTCCTCTTACTGTTTTCATTCATTAATGTAAAGAACACTGGAGTTGATCCAGTTAACTGGGAATGTAATTTGGGAAGATCATACAGTTATGAAAGCTAATATCCACTAATTGTGTGCTACCAATGCCAAATACACTTACTTGTATGTGTATTCCAACAATTAATCTTTTTATTGGTGAGGATATCTGCATGTCAAAGTATCCTTGGGCAAGATGCTGAACCCCAGATTGCTCCCAATGTTGTATGCGCCCTGTGTGGTAGACTGACGGCATTAGTGTATGTCTTAGAAGGTGGGGTGAGCAGCTGCACACTGCTTAGCGCCTTTATCTTAAAGGGATAGTGCACCCAAAAATGAATATTCAGCCATTATCTACTCACCCATATGCCGACGGAGGCCCTAGTGAAGTTTTAGAGTCCGCACATCCCTTGCGGAGATCAGCGGGTGGAGCGGCTAGCATACCTAATGGCAGACGGCGCCCCAGACTAACGTCCAAGAACACAAAACTGAATCCACAGAGTATCTCCATACTGCTCATCCATAGTGATCCAAGTGACATAAAAAGTTGTTTCGAAAAAGTCATTTGAACTCTGTTTTTAGCCTCACTGTAGCCTGTAGCTCTGACTGCTTCTCTGTGCTCCACGTTCACGTGTGCGCGCTCAGGGTGATCGGTCTCTGAAGAGCAGCAGTCTCGTCAGTACTGATGTCCAGATTCTCAAGTGCAGGCATCGCCAATTCCCAGTCTGAGCAGCAAAGACTTTCCTCATCCGTTGACATTGCTTTGCATTTGAAACAACTACACCACCAGGTTTCCAGTGCTTGACTCCGGTATTCTGTGGCTGGCTGAGGCTCATGAACTGCGGCGGCTGCTTCGTCCAGTAGCCTGAGTTCCATCCGTATACTCGGGCTCAAACAAATACGGCTCAACAAAGAAATGCTGTTCCTCCTCAGTTTCAAAGTCTTCAGACGTGTTGGGCTGTCCTTTGCTAAAAGACCGTAGTGCAAATTATCTTTTAGCTCTGTGGTTACTGTTGTCTCTCCCTGCGGTGCACGTGTCACGTGATGTAAACACAGGTGAGCAAAGCTCATGCTTTTGCTGGTCTCACACAGGCGCGCACACGTGAACCCGGAGCACAGAGAAACAGTCAGAGCTAGCTAACGGCGTCCCTACGTCGCCCTGGTCAAAATGGTCGCGCAATGATTACATCACATCCAGAGGCAGCCCATAACTTTACAAGAACCTTCCTCGTACTCCGCTCTCAGTGGAGACATGGCGGTTGAGAGGGCCGAGCGAGAGGACGTTACTGTAGTAGTTCCTGCCCTCCAGATAGTACCAGGAACTTCTTCAGTGGAAACGGGCCTATTAGTTCCTCAGTAACTACTCATTCATTCCTCATTAGTTCCCCAGTAACCACTCTAATTTTGTGTAGCTTAGTTCCTCAGTAACTACTCATTCGTTCCTCATTAGTTTCTCATTAGTTTCTCATTCGTTCCCCATTCATTCCTCATTAGTTCCCCAGTAACTACTCTAATTTTGTGTACCTTATTGTAAAGTGTTACCGGACGCTGAATTTTTATCACTCCATCTTTTTGTTTAGAATCATTATACAGATCATTCAAAGTTCTTTGGAGAATCAAATTCACTGAAAGTTAACATGAAAGTCACTCAGATAAGCTGTTTAAAGCCCATTTGTGACGAGACGAGTTATAACAGGCAACTACTTGCAATGCACCGTTGTGCAGCTTTCTAAAAGTCATCTCTATGTAACAACTCTCTGTACTTCCATTCTGATTTCCAGCTTTTCAGGCGTATTTGTGGCTGAATATAGTTTGTAGCGCCTTAAAATATGAATGAGAATAGTGATAGTGAGATGCTGGCTACAGTTGCACCTGTAGTAGTGATGAATGGCGAAAACAGAAACAAAATGAGCATCATTTTAAAAATACACCACAATAATATATATAACCGGCACCAATTAATCAGTCAATGAGAATGTGTGTGGGTGGGCATAAGCACACATAGCGAGCAGGGCTGCAACGATTAGTCGACTAATCAATGACTAATCAACTATTAAAATAATCGGTGTCTATTTTAGTAGTCAACTAATTGGTTTGAGTCATTTTTCATAGAAAAGTACTATTAAAGTACCCCAAAATACTCTTATTGCAGCTTTTTATGTTCAAATATTGGCAGCTTTACACACTTTCCCAAGACGGTGAACTAAAACCCTTTGGCGTGAGTACAAAACAAGACATTAGATGACATCATTTTGGGGTTTGGGCGAGACAGATCGACATTTTTCAACATTTTAACACATTTTTTGATAAAATGATTAATTGACTAATCAAAGAAAAAATCTACAGATTAGTTGACAATGAAAATAATCGTTAGTTGCAGCCCTAATAGCGAGCAGCAGCGACCTACTATCCGACACCAGCACACCGTGAGGATGGAAACAGGGCTCAGTGGGGACAGAGCACCTGCTGCAGCAAGTAAACACACTGTCTGCAGTCATTTTGACTCGACCAGCGGACTTTACTACAAGATGATTGGCTGGTGAATCAGGTGTGCTTTATATTCTAAAAACCAGCCAGTGGCATTTTGACCAGCTGGGTTGCGGGTGACACCATCAGCTGGCTTGAGTTGAGCTCAGTCTGGCTAATTCACACCTCTGCAACTTTTCTCTGCAGCGTTCTAAAACTGTTTGATCTCATCACTGATCTTTGGTCTGAACTGGGCTTAACAGGCCTAAACTAAAAAGACCCCCTTTGTGTCAACACAAACAAGCCAGACTACAAGGAAAGAAGTGCATTATTAGCAGCAGCACATGGCTGTACACTTATATAATACAGTGCTGAGGTTATGGTGGTTATAACCTGACAAAGAATATGCTTCCTGCTGTGGTATTCACAGATATTACAGGAGTGCACTTAGGGTCATGTGTGTTAAAAGGTTGTAATAAAGGTTTATTAAAGCCTGTACCAATTAACATCAGGATGATGAATGAAGTGGTTGGGAGTGTGTGTGTGTGTGTGTGTGTGTGTGTGTGTGTGTGTGTGTGAGTGGCTCAGCTGCTCATCAGGGATGGGTCTGGGTCCTCCCACCATTAATGATAAAGTCTGCACACACACACACACACACACACACACACACATATTGAAGCTGTCAGGCAGTGATCAGTCCAAGCTGGTCCATACAAAAGCATCACATGTTCTGGACAATGAACTGCCGCATTTGCATAGAAACTGAGTGAAGAGGCTGACAGAGGACGGCTGGGACTGATCAATGAAGACAGCTATGGACACTGCACTCACTTTCTCTCTCTCTGTCTCTCTCTCCCCTCTCTCTGTTTGTAATGCCTTGAGAAGCACATATATATGTATATACATATACATATATATATATATATATATATGTATATGTGTGTGTGTGTGTGTGTGTGTATAAATTAGGGCTGCAACTGACAACTAATTTGATAATCGATTAATCTGTCAATTGTTACTTTGAGTAATCGATTATTAATCAGATAAAAAGTCAAAAAATACATTTCTGTCCTTTCTAGCATTTTATTCAAAAAACGTATTCATCTTCTTGTACATTGCTCTTTCAAACAACTTGCAAATTGAAACTTGTGCTGAGGTGTTCCCATTTGTTTTTGTTTTTGTCTCAGTTTGTTACAGGCTAGCTCACTTTTTCTAAAGTGTTCCACGAGACATCTTGCAGCCCCAACCACTTTTTCAATGCTTGAGTGCTTCAGTGATCACCAGCTGCAAGGTGGCCAGCACAATGGACTGAGGACCACTCATGCTTCTCCTCAAGTACTTTTGTTGCAGCCACAATATTGACACCATTGTCATGCACAATAGAAATAATTTTGCTAAGGGGAATTTCAAAACCTGGCTACTACCTCCTCCAACCATTCTGCAATGTTGGATGTCGTATGTCTTTCCTCCAGTGGCATGGTTGTAAGGCAGATTGACTTCATGTTCTAGTCATCTCCAATGTAATGGCATGAAATGCCAAGGTAGGCTCCCATGGCTACACTTGTCCAAACATCAGTGGTGAAAGCAATTTCGCTCTGGGTGGCTTTTATGCCACTCTTCACTGCTTGGAATGTCTGCTTGTATTTCTTCTCCATCAGTTTGGTAAAATGGGCCCTCGAGGGAAGAGTGTAACTAGGGTTGAGGATGTGAATCATTTGTCTGAATCCTTCATCCTCCACCATTGACAGTGGCCTCATGTCAGTTACCAGCATATTCAGGATATCATCAGTTAGTGCTGCTTGCTGTGGTGTGCAGACCTTCTTCAGAGCAAAGTCACTAATGTTGGCTTGTTTCTTTCTGAAATGAGAGAAACCATATAATGAGTGTACATAGTAGCACCATTTACATGTAACTCAATACATAGCTTGTTGATTTATTTATTTATTTAGAGGACAGTGCACATTAATGAACATTGCTGTAAATGTGCCGGTGTTAGCCAAAGGCTAATTTTCAACTGCAGTCCTCTGGCATGATGTTAAAAAGACCTCAGGCCATTAAAAAACACAAAAACAGGGACACAAAAGTCATAATATGTAAAACAACAAATAGCAAACAAAAACAGGAACACATAAGTCATAATATGTAAAACAAATAAACAGATAGACAATGATTCACAATGAAAAACCAATACGTACAGTGCAACAATAATTAATAATTGAATAACTGCTGTAAAGACAAAGACAATTAAATAAATGGACATTGGGGTTGCAGCATGCACTGAGAATAAAATGGAAATTTAACTAATATATATTTGATCAGATATTGCTGAAATTTCTGTTGTGAAGAAATAAAGGATTCACTTTAGACTGCCTCTGAATAGTAGCATGAAATATTTCAGCAACTCCATAACATTAGTTATATTCAAGTGTCTCTCCAACCTAAATAGCTTTAAATAGCTTTATTAGTGGCCAGGCTAACGTACATTAATCCATTACGAAACGGACAGGAGATATTTCTATCTGTTACTTTTGTTTCGAAATTAGTAACTGTGCCTTCTCTTCATCATAACGGACACATTATCAGCCCTGACCAGCCCATTTTTAAGCATTTTTCTGTTGTTATAGCGCCACCCAGTTGCCAATTAGAGTTAAATTTCTCCAGTCACCTTGAGGCGTCCTGTTCTACATATCTACCAAGTTTAGTAAAAATCGATATGGCAGTTAGGCCTAGATAAGAAATTCGTTATCTAGCACCCCCATTTGTTTGATCAGGTCATTAAGGGAGGGGTCCCCTCAGATTCAAAGTTTACAAATTAAATCGGTTGTGACCCTACCATCTGAATGCAGAAATCAAGACTCATCAGACCAGGCAACGTTTTTCCAATCTTCTATTATCTGATTTTGGTGAGCCCGTGCGAATTGTGGCCTCAGTTTTCTGTTCTTAGCTGAAAGGAGTGGCGCCCGGTAGACTTACGCTGCTGTAGCCCATCTGCCTCAAAGTTTGATGTGTTGTTTGTTCAGACATGGTCATCTGCATACTTTGGTTGTAACAAGTGATTACTTTGAGTTACTGTTGCCTTTCTTGTCATCTTGAACCAGTCTGGCCATTCTCCTCTGGCATCATCAAGGCATTTCTGCCCAGAGAGATGCTGCTCACTGGATATTTTCTCTTTTTTGGACCATCCTCTGTAAACCCTAAAGACGGTTGTGCATGAAAATCCCAGTAGATCAACAGTTTCTGAAATACTCAGACCAGCCCGTCTGGCAGCAACAACCATGCTACACTCAAAGTCACTTAGATCACCTTTCTTCCCCATTCTGATGCTCAGTTTGAACTTCAGCAGGTTGTCTTGACCCTGTTTACATGCCTAAATGCTTTGAGATGCTGCCATGTGATTGACTTATCTGCTATTTGCATTAACAAGCAGTTGAACAGGTGTACCTAATAAAGTGGCCGGTAAGAATATACGTGTGTGTGTGTGTGTGTGTGTGTGTGTGTGTGTGTGTGTGTGTGTGTGTGTGTGGTTAGCTAAATGCTAAGTTAAAAAAATGATCCATTACTTACAACTTACATGTTGTGGAACATGTTTCATGTCACTGAGTGTCATTCTTGCTGCCACAGTAACCTATTCATAGGGATATCACCATCTCATTTTTGCTCTAAATCTGATTATGTTGGATGTGATTGGCTTGTGCCTCTGTCACATGACCATGCTCATTGCTGGACTGGAAACCAAGAATTAAATGAGCCTGTTGATGACCAGATTGTGACGCTGGTTATCCAAGATCATCAATCTCTGGCTCAGTGGAGCCAGGTAGTTAAAAGAGAGCCAGGCTGAGCTGAACTGGTACTCATAATATTTTTTCTTGTGTCATGCCATGTAGTAATTATTGTTTCAAATGAAAACACTGGCAAAACCTATACTGAAGCAACATTTTAAATGTATTAAATATATCCATAATTTGAAAAATTAAACATGAACAACTTCAGACATTATTGGATCAGGTTAAAGCCATGTGAGGAAGTCTTTTGTGATGCAGTTAGAAGGCCAGTGTGCTGCCTCAGGCTGGAGGCTGTTCTCTAATGAATAGAGAGCAGCTCCCAGCACTGTCGTCCATATGGGAGCAGCGGTCAAGGGTGGAGGGGAGCAGGATGGGGTTAATGAGGAGATAGTTGGTGGGAGGTTGGGTGACAGTGCATAGACATACACTCACCAAGTCACAATTGTCTACACACACCATTTTGTGTCCTGATGTGACTAAAAGTACTCCACAGCGTTGGAGGCCTGCTGCATCTGATGGCTGATCCAGAGCCAAAGCTTCAACGCAGATATGGACAACTAACAGTGATTTTAACTGCATGCACAAGGGGGCGCAGGATTGAGTTACTGCTAATTCTAACACAAAATTGCTACTGCTGCTTCTTCACATTTAAACACATCAACAGGCAGAACATGGGGTGGCTGTAACTGTGACGCAGTCACACTGACGTTAACGCTGATGTGTTGTATCTGCAGTAGGAGGAGTGTGATGTACTGGGTGTCCACTCTGGCGCTGTCACACAACAACAATGAGTAGTTCCTCCAAGTGTATATTATATATGTACAATACAACTGCAGGTCAGTGGCTATATCTGTCAGCATGGATATAATACCAGCACCACACATTCAAGGCCACATGCAAGCTAAATGACTTGCATGTGGCCTTTGACATGTGCGTTTCATGGTGGAACCAGAAATGTGCAGCTGAGGGTGCCAGTAATTTCCCTCAGGGTAAGATTGCTTGAGGCATGTCAGCTTATCATGAGAGGTTCAATACTCAAAAAAAAGATTAACAACCACTACTGATGTAAACAAGTAGAACAACTACTCTTTCACATTTTAGATGTAATCCATTCAAGCCTTGTTGATACTCAGATACTGAAGCAACACTGATATTGTTTTGGCAGTTTTGTAACTTTTTGTTAAAGGTCCACTATGTAAGATTTAGTAGCATCTAGTTGTGAGGATTGCAGCTTGCAATCAGCTGAAACTTCTCCTGATTAGAATTCCTCTCTCTTCATTATTCAGGAGGTTTTTTCTGAGAGACGAATTATCCGTAGAGGTCTCCGCCTCTTCAAAACAAACGGACCAGGTGATTAAAACTGGTTAAAACAAGGAATAAAGCAGTTTCATGTTACAAATCAGCATTTCTCCTGATGATGTCAGTGACAGCCACTAGTTTAATTGTTTTTAATTATTCACAGAGGTCTCTTCCTCTCCTAAACAAATGGACCCAATTATTTAAATTGGTGACAACACTGGATAAAGCAGTTTCATGTTTATAAAAAAACGAGGTTTTCCTGATGCTTACATCACGGAGGGGCTTCTAACTATGGTGACCAATGCAATAAAATGTGAAAAGGCGGAGGTCCCTATCTAGAACCAATGTTTGGTTTGTCCATTCTGGGTCACTGTAGAAATATGGCGGTGCAACATGGTGATCTCCGTAGATAAGGACCTGCTTCCTATGTAGATATGAATGGCCCATTCTTAAGTGAAAGCACAACAATTCTTATTTTCAGATGATTATACATTAAAGCCCCCCTCCAGTCAGTTTTACTTCCTGTTTAACAGTTATTGTCCTTTCTTAAACAAAGAACAGGGGTGTGTCCAATAGTTGGACACAACATTAATTCAAAATCAAAGCAATGAAACTGCAGCTACAGTAGTTTGGAAAACAGCAATATGACACTTAGGTCTGCTGTTTGAAATGGAGTTACTGGACGTTTCAGAGGGCACCGTCCACCAGCATCAGCACCAATACCGCCGCTGGCAGCCCTTTGATTCTTTTTACCATAAAACTTAAATTAAAAGCCTAGTTCCGATTAAATGCCTAGTCCATTTTACTAGCCTAGTGTGGCTACATATTTTGACAATAAATGCCTGTCTCAATTAGATGTCTGGTCTGGTTGCCAAGAAGTACATTTTTTTTAATAGATGTTCTTCAGATGTATAAAACTGTGTTGTTGGCTACCTCAAATTATGTGTCCATTCCGCGATTACCCTGCAAGTTATTCATATTCCTTTAGTCCTCAGATTAAAGGAATCAAAGGGGTTTTTCATAAAAAATAATCAAAGTTTGGAATATTGTTTTGACAGGATAAAGTGGTGCTGTGTCAGTATGCCCAGTACTGTAATCCTCGAGTGCCTGAAGCGTGTGTGATTGAACCCAAATGCAGCAGTCAGTGACAGTTGGTAATGACCTTTATTTATACACAGAGTAAACAGGAACTTGACCTGAACTAGAGCTATTTTCATCTTGTAAACTGAATGAGATTTGTTCTCCCAGCATTATTGTTTAGCAGTTTCCCAAAGTAGTGTTGATGACTTGTTTGGAGAGCCATTTATGTCTATGAAGGATGCCCACTCTCTCCTTTTTCCAAAGTCTGGGTCCTTAAGCATTGCAACATTAAAGCACCATCTGGAGGACTGTTTATGGAGCAGCTTAATGTGGAGATGTAAAGAGACAGGAACATGATCAACTATAACAAGGAGGATGAGGTATTTGTTTCAGATGATTGTCTTACTGGTGAGAAAGAAGTCTATGCAAGAGAATAGCCCCTTTTCCACCAACATTTCCAGGAACTTTTATCTCCAGGAATTTATGTACCTGGGTAAAATAAATCCTGGTAATCTGTGTGGTTTGCATTTCCACCACACCTCAAAGTTCCGGAAAGTTAACTCAAGTCAGGCTGATGGTGTAGATGATTCGGCGTGTGCCCTATATCTAGCTCCACCAGCTTATTGGCTGGTAACATGGTAACATTAGTGCTAGTAGAGAGAGGAGGGGCTGTTTGTCTCAGCCAGCAGCTAAGTTTAAAAGTATTTTATGGTAAGTGTCAAACTAAGTTCGTCTACATACAGACAGCCGTCATTTGAGCTTATTAGTAACAACGCCAATAGCAGAACTAACGTGTTGTCTAAATCAGCGTGTAAGACATAACGTTAGTGGTGGTGGATGAGAGACTGTGGACGGAGCATATTGAATATCGCTGTCTATATGTTTACATGTTTATGCTTGCTGAACAAATGTATTGATAAAATATTGGCTTCTTACTCACTAAGGTTTAATTTCACTTACAGTAATGAATGTAGCTGCCATCAACATGAGTCATTTTCTTTTTTTTAAAGATTATTTTTATTGGCTTTTTGCCTTTATTGACAGGACAGAGGGTGAAATGGGGAGACAGAGAGAGAGTGGGGACTGACATGCAGCAAAGGGCCGCAAGCCGGGTTCGAACCCACAGCCGCTGCAGCGAGGCAATGCCTCTGTACATGGGGTGCCGGCACTATCCACTACGCTACTGACACCCCAACATGAGGCATTTTTGAGTTATCTTTCCACCGCGGCTGCTCAGCTGTTCACCGGTTACCGTATCTTGTAAAAGTTTGCAGCCACACTGATACAGAAGTGCGGAACGCTGCAATCAGCATTCTTCAGCAAACAGTCCCGCCCTGCCCTGCCCCGCACCTCAAGAATTCCGGGTAATCTGAAAAGTCCTACCCCCCTACTAGGTACTTTGTTCAGGGAAAGTTTGGGGTTGAGGGAAAGTTTTTTTCCCAGGGTAATTTCGGTGGAAACGCGCCAAGATTCAAAATCCCAGGTAAATGATAAAAGATCCTGCTGTGGAAAAGGGGCTACTGAGTGGTAAAAAAAATCTGAAAATTCTTTTGCTGTTGGATTATTTAATCGCCAACTATCATCAAGTCCAAACTCCTCAAAATACTGTTTTTTTTTTTGTCTCGCTGCAATGCCATTTTCTGCTTGCTGGTTTGGCAACTGTGTCGTCCACAAGTGAGGACACTGATCTTAATTTCTAAAGTCTTGGGGTGATGGTTTTTTTTTTGCTCATTTGGGTTGGATTAGTCTTGCTGGGGAGCACCAGTAGTCATATCCATTTTGTGTGGGCTGTAATAGCGTGTGGTCCATGTCAGCTAATTTCTCCATTACTGTATGTGAAAATTGTGTTCCAGTTATTGTCTATGCACTGAAATAATTACATATCTAAATACCTTAAGTCTAAGCCTTAGTAAGTTCACATATGTTCAACGTAAACACCAGCAAACTTCAGAGCTAAGTAGCTGAAAGTTTGCGACTTTTTCCTTTAAATAAAACAGCATATTGCTATGTCTGTAAATTCTCTATTACAGCATTTATCAGTAGTAGCCTACAGTTAAGATAGGAAAAATACAAATGTGTTGCCTTTCATGTCAATTTCAGTGGTGCTCCTAAATTTTAATTTTTTAAGATTTTTTTGGGGCTTTTTAGCCTTTAATGAACAGGACAGGCAAGCGTGAAGGGGGAGAGAGAGAGGGAGCGACATGCAGCAAAGGGCCACAGGCCGGAGCCGAACCCACGCCGCCGCGGCAACAGCCCCGCACATGGGGCACCCACCCCACCACCAAGCCACCAGTGCCCCGGTGCTCCTAAATTTAGTGCTGTGCTGGTGTTCCTAAAATTTTCAGTAGGGAGCAGCACTGCTACTGGTGGAAAGTCTGGGGCGCTGAGTAACCAATATAGCATCCTCTGTGACAACTGAAAATAACATCAGTGGGGTAAATACACCACTCATCTAATTGTCAAGGACAAATCAAAACAAAACATGAGCAGAAATTAACCAACAGTAACATTTTGAATGGAGGACATGAAACAAAATGGCAATTCTGTCTGATAATCAGGCCAGCTTTAATATAGTTTCCAGTCACCAGTGGCAAAACTCAACGCCCTGCTGATGAGCATCACCTGTCAGTGAGTCTAATAAGAAATAAGAACTACAATTTAACTATGATTTACATAATTTGTATTGACTGTAATGGAAGAGACCATTAGTTGCAAAAGTAGATCATGTTTATGTTATTTTCACCCACCTGACATTGCTTATTTCAAATCTTAACCCCCTGAAAATGGACATCCCGTGGTGACCGCATTTTTTTTTAATGATTTTTAAAAACTTGATCTAAATAAAAAAGGGGGTAGAACATTCATTCTTTTTGCAGCAGAAAAGATTTCTGTCTTTCATGCCATCATGTTGTCTGTGTGCAACGACATCGTTACGTTATGCTACAAGCAGTCCAAAAGACTGAAAATACTTGGTGACACCAAAATATTGTTCTGTCATAGAGGGAGATTGTTGTTTGCATGATCCTGTTTAAAACTGATGGAAAATAAAAACTATAGTACCTAGAGTGTCATTGTTGCAACAGAAAGCTAAGACTTCTGTCTTTCAAGCCATCATGTTTTCCGCTTGCAATGTTGTCATTACGTTATGCTACAAGCAGTCCATAAGACAGTAAAAATGTGTGGTGGTGCCAGAGGAGCAGAGAGGCAGGTCAATTTTTTTAGTTTATGACACAGTTTCAATAATTTTATCAATTATTATAGATTATCTACTTACCTAACCTTTTAGCTTTTAGGTACAGATTTTAGGGATATGAAATAACAAAAATACCAATTAAGAAACATTTCTATTGCAGATAAAACTATCAAAATGGCTTTGCACTCTGCTTATAAAAATGCTGCTTATAAAAATTAGCATATCTCAAAAACTAAAAAAATGTACAGAGTTCAAATAACCTATGGAGTGTTAAGAAATATTTTGAACATGTTTCTACATTTATAAATCTAATGGATCATTATGTTTTATGTGTTTATTTTTTCAAATCTAATGAAAAAACATCAGATCTTTGTATTTTTTAAATTAATGACATAATTTCAATACTTTTATCAATTATTATGGTTTGTTGCCTTATATAACCTTTAACCTTAGGTTGCACAAATTTTAGAGATATAAAGTGTTTACTCCAACAAATGACATCAGAATAAACAAAAATACTGACACATGCACTCACTGACAGTTTCTAAGGCAGAGTTTAAAGGGTTAGAGTATTAACAAATAAAAAAAATGTATTTATACAAAATAAGTTGTATTGAATGCAGACTTATTATTTGGGATAAACTCTGTGGACTTAAAAAAGCTTGAGACACAAGAAGTGCTGACAAATGGCAGTCTTAACTATTGTATCACTACATCTTAATCATCAACCAGTTTTTCCACAGCTTCTACACGCATATTTAAACGAATGAGGGCTAGAGATCATCTAACAGGATCAGATGTGGCCTGTCCAAAATCCACCAGAAGGTGATTTATCAATGTATTCATCAAGCACTGTGCGTCAATGGGTTCATTACCATCAAATTAGTGCAAGAAATCATGGGGAAGCCTTGAAATGATGTGGAAAGACAGCACTGATGAGATTAATGATAAATACATTACCCTTGTGCTAGCATAGTGCCAGAGTGATTGATGGTGTTGGCATTAGCCACATGCTAGCATGTACATTGCTAGGATGATCGATGGACAGATAGCTGCGTTGTTAGCAACATTAGCAAAAAAGTTGATCCTCAGAAAGTGATCAAAATTATTTGTAATGTAGATACAGATGAAATCAAAAGCTTTTTGTCTTTTAAACAGGAATTGTTTGTTAAAATACAAGGCGGCCTCTTCTTGTAATACACACATGAAAAATAATTGATCTGAGCATGATAAGAGCTGTGAAGCAGCATTTAACCTTCAGCTTTACCTTTAGCTGTACTGCAGATATGGAGAAAATGGAAGGTAAATGTGGGGACAAGGCTAGTTTTTCACAGTCCAGAGGGTTTCAGTGCCATTGCCGTTCATTGCTGTCATGGGGGGAGAGAAGCATGAAACGTTAACAGAGGCTCTCTGCCTCATGTAGTGAGAGGAGCTGCCCCAGGCCTCGTACATCTGCCACCAAGATGACTCCAGTAAAAGCAAGGAGAAGGAGGGGTGGGACGCCAACAGTGACAGAACACAGAGAGGATTCACAGATGGAGATAAAGGGGATTGTTCGCTTTGGATAGGAGAACAGAAAATATTAAGACCCTGATTACATTAGTAGTTAAACATTAGATCTTTCCTGGCTTGATAAATGCACAACACATTCTTATCCCAAGTCATCACTGTCACTGTTTTGTCAGTGGCCCTTCACATCTACATATTACACCCTAGGTATCCTCCTGCATCTGCTGTTGACATTTCGCGATGCTGCAGCCAATGATGGGACAACAACAAAAGCATGTGAGTAGGTTTTGACAAAAAATGTCAAGATTTGGCTTTCTGATTTTTTTGTTCTTGATTAGATAAGACAGTCTAAGCCTGAAAGGGAAAGAAAGAAGACAGGATGACATGCAGCAAAGGGCTGCAGGCTGGAACCCGTGGCCACTGCAGTGAGGACATTGCCTTTGTATGTGGAACGCCTGCTCCACCCACTAAGCCAACAGGCACCCCAAGGTTTGGCCTCACATCCAGACAGGAAATGAACAACGTACTCCTGGGTGAAAGTCTGGGGTTTGTTTGACCCATCCACCACCACTCCTGCCCTCCCTACAGGAACTTTCCAGCTCCTATATCACATCGTTACCGGTAATGTTTCAATCTGATTCCATCTAGCAATGTATCATACTACCGCAGCAGGTGCCGTACGGCTACACTATGAAGTGCCGCCACCTGTCTGCGTATCATACTGCCACGACAGATATGGTCTGGCCACCTTACCAACTGATGCCATACTGCACTGGATCGTACCACGTACCACTGGATCGTACCACCACCACCACAAAGCAGTGGTATTTGATGATTTCGGAATGAGAGTGGGCTGCAATGTAGCTTTGTTAACTTCATTAGAGCATATTAAGTCTTTAGTCCAGTTCAGACCAGGGATTCATGACAAAATGAGTTGAAACAGGCAACTAGTTGCAATGTGTCGTTCTACAACATTGTAAGAACCTGCCAGTTCACACTAATGCAACTAGATGAGACGGTGTATCATCTTTATGTAACAACTCTGTGTACAGATGGACTGCATTGATAATCAAGACGTCACAATAATATAAATAACTAGTGCCAATTAATCAGTCAGCGAGGCTTTATGTGTGTGCAGGGGTCTTAAGCACATTACGGCAAACTGTGAGGACGGAAACGGAGGGGACGGAGCACCTGCTGCAGCAAGCAAACACATCATCTACATTCATTCTGACTTGATCAGCACACTTCACTACAAGCCAATTGGCTGTTGTAACAGGTTACATGCTTTGCATTCTAAAACCAGCTACCGGCGATTTGACCAGCGGAGTTGCAATTAACACCATCAGCTGGCATAAGTTGAGCTCAAACCGGCCACTTCACACCACTGCAACTTTCCTCTGAAGTGTTCTAAAATGGTTTCCTCTTGTCGGGAATCATTGGTCTGAAGTGGGCATGAGGAGTAGTTAAGAAGAAGTTTTCAAAACGGTGACAGATGCTTTGGTTGAAAGTGGTAAAGTTTGGTGTTGCTGCAAATAACGTGCGCAGTAATTATAGTTGAGGTTGTAGTGAAATCACAGGAGCAGCAGGAGGGTGATAGCCTCTCCACCTTCATCTCTTTCTCTTTCCCAGTCAGCGCTGACATACCTCAGCACACAGGCACACAGGCGAGAAATTAAGAGCAGGGAGACGCTGATAGTTCTTGCTAATGTTACAGGCCAAGAGGTTATGGACAACTCACACACAAGCCCCTAGCACATGGTACTAGTACTAGTATATTCTTGCAACAATGCAGTAAATATAAATTTAAGAGCTCTTTTGTTCTTCATAAATCTCAATGTGTCACACATGAAAGCATCTAGACAAACACTACCAACTGGTCACCAGTTGCAGCACTCTGAGCTTGTACTAGGAGAAGTGGAAGTGTGGGCCAGTTAGCAGAGAGGATGTCATCAGCGTAATGGTCAGTCGTTGTGACACTGCGTCTCTGGCCCATTGGCTTCTGTGGTCAGATTCAATTTCAGCCAGTATGACTGTGGGCTGCTCTGCCATTAGCTGACAGCTACATCTCGCTGCTGCAGACTTTGGGGGTCTGGCCAAATTTTAAGGCCAATTGACTTTTAATATGAATCACGCTGGGATGCCAAAGACTCATCCCATCGCAGGAAATTAACACCCTGGAGCACACACACACGCTAGAAACACACATGCATACTGACTCGCAAACAGTTATTAATGGCTTGACTGAGTACTGTGATTGTTTTCCCTGCAACTAGACAAGCGTCATGTGGTGCAGCCTATGACACTTGTGGTGTAGTGTACTGTAAAGTTAGGCCTTTACATTTAAGGCTGTCAGCCCTGCACACTGCATGACTCGAGCCTCTGGCTTCACCCTCATGATCTTTTGTTTTTAATGACCTCCATGCCAATTCTTCCTCATTTCAATTATTAACTGTTTTGTCTCCATTTTGATTCGCCCTCTTCATCTCACAAGCCAGTTCCTTTCTCATCATTTACTGAATCACGCAGGGAGTTTTTTTTTCACTCATTCATTGACTCTGAAGATGTAGTTATTAAAGCTCTCTATAATTCTACACCAAGAACAATTTCTGCAGACATTTGTGAAGGTGGTTGCACTTGATTTGAATCATTTTTGGAGGTGTTGCATGCACAAATAATGACACTTCATTAGTTTCTAAAATGAAGCTTTTCAGCTACCTACTACCAAGTCTGATCAGCCCTTGAACACACTATCATACCCACAGTGTATTACCACACCAACATAACAAAACCTTTACAAAAAAATAATATCAAGCCTTGCATCCACTGTGATGGATACTTCTAATCCTGTCTCATAGTAATTAAGCCTATCATCCACCTCTCTGCTACAGCAGTGAAGGAGATAAATGTAGCACTAAAATTCACCCCCTCATGTTTTTAATCTTGTCAACATATCCATGAGCATTACCCCCTTGGGACTGCAGTGTATCAGTGCAACACGTTCTTATCCCAAGTCGTCACATATTGCCGCTTTGTCAGTGGGCTTTTACATCTACATATCACGCACTAGATATCCTCCTGTGTCTGCTGTTGATGCCACAACCAATGGCAATGTTTCAACCTGACACTGTCATAATAACATTGTAAAAGGTTATATCCAGGCACATTACAAACTGCCCAGCAGCGTATCATACTACCGCAATAGGTGGCTTTTGGCTTTAGGTGTCCGACACCGAATGACAATGCGGCAGTATTTGACAACTTAGGAATGAGAATGGCCTGATCAATGACATTCTCAAAAACAAGAATTCAGACTTCCAGGGTTTGTTACATCACAACTCTTAAGGTGTGTTCACACTGAACGTATTTTAAGCATTTCACACAACAAAATTACATTCAAAGTCAATGCAAAGACACAAATAGATGTGAATGTAAATTTGTGCCAGTTGGCGTAAATAATGTTACTGATTTTTCAGCTTGAGCAAGAAATTTGTGTGATGCGCTTTGTTGTGAAAGCCTATTTGTGGTGAAATAGATGAAATTCTTCTGATGTCACTGAGAATCTGTAATGGAGGACAAACAATGTTACCGTCTCTGCCACTGTACAGAGACAGAACAAACAAGGAGAGGGCTCGGAGATTAGTGAGCCAAGCCGTAGGACAATATGGTAAGTTTTGGATATTGTATGTATTTGTGACTTGTGTGAGCTACTTTGTTGAGTTGCTTCTAAGCGAAATGTCAAGTGATTTAAGTTGGTCTTTTATTGTGAAAAGTAAACAATGGAAGGAATGAGAGCGAAATGTGCTGCCATGTCAGTATAAAAAATAATAAAGACTGTTGCTGTCTTTGTCCATGCTAAAGTACGGCGCCTCCATGTTTAAAGTGTTTACAACACCATATTTCAGCTATCGCTTGTACTTTACTGCATAACAAGTGAACTATTAGCTGCTTTCCCCATTTAGTTAGTACAACCAGTGGTCGAATTGAGGGGGCATGAGGAGGGATGCCATCCTCTTTGTTAGAAAATTGACCAAAAACCATCCCCCTTGTTAATCTAGAATCTGTGACGTGCTTCCCGTATCTGTGCCCTTCGTTCCCTGCACTTTTACGCCGTTACAACCGTTCAATTCGTTTTTAACATGCGGTAACGTGTTTTTCCAAGCCGTCTTTAAATGCACCTTGAGTAGACTGTGCCAGGCGGCTACACATGCTGTCTGTTGTGATCTGAATCAATTGCACAGCCACATACGAGAGGTGTTCTACTTGGCAGTGCTGCTGTGTTTACTATGCTCAGCAAACCAGCCAGCAAGAAGCAAAAAACCTTGCACAGTTTCTTCCAAACAAACTGTGTAAGTTGAGTAATGCCGTTGCATGTAAACAATGTTAGCTAATTGATGACTAATTAATAGATGCCAATATATCAAGTTAAGTTAGTTAACAAGAATACTAATGTTAATGTTACCTATGATAAATACATTGCTAGCTAGTTTCATGCTAGGAAAAAACCCACTCCTCCTTAATTTCTGCGCAGAACTTGTGCTCACTATTGCTTTGCACATATTTTTTTTAATCTTTATTGCCGCAATATAAAGAGCAGGGTCAGGGAGGAGACAGTGGACCAGAGGCCAGCAAGGATGATCATGCAGGGTCTTCACAGGTGAGGAGAGATTATAACTGGCTGAGAGAAAATATCTATAGCATAAAAGTGACTTTGCGATTAATTTCCACAGCTATGTCACCACTACTATTCCTAATTCTATTTCTAAATTTTGCTTTGCACATTTATTAGGGGCCGGGCAGCCTAAGCTGCCAGGACCCTATTGTTTTGCTGCATGTTCTTCTTCTTCTTCCGAGGAAATCATACTTCCCATGCGCGAAAAATCACCAAACTTTGCACAAAGGTCCAGTCCCATGCCAGATTGCCTCAGCTGCAAAAACAGGCCAATAGTCCTGATGGTGGCGCTACAGCAAGCCTCTAAAGTTCAAAATTTTGAAAACTCACAACAAATCAACCATATGTGCTACAGATTTGCAACTTTCACCAAAATGTAGCCCCAATACTGAAGAAAATTTGTACATTTAAACCTATAACCTGTAACCTATAAATTATGAAGTCCATCACTCTGTTTTTTTTCAAAAACTGTAAAACTTATTAAACCTACCTCCTCCCACAATTTTTGCTCAATTTACACCAAACTTGCTACAGAGCATCTTCAGACTGTCCTACACAAACGATCCACACAGATTTTTGATTTATCCAAAAATTGAGCCTACAGTGCATCAAAATGTTTGACTGTAAACGGTATTGTAAACATATACTTGCAAATTCTTGCTAAATATATTTTCAATGTTCATTAAAAAAATGACAAAATTTTCATCATGGTAGTCATGGTAGATGATGTTTGGAAAATATCAGAATTTTATCTCAAAAACTGAATTTTTTACAGCATTTTGAATTTCGCTCTCATGTGAACAATTGGAGTCAATGCAAAAATGGTATTTTTAAACATCAGTTTTTCACTTATGGAGCCAATAAATCATTGTTAAAAACAAATTACAAACATCTCCATGCTGTCTAGATGCAATTTGTGTATTTTCGGATTTTTGTCTTAATAACTAAATTTTTGACAGCCGTTTGAAATCTGCTTTTACACACTAACAGCTGCTGTCTTGTACACAGGTGACTGGCTTAGTCAATTTGTGAAGCTCCATGTGACATTTCTGTTTGCCAGTTAGCTCAGTGAGATAGAGGATGGTTCTTGTTTTTGAAGATTGTGAGTTCAAGCCTCAGCTCGTGCAACATTTCCATATGAGAAATCTACCCAAACTTTTCATAAAGGTCCAGTCCCATGCCAGATGTCCTGAACTGGAAACACAAGACAATAGTCCTGATGGTGGCGCTACAGCAAGCCTCTAAATTTCAAAACTTGAAAATTCATAACAAATCAACCATATGTGCTACAACTTTGGAACTTTCACTCTGAAATTTGCTTTTCCATGGCATGGATAGCTACTGTCTGGCACCCTGATGCTTGGCTTAGTCAATTTGTGAAGCCACACATGAACTGTCACTTGCCAGTTAGCTCAGTGAGATGGAAGACAGACCTCAATCTCAGAAGTTGTGAGTTCAAGTCTCAGCTAAGGCAAAATAGGACATTCTAATGTGAAAGTCCTATGTTCAGGCATCATGCTATGTGGATTAGAGACTACCAAGGTTAAAATAATTATGATCCAGGCAGTTTTGCAGAAAGACAAATACTCTTTATCAACACTTTTCCCTGTTATCCTTTGTCTCTTTTCCCTGTTTATTTGGCTTAGCTATCAGTCAATATGCAGAGTCTATCCAATAGCTACTTTTACATTTTAAAAACTGTTTTCATCTTTGTCACCATGGATAATGTTTAGCTTTAAGCTAGATCAGGCCAGTTTGTTCATAATTGCTAGCAGTTAATGTTACTTACTTTCTTGTTCTTTTTTTTCTTTCCTTTGTATATTATGAGTCTGATCACTTCAGCCACTCATCCACAATTTGAAGGGCATGCCATAATTGTATGATGTAACTTCTATGTTGTGATATGCTTTGTTTTAGTGTGTGTGTTGCTCAGAATTGCCTAATTTTGCCTACAATTGCCCGGCCCCGACCATTGCTGAGCAGCAGCTATAATCATCTATATTATTGCAACAGATAGAAGAGGGACAGGGAGAAACCAGGCAGGTATCAGGACAGGGACCTGACAGCAGCACCAATTATCAGCCCAAGGCTTCACAGGTATGGAGAAATTATAACTGGCTAAGTAAATGTCTATAGGATAAGAGTGACTCTAAGATTAATTTTCACAGCTATTTCAGAACTACTCTTATTTATACTCTAAAATGTTTTTGTCTGTATTGCAATAGCAACACTACTGCATTATTTGTGTTTTTAAAGGCAGCAGGTATAGGTCATGTAATTTTTCTTTATCTTGATTAATTCTGCACATCTGTGCTGTCATATTTGATGATGTGTGCATGAAAAAAAATCAAAGCTACATTGCATCCCCCTTGTTAAAAATTAACAATTCGACCACTGAGTACAACTGTACACAGAAATCAAGGTGAATACTTGACAGTGGTAAAATACTCTCAATGCAAAAATTGGCTTTGCATTTGATGTGAACACACCATAAGGAAGCAATCTCTCAAATTGTGAGATGGGGCATTTTTAAAACAGGACCAATTTTAATTGGAAGTAAAAAAAATTGAATTAATTGTATGTATTAACAAGGTGATATTAATGCACAGAACAGCTGAGTTGGGTTCATTTATTATTATCTTTCCTTTTGATGCTCTGAACAAGACTTGTAGTGCTGATACTTTACATCAGTCTTCATTTGGCCACTAATTCAGTCATTATTTTTACACATGGTTCACACACTCTCTTCCTTAAGGACACATACGCACACATTTACACACACACCCACAGTGGATTTTGTGAGTAGATGATGAGGCAGAGAGGGATTCTCCTTATTCTAATGGGGGAGAAAATAGTGCCCTGCAGGCGTAAAAACACACACACACACACACACACACACACACACACATAGAGTATTTTCACTGAACAGTGTTGAGTAAAAAAATACAAATGTCACCTGTGGAGCTCAGCTCATGGTTAAAGGCTGAACGTTTAGACTGGTGAGAGAATTAATGTTCAAGCCCCTTATAATCCATACATGGGGCTGATATCAGATACCCCTCAGTGGGTGCTTTCATCTGAAGGCTTGTAGAGAGTCATGAGTACATGCTGAACATGGTTATGGTCCCCTAGCCTGCAGGGACATTAGTACCAGCCTGTATCCATAAAAGGCTTGACTGTGGTTAGTCTGTGAAATTACTTTCAATATGTAACTCCAAATAAGTAAATGAAACACATTCTGATCCCAGGTTGTCAAGTACCGATGTTTGCTCATACCCGTCAACGTGTGACACTGATGCCATAGGCACCCTTCAGCATCTCTATGACACCCACCCTTGAGCCTGTGTCTGCAATGTATCCTGATACAACAGTTCGTATGATACCCTACAAAAACGCACACACAACAGTATGATATCTTCACTGTTGGGCGTGTTCAGGGGCGTTGCTAGGAAACATCTGAGGCTTTAGCCCTGAAGTGGGAACAATTCTTTACCCGGGGGTTCAGGGAAAATTTTGAATAATTCCACATGATTTTAATGTATTCTTCTGACAAAGAATGAGCACTCGTCTTCTATTATTGGGTTGCCCAAACTGGGCATAACAATGACCGCATTCAGCAGCCGGCACCTCCCCCACAACGGCATTCTGCTGACTCTGACTGGCTTACGGTGCTGTCAATCTCGTGTTGGTGGGTATAGCGCCATTTTCTGGCTCTAAAGAATCGAACAAAGTGTCAATCACTCAAATCGACCAATCCGTTACAGAGATACGGGCCTCCAAAGCTCAGAAGAGTAAATTTGCTTAGAACATGGCAATCTTAAATACTTGATTCTGATTGGTCAATCAACAAAATTCTGTGGTGTTTATTTCTTGAGGTATCACCATAGACTGTATAAAAACATGGACATAGTCACCGTGACGTCACCCATTCGTTTCTGAGGAGCGGGTTTGAAGCTCCAAATAGTCAGCTCTGGCCGTCGCCATCTTGGCCCAACTCCTGGCCAATCAAAAATGGGCAAAGAGGCGGGCCAAATTAAGCCTGGTTGCTTAACCCTATGGGCCCGAACGACGCATAGTGTGTCTAAATTCACACCTATTCTTCTCTATTGATTTTCTCCGCGACCGTGCGTCATAGCGAGAAGCCACGCATATCACATGAAACAGCGCAAATGTAGCTTTCCGACAAGACCAAGCACTAGCTTCAGCGAAAAAAATGATAAAGTTACACTAAAATGATGTATAACAGAGCTTTCATACAGCTCTGCATACACATTACTCTTGGATGGATTACTCGCGAACGCAGGCTCACACAGAAATGTCACGCATATCACATGAAAGCGCAGGACTAGAGCTTTCCAGGAATACCACACACATCATTGTGCTGTCATCCCATCATGCTATAAATACAGATTAATTGTCTACAAAATAAAAACCTGACGAATTTCTTTACAATCCATTATACAGATCTTGTTATCAGTCACTTCATATAGTGAGGAACATCGTACCTTACCACGTCTTAGGCTTGCGTGTGTTTCTCCCTGTCTATCCACATTTGTAGTCCGGCTTTCAAGATGCAAATATCTCCATATTATCCAGTTGACACTCCATCAAACTTTGTATGACAAGACCAGCCACTTCACCTTTGCACACCCAGACAACTGTAGCCTAATTATGCATGCAGGACAGGGCCATAGTCACATATACATTGAGGGGGACACGTGTCCCCCCCCAATGCCCAAAATGTCCCCCCAATATATAACTGAAACTGAAAAACAACAACAAACTTTGTTTACTGCAAACAAAGTGGCAAATATTATCTTGGAGGACATCATTGCACTTGGTTGACTATTTTTCTATTATCTTAGATGTAAATATTGCATGTTTCTTTCAGATAAAACACATTTTTGACTTGTGAATGAGTCAATTTCTTGCAATAATGAAAAAATACTGGCAATTATGTCCGCCTGGCACAAACCACATGTTTTGGACAACTGTGAAGTGACAGAATGTCCCAGCATCATGGTTCTTATATTGCCAGACTCCAGAGAGTCTCCCCTCTTCATATATGGCTGAATATATCATCTTCCATCTAATATAAAATACAGGCAAATAGAAGGACATGGAATGATGGCAAATCTGGATAGCCCACATTGTCCTGAAAAAAACAAGATATTGCATGTGTATGTAGCCTTTATAATGACTGTGATATGAGCTTAAAAGTAAAGGCAGTAAAAATACTCCCAAAATGCCTAGGGCCCATAGGGTTAAACACGCCCACCTCGCTCGACACTGCTAAGTTAGCTAAGGCTAACAAGCTAGGCTAACAAGCTACGCTACTTTGCCTAGCCCTGTGGTATTGGCTGCTCCCGCTTGGTGCCAGCTGAGGTAAGTTGTGTTTACCTGAAACTAACGTCATACAACAAATCTTGAAACAATGATTCAGCTGTTATTGAGATTACGTTACGTTCATTTGCAACACTTGATTTTGTCGAGACTTGCAGTAATTTGGCCAGGGTTACAGTGAATCAGCGTAACGTAAATTTAATAAATATATAACGAATAATTTGAAGCAAATCAATTGACCTGAATTTAGATTTTCATGTAACTTTAGTAAGGAGTTGTTTATTTGTATGTCACTTGATTATACTTTGAATAAGATAATGTTAATAAGCTAAGTCCCATTTAACGGTAATGTTCTTTCTTACCATTAATGTTTTTCAGCTGACATTAAAGATTATACCCTAGTACCCACACCACTATTGCAAACAGCGTGCATTTTTATGATTTTGACACCGATTAAAGTCCAAAGGGGACTGAAATGTACATTACTGTTATAAACAGTGCATAGTGAGATTATCATCTAGAACATGATAAAGAAATGTAGAAATTGTGAAAGAAAGGCAGTGTTATACTTATTACAAGATGTTAATTTCTTTAAGTACATCACCGGTGTTGAGGTCATGGCCACTTGTGACGTCTCCACCACACCTGCTACACACAGCAGAAACTGTAAGTACCAGTTTTGGTAACTTGATTTTAGACAGCTTAGCTAATATTACATTGTCTTCCAAGGACAAAAAGAAAGCATTTAAAAGACTGTCATCTATATTTTGAGGTGTTGCTCCCTGTTTTATTTTATCCTAAAGATGTGACAAATAGTATTGTCGACAAAAAGAAGCGATTCACCCTTTATAGTTAACTTTCTGTTTTTCATTACCTGAGGCATTTATTACACTCATTTTACTTTCATAGGCACAGTGTGGATCATTGGTGACAGCTATGTCCGGTGTGGTGCCCAGAGAGCTGCAGAGACCTTGGGAAGCAACCTCAGCATGCCAGGCGTCTGTGTCTGAGGTGGACTGCAGTGGAGAGGCCTTCTCCCCTTCTTTTCCCACTCCCTGCGAGGAAGAGCAGCACCAGATGTCCTCATTATCCACTGTGGCGGCAATGACATGGGGGAGGTCAGCAGTGTCAAGCTGGTCAACGTGATAAAGGAGGACCTGCACCAGCTTCACCTCCAGCATCCTGGCATGAAGATAATATTTTCTTTATTGACCCAAAGGTGCAGGTGGGAGGCTGGTGCCAATCCAGCAAAAATTTATAAGGCCAGGAAATTTGTTAACAGTGTTATGGCTACATTTGTTCATAGTTTAAATGGTGCCATTATTGAGCACCCTCACATCAGACATGACAGTCCTGGGCTATTTTTGAAAGATGGAGTTAATTTCACACCAAGGGGAAATTATATGTTTTTAAGTACATTAGTTAATTGTCTTAAAGACCACCTCCAAATGCAGTGACACAGTTGGCAATGTCACTGCTTTTGAATTTGGCCTTTAGGACACATTTTGTTAGGCCTGAACATAGCCCAGGCTGTCATGGCTAATGTTGAGTTTTTAATATTCATCTATAATTTGTTTAAAATTTCAATAAATTCTGTCTATATTTGCAGTCCTGTATTTATTACTGACTGAATGTTGTATTTCACAATCAAATCTGACTGTCAATTGAAAGGACAAACAAATCATACACTACAGATGAAACATAAAGCATTAATGTTTAACATTGTCATTGACAAATAATTAAACAGTCCATTTCTGTGTGGACCTGATTATTTTAACTTTGTACTTGAAGATAACTAAGCATCTTACACCCAGCAGCAGAGCCTGAGAAGATTTTGGAGTGTACTCTTTGTTTGCTGCTCTGTCTCAGTCTAATTTTAACACAGAAGAATGTGACTGGATAAAAGGGCTCAAAGTGAAAAACAAAGAATAAGCTGGACACAAAATAGTTTTGAAGCCCCCAAGGAGGTATCACTTGTTTCCAATGTTGCCAACTCTGAGAGGGTCTCTCTCAGGTAAAGGTATCGTGAGGTTTTTATAGTGAGGCAAACAGAAACATAATCAGCCAATTGTGTGTTACTTTTTTTTTTTTTTTTTTTTTTTAGCCTCGCTATGTAAGCCTCAATACCGAGCAATTCCCACAGAGCCTTCTCATATGCCACAACGTCACAAATAAATAATACCTCCTTCGGGGCTTAAAACTTTTCAGTGTGCAGATGATTCCTTGTTTCTCACAAAAGGAGAATAGTTTCTCAGTGAATTTTCTTCATTTGTCTTGAAGAAATGTCCAAACAAAACCAGCACATAACATCAGCTTTTCATTTTTTTTCAGATACATGCAAACTTGGGTAAATGTTAAGACATAAATGAAAACATTAAGATGCCATTAATAACTATTATATTTTGTTAATGGTTTAAATCATCACTATATTTCCAATCATCACAGGAAACTGATGAATGACAGCTTCATTCAAAAATTTGCTTTTACTCTAAAGTAAATTTTGTCTGATCCATTGTATATAACAAAAATTATAACCATTACACAAACAGTTTAACAAAATAAAGTCAAATCTTGCATTCATGAAAACATTCATATTAAAAGGTTACAAAAAGTACACATGAAATAAATGAAAAGATTTGGAACAGTAATTCTAAAACCTATGGATTAGGACCCAGTGTCATAATTTGTAAAATCTTAATTTCTTGTGAAACAACCTCTTTACTGTGGAGTAAACATCACATTGGTCGAGGCGTTGTAACTTTCCTCAAGTGTCCTACACGAGAGAAAATGACAGGTTAAAAACACAGGTAGAAAACACTGACTACAGCCTGTCTTGGTTAAAAGCCCACTCACCACCAAAATGATCTTATTGCTGAGTAAGTGGCTGTCATTCATAAAATAGTTTTGTGTTTAAGTTCTGTAGATATTCGACTTTATATGTGAGTGTGATTTAAATTTAACAGTGTACTACCAAGACAGCTGGAGTATGAATGTACAGTATGCTGTTCATCCACATTAAATTAATTGTTGCTATTAAAAGGAAACTGAACTGTTCTCAAAGCTCACTGCCACTGTGGAATCATGCTATGTTCGGCTCATTTTGAGAATATTTTTTTCCATTGGTTCTTCACAGACTGTATGTGGGGAAAAAAGTAGTAATTCTCACTATGATAAAGGGTCTTTGCATAAAAGGCACTAAAATGTTAAAATTGGTAAATACATGTCATGTTCCTTGATTGATAAAATTCATTCATTTGGCCTTTTGCATCAGGGGAACACTAAACTGCACCTGATTTCACCTTATCAGTAATAGTACAGAGCAAGCTGTGCCCTAATCGAGTACTTAGTAATGTATGAAAATTAGTAATATATGTAATGCATTTAAATGTATTATGGTCAATAATTTATCATTTTAAACTAATAAGTTTCTTGACTCTTTGTGAGGTACTGTATGAAAAAAGGTGTCTTTATCCTGGAGTCAGTGCTGAAGTGATGACTCTCAAAGTGTTCACTGCACAGACGGGAAGTCTTGTTTGGAGTCCAGTTCTGTCTCCTCGTGGTGAGTGTCCACTGGTCCAGTCTGTCTAGGTCACCTAGAGGAAAACTTTACACAGACAAATAGATATTAAAAGTAATATATGTGTTAGGTTACCTACTTCACAGACTCATTTACATGCAAACAATACAACTTAAATTACTTCAGTGTTCAACATATCATAATCGGTTTATTTTAACAAAAAAAAAAAAAAAAAGGTGGTGGCCATCACAGTCCTCATATTCTGTCTGTGCAATATCTATTGTTGTGTAGCTACAGGCCTATACCCTACACTTATTTTCTTAATATTTTTCACGTGACAGTCAAATGTCACATTAGTTTTTTTAATTACGTTACACACCTGTAATTTCACACAGTTCACCTCTTTTTAATTTACCTACACAAGTACAGCCTTAATGTTACATTAACGTTACACTGCTCATATGACAAATTTAACGTTAACATTGCATAACTTTAACTAACTAACGTGGTGGACCTTTATTTTCAAACCTCACACAGACGCCTTTTGTTCAAAATATTATCTCCCTAAATGCCTAAATCCTAACACTTCTCTGCCAGGTTCTGACTTCGATGCATCCTGGATTGGCGTCTTATTTGAAGGCTAACTGTTAGCTGGCTAGTTAGCTAGATAACGAGCTAAGCTTGTTTTGTATTGTATTAGCATGCTAGTTAGCCACCCGTGATGGTGCCACCTGTCACTCAAAGTGGCCATGCCCTTAATTATGCACAATTTTAAACCTTAATAACATTTAAACGGATGAGATTAAAAAAAATTCACCCCTACCTAGCCTGAGTGTCAGACTTCCCAGAACCTTCAGTCTGACATCGCCTCCATTGAAGGCGATTTACAAGGGGGAGGGAATTTGATTTTTCCCTAACCAATCAGTAGAGATCAACGACTCACCCAGAACCTGGCGTCATTAGTATCCATGCCTCGGGGGTGCCGAAAACAAGCGAGCATTGCCCGTTTAAAATGTTTCCGTCATCGTGCACACCCAGCTGCATCGCCGTTAAATCCAGTTTAGTAGCTTCCTTAATTTGGTCCTCCATTAACGCGAGTAGTGGCGAAATACCTCGATAGCATCGTTAATGTGGTCTGTAGGATCTGCAGCGGTCGCCATTAGCGTGGCGCTGATTGGCTAATCTCTAGACCCGCCCCCACCCCCGGTGTTCATTGGTCCGTCCATCGTTTGGACGGACGCAAATTCATTGCAGTATGCCAGACCAGAGATGCAAGCCTACTCAGTTGAGTGGGCGGGGTCTGTGGTCTGGAACCAGGCTAACCCCCACCCACAGTTATCATGAAAGGGGAAATAAGCTATGGAGACCAAAACCGTTCTTTGTACCAGACTGTAAACATGTTTATTTCTGCTGTAAAGTTGAGCATTTTAACATGGGGGTCTATGGGGATTGAGACACTTCTCGAGCCAACCTCAAGTGGCCATTCAATGAACTGCAGTTTTTGGCACCTCCGTATTGGCTTTACTCGTCACTCCCGGAGGTTGCCGCTTGGGTATCACCGTTGCCCTGCTGCTCCGTTGCTAGGGATGCCATAGCAACGGCCTTAGACTGAGTAGCATCAAAATCAGTTAATGTTAGTCCACACAGGCCAAATAGGATTGGAGTGGAAACTGAAACGTACCTACTGAATGTATACACATGCTGCTTTTGCTTTTTAATGATTATAGTGAAAAAAGCTAAACACTGTTCATCTGCACACACTGTGTTACCTTGATTTCATTGCTGTGTCAGTCTGACATCCTGAATATATCCTTCAAATGCATATTGTAGAAATTTGAGAGTATTTCTCCAGGGAGTACAGTTAGCGACAGTGTGAGGGGAACTGCCCATTGGTTCGACAGCCCATTGGTTCGACATCACATTGTTCCGACCATATTAAGCTCATTGTTCCTAAGTCCCTTCCGAAATCATCATGATGCCCTGTGGTTAAGGTCTGGTTAGGTTTAGGCACAAAAACCACTTGGTTAGGGTCAGAAAAAGATCATGGTGTGGGTTAAAATGAAAACGTACCATACGCCCGCCGCGAGCCGTTCAGCACCGCAGACAGTCGGACTAATGGGATGTCGAACCAATGGGCTGTCGAACCAATGACATGTTCCCTAGTGGGAGCGCCATGCCAGTCTAGCTCCGAAATCGAAAGTTTGTCGGACTTAGCAACAGTAACCTGGGGGGGCGGGTCTTAGCGAAGGGTGAATTCAATATTAATTATCATTAGGCTGCCGTTGCCATGGATACAGAGTACAGACACATTTCTTTTTGCGAATTTTGAATCACTAAAACGTGCTTTAATCATTATTTTGTGTCATATCATTTAATGTTTTGGTAGTAAGCCATGTTCTAAGCGGGATAATGTATAGTGAGCCAGTGACTGTTGAAAAATAACTCCCTTCAGGTCGGGAGTTATTTTTCAACAGTCACCGGCTCACTATACATTATCCCTTACTTAATAGACCTTTCTGTTTGTTGTTGTTTAATGCGCCATGCTAATATTCTCCCAGATTTTTTTCCCCCACTGTTCATAATATGATTGTTTGAGTTTCAATAGGTTGACAGCTGCTTTATTAGCTGATCCTTAATTATACTGAGATCTGAGATCAAGAAGTTCTGTATGCTTATCTGGTGGGCTAGATTTATTTTGATAAAGATCAGTTTCAAGTTTTTTCATTTTTTCTTCTAGCGTCCTCATTTCAAGTTGCGCTCTCTTTTTTTTTGAATTAGTGAAACAAATTATTTGACCCCTAATGAAGGCCTTAAATGCCTCCCACCCAGTGCTTAATTTGTAAAATTAGAAGTAGGGGAACACTTTTGGCCTCTGAGAGAGCAGTGTTCCCCCACTCCCAAAAGTGGGGGAACACTGCTCTTTTTTAAGCGGCACATGGGCTGCCTCACTGCGCAACTCCGAATGGAATGGTTTCGACATCTAGTGTTGTCACGGTACCAAAACTGGGACCCACGGTACGATACCAGTGAAAGTATCACTGAGGTTCTGAGTAGTATCACAATACCACAGCAAAAATTAGGCAGATGTGCCTTTTGTCATTTATAAAAAGATAAATCACTTTTCTATAACACATCAATGATATTTCAATGGAATAAATTACTTATTGACTTATTCATACTTCAAAAACAGCATCAATAAGTGATTAACATGGGGGGGACTGAAAAAAAAATAAAATAAAATAAAAATCAACCAGCCACCCTCCTCCCCTGACAAGTAAAGAACAGTCCCTTCATAAGTAAAGAACAAGTGTGGTGAGGTTTGTGGACTGTTACCTGCCACAAAGAGAGAAATGTGAACAGCTCGTTTCTCCTCTGGCACGCCACATGCCTGTGTGCCGCCACGGCTCTGTTGTCCAGGTACTACTGGGCAGTCATGACGCCAGTGAAAGAGGAAATTAGGCTACTGGACCTGGAGTCGGACTTCTCTGTTGCCGGTAAGCCTTTATCTTGTGCTGCGGAGCGGCCGTAGGCTATTTGTCCACCGGTCTGTGATCCCCGTTCAACCCACAACCAGCAGGATTCGCTTTTAGTTTCTGCTGCTGGTTGAAATCTGTACTGGCACAGCGTGCTGAATGATTTATTTTGCTGGCTGCCAACAAGTAAAAAGAAATAAATAATAACTTTCACTGCTCAAAGATACTCACATGTCTGGAAAACAAACCACTACAGCGGCATATTGAGTGCCAGGTGGCCAGCGCACGCCGTTATTGACCAGAGCGTGCCGTTATTGGACAGCACATGGACACTCACCCTCTTGCGATTGGACTTTGAACTTATCCCACAGTAGTGGTATGTGAGGCACCGTAGTACTACAGTACGCCACCCTGCAACACTAGTGACATTAGCCAATACTGTATGTAGTTTTTAGATGTGAAAAGTTCTAGACCCATGCAAATTAGTTCCAGAACGCTCCAGGGCCTTTTCTGAAAAGATCCTGGTATGCGTTCCAGTACGTTCCGGCTCAAATTAAGCACTGCTCCCACCTTATACTACCTGATGTCTCAGAAGTGTTACATTCAAAATACAAGTCAATTTGTTTATCTAAGAAATCTACAAATGCAGGGTCCATAAGCCACTCTGGTTGGAAGCGCCATTCTGGGGGGTGTCTTACGAGATTATCATCTTCATATATCAAGGATATTGCTGCATGGTCAGATAAAACTATGCTGCTATATTGGCACTCTTTACTTTTGGAAACAAATAATGCTGAAATTAGGAAATAATCTATACGCGAATTTTATAGGTGCTAAAATAACAGGAATATTCCACTGCATCTGGTTTTCCATATCTCCAAATATCCAATAAATTTAGCTCTTTCATAAAATGGTGTATTGTCTTCCTCAACTTGGTGTGAGTGTTATCAAAGCCTGATGATCTATCTCTTGACAGATCCAGTGTGCAGTTGAAGTCACCAGCTACTATATAGTGTCCGGAGAGATTTGAAATTGTCAGGAATAAATTATTATAGAATTTGGGATTGTCTTCATTTGGAAGATGATCCCTTCATTCACCGTATACAATTATAATATTTATGTTTTCAGATAATAAAGTACCTTGGACCATGATATATCTGTCAGCAGGATCCCCTATTACATTATAGATTTGGAAGGGGACTGACTTATGGATCATTATCATGACTTCTCTAGCATGGGTAGTATAAGGAGCAGAAAACACCTGACCCTGCCACCTTCTTCTTATCTTAGAGATATCCCCACTTAGCAGATGAGTTTCTTGTAAGAAAACTTTTTTTGATTGTAAAAAATTTATCCTGCTCATCACTTGCTTTATCTTTGTAATTTAGTTCAAACCTCTACAGTTCCATGAGGTGAGTTTTTCCTTAAAGCTATCAGACATATGTTATTTGGTTTGTATTGATAAAGTGAACAGCAAGTGAACAAATCACACCGTAAAAGGCATTTCCAGCAACTGCCATGAATAAAATCAAGACTTACCTAGACTGTTGCAGGCCCTATTTTTCCTTTGTCATGGCTCATAAACCGATATCATAGAAAAGTTTGGTTTCCTTTTGAACTGGAGCTTCTGCAGATTCATTCCATAAACATATGTTATGATCCACAAAAGTTTGGCAAAATATGACACAAATCCCTGTTTCTAGCCATGCTAACAGTGCTAACAATGGTTACAGTGCTGCCTCAGCTAACTGTTAACTTTAGGGGGTGGGGAATCTGGAGGATATGGGGACCATTGCGCTTCTGGGGGTCAGGATGGCATTATCAGCGGTAACCGCTGTATGAGTGCAGTGCAGCATGACAGAAATTAGCTAGCCAATAAGACATGAAGGGAGGGGCTCACATGCACTAACATACACACGCAGTCGGACCATCTACCACAACAAAAGACTAGGGCTGTAGTCTCCTGGTCGACTAGTCGATTATTTGGTTGCTATGCTCTCGTCTGATGAAATTCTCATCAGTCAAATAATCACGGTGTTACTTTCATAAAGAGAAAGGTGCTATATCAACAGCTTTCCAGGATTAATCCATTATTTCCTGCGGACAGGCTAAGTTACCTGTAAAATTGGGGGTGTTTTCAAAACACCCCCGTTGTTGACAGAAAGTTGGACTGGCCCACCCTCACGCTCAGCGTCACGGTGACGCAGACCTCCTGTCTGTTTCTTTATCCACCTTATTTTTCACGGAAACACGGAGGCAAAACAGAACGCAGCCAGCTTCCGTTTTTTTGTGCGACACTTCCGGTCCGGCACTCTTACCACTGTGTAAATGGGAATCGCCTTGTTGTTTGCCTTGCTGAGTTTAGCTATATATATATATATATATCACATTTTTCACGTCACTATATCACCGTTTAGATTAATCTGATGTTTGTAAAGTCTATAAACACAATGACTGAACAAACATTAGTATTTTCTCTGTGTGTAATTAATAACATGGTTATCGTAGATTAGCTGGGCTAACCGTTAGCTGTTAGCCGTTAGCCGTGTCTGTAATAACTCACTAAACTCACAAAGTGGCCCGTGAAAAAAATATTTTCTCCAGCGGACGTCTTAGTTACAACATGATTGAGCTAACTGTAGTAGTTTCATGTCGTATCCGACAACGGGAGGCCTTTAACGGGTGACGATCCTGATGTTAGCTTTGCTGCTAGTGTTAGCTGTCCCTGTCAGCTGCAGCCACTGATGCTTTCTAGACATCGTGATTTCCCAAAACTGAATAAATACCACACATAGCAACACAAAACTGCTTTGCTAGCTCAATCATGTTGTAACGGCTGGATGGTTGATGCGTACATGCTGATTCAGGTGCTATCAGAGCCGATCCGCGCATCACTATGGCTTAATGATCAACTCAGACAATAAAAACAACCCGTCCTGTGTTAGGAGTGTATGTCGCTGACAGAAAGAAAGAAAGAAAGAAAGAAAAGGGAAGAAAGATAGAAAAGCAGCGTACACCTCACATATTTATTTCTCACAGTTGCGCACACGTTTGGCTGGCATGCAGAAGCACCGTCTGTGTGTTGAAGGTGCGAGCCGCAGCTTCAGCTGCTCAGGTAGAGAGGCTTAGCCAGGTGTGTTTTTTCGCTGATTCGGTTCTGCAGGTTCTCTGCTGGTACACTGGAGACGGGGATCAAGCAGTTTGTCTCACTCAGGATAGATTGTGCTTTTTTGGTTCATAGTTTATGATTGACGTGCGATTTATTTAGAGGGAATAAATTTCCATTATAACGGAAACGTGGGCACAGTTATCTAACGTTATACAAAATACACAGACTAACTAACTAACTGATTGACTAACATAAACAACTGAAAACTGAAAAAAAATTAGCTTGCACCGTTAGCTCCGGTAAGGGAAAGCATGAGGGAAAGCGGCTGACCGGAAGTCACGCACAAAAAAACGGAAGTTGATCACTATTTACTTCCGTGTTTGAAAATAAGGTGGATACTGACACCATTTTCCTCAGTGGAAACAAAGCTTGTATTTACTTTAATTTCACAGAAACAATAAATTGTGAAGACAGTAAAGCCTCCACTAAAATAGTATTTTAAGTCATGTGTGTGATTTATCCTTCATACTTCAGGATTTATCCTGGCTTCATATGAGCAGAGGAAATCTCCGCTCATCACTAGACTAATTTATACAGTGTAAAATGCCATAGGCTGGCGCTAATAATGTTAGCATGTTGTATTTGCTTAGAAAACTTGTTTAGTATAAGACAGTTGTTTTGTCGGTAAATCTTGTGAGTTGTAATGGAGCCAAATTATGTACCGTTACCTTTGTTACATGTTGCTGTTGTCCCTGGTTTTATATGAGAAGAGTAAAAGATCGCTAGACGCTAAGCTAATTTATACAATGCAAAACGCCATAGACTTGTGCCAATAACATTAGCATGTTGTATTAGTGGGGGAAATGTGTCCAGATAAAGACAGTGTTTGTCTGTCAGTTCTGCGATTTATAGTAAAGCTGATTTGTGTACTTGTGTTTGAAATTGTCTCTATTAAGCCATATTTAATGTGTGTTTTGAATCAACTATATAAATAAAGATTGATTTGAACTAAACTTTACAGCAATTAACACAGTCCTCCATCGCCAACTATTGTTTGGGAGGTATAACTGCAGAGTGACACAGACACACTACCACAGAAGTAAAAAATAGCGTGCAGATTTATTTTTTCTCCCACGACTAATTGATTAGTTGAAGATTATGTACGACTTTAGTCGACCAAGATTTTCTTTGGTTGACTACAGCCCTACAAAAGACAGAACCTTGGATTACAACAAACACATTCAGAGTGTGACTTAGTTATCTGCTCAGGATGCCATTACTCCACTATATCTTTACAAAGCAAATAGATGGTTGTTGTTACATTAATTCTCTGAATGTCATATGTAAAACCCTAGCTTTTTACAGTTAGGCAAACCCAGGATGCACAGTTACAATAGCATTACACTATTCTATACATCTATTTTCTACTGCATGCATATAAGCTTTACCTGTATGCCCAAAACAAACAAATTTAAGAGTCATTCTTGTCCAGAGTTTACATGAATAAATGCTGGGTTCAGGGTTTTTTCTTTAAAAATTAAAACCACTCTGTTTGCATGTGTGCCCTAATGCTATCTAAACCTTCCTATAAAAGGGTCAGATTTCAGGTTTACTAGTTACTATTTGTGACTGTTTAAAGACAGCATCAAGCCCTGAATTCATATTTTATCTGCATCAGGAACTCAAGTATAAGAAGGTTCATACACCTGTTTAACGTGTTCATGTGTGCTTTTGTACCCCTTGCGTGTCGGGACTGCAGGTGTAAATTGTCTCAGGGTGACTTGGTATAATCCCTCCAAGTGACAAGTCCTTTAAAGTCAATTTGTGCATTAACAGACACATTAGGCCTAATCAATGTCAATTCATTAACCCGTCCCAGACGGTGTCCCCACCCCTTGTGTGTTACTGCCTTACTTGTGAACTACATATCTTGGTAGTGAGACTTGCATGTCCTCCATGTGTGGCCTTCTCCCGGTTTCCTCACATTCCCATGTTGCTGTTGAGACGTTGAACCACGGAGGAATGGTAACTGTGGAAGGCGCTGGAATCTCCAGCCAACAACTTTTAATCCCAGCTCGTAAAATGGAGTGACAGCAAAGATATGTTTGGACGTGAATGAGGCCAGACAAATGTTCCCAAACCAAATGGCCTGAAGTTAATGTGTTGACAAAGCAGTTGGCTCATTTTAACTTGGAGCCTTAGCAGAAGTGAATGAGAGACGCATCCTTTGTGTTATGTGTTGAAAGAAGCTCGAGTCAAATGTTGTTGGACTAAACTGACTGTAATGATGTTGTGCTCTTGATGACAGCAGTTGCACAGTAGTAAATGTACTTGTTAGACATGTGGAAAAAGCTGTAGTGGTAAATAGACAAGTGAGCACACTATGACTTGCAGTAGGTGATTATGACACTTAAATTAACAAAAAAACAAACAAAATGTAACACTTTCTATGAGGGTAATGTCTATAATGCATTATAAGAACATTCATAAGGCATTATAATGCATTTTATAAGGCTTTAAAACTGTATATGTTCATGATCATGCATAACAGCTTATAAAAAGGTTTATAAAGTATTACAAGTGGTGAACATGATGTATTATAAGTTCAGCATTCATAGTGCTTTCTACTTCCATACCAAACTGACAACAGTGTTTGAAAAAAGAATCTAAATCCTGGGTTCCACAGCACATTAAAACTACCTTAATTTTAGCCACTTATAAAGACATAGACAACTGCTCTAACGTGTCATAACACATTATAAATTCTAAGTTTCTGTATTGGAATAATGTTGAAAGAATATCAATATTATGCTATAGCAACAGTGAGTTTAAAGTAGTGACAACACTGTATAAGATTATTAGCAATTGTGTGATACTATAACTCAATTATTAGGACTTCTGAGCAATATTGCTGCAAGTTAAAGGTAATACAAAGAAAAATCCAAAGAATTAGCAGAGCCATGTCATGTCTTTATTTTCCATAACACACTACTTCATATTTTAATTAAAACAGACCATGTCCCCATCACACCAAACACAGTGGCCAGTGGTACATGACTAGGGCAGTATTAGACAATCTGCAAGACAGGTGTGACTGTGCAACAGAGAGAGAAGCAGGGTGTTGCTGTGGGTGACCATGTCAAGGTCAAGGTCAAGGTCAAATTTATTTATATAGCACATTTAAAAACAACCAGAGTTGACCAAAGTGCTTCACAAGCATAAAAGAAACTAACAAAATACAGAAACACAGGGCAAACAAACAAAAACAATATGTGGAGTCAAGATGTCAAGTGTGAGCTCAGCTAACCTCCACTGGGCAAAAAAGAAATTTTACAAACCAGTGAAATCCTAGCTTGAAGGGATAGTTAGGTGTTTTATAAGTGAGTTTGTATGACATTTGTTTGTAAATTCAGATGTTTAGGACTGACTGTCCGTGTTGTTATTGCAAGTGATCCTGGTGATTCCAGGTTTGAATCCCGCTCGTGGCCCTTTGGTGCATGTCAGTCCCCACTCTCTCTCTGTCTCCCCCTTTCACTCTCTGTCCTCTCATTAAAGGCAAAAAGCCCACAAAAATAATCTTAAAAAAAAAAAAAAGATTTGTGTATCCAGACATCACCAACCTATCTGCATGGGTTGAAGTGGTACTGGTGTAGGCATCAGTGACTACATAGCTACGCTGGTGATGCATCTTTCCAACATGAATGTTTAAGAAACAGAGTCCATCATTTTCACCCTCCAGACAATTGTCATGCTCAGAATCTCTCTGTCAGCATCTACCCAAGTTGTCCTCCACGTTGTCCTACTGCTAGTCGAGAATGGATTCTGCTCAGCTCTTGTGTCAAGTTCAACACACGCTGTGGCCATCAAGTGGCGCCTCCCAACACACATTGGCAGCGGCGCGCAGCGGCACCGTCGACACTAAAGTGTTTTTCCCACCCCAGCCCCCTACACTAGTTGCCAACGGTTGCCAACTGCTAGTAACGGAAGAAGAAGAGGAAAAACTTTGAGGCAACAACAACTTGGATTTCACAGGTGAGTTTCTTATCAATCACTCAGTCAATCAATTTTATTTATAAAGCCCAATATCACAAATCACAATTTGCCTCACAGGGCTTTACAGCATACGACATCCCTCTGTCCTTAAGACCCTCACAGCGGATAAGGAAAAACTCCCCAAAAAAAACCCTTTAACAGGGAAAAAAAACGGTAGAAACCTCAGGAAGAGCAACTGAGGAGGGATCCCTCTTCCAAGACGGACAGACGTGCAATAGATGTCGTACAGAACAGATCAGCATAATCGTCTTATTAAAAATTTGCAACCGGAGTTGATGCTATGGCGGCTAAGACGTACATTAAAGGCTTTTCTCACAGTACCAGCCGCACTGGAAATAGGGCAGTGGGCTGAAGCAGAGCGGTGCGGCGTGTCGGCCGGCACCACTGTAGGTTTGTTCATAGAATATAATGGAGGCGGGCGTTTTGACGCGGGCATATGGCGACAGTGTGTGTTGCACTTCATTCTGTATTTGACATTGTCATTGTGTGTCACGTTGTGAGTGACGCAAAATAAATTTTGAAATCCGATTTGACTGGCTAGAGAATCTGGACTGAGATGTACTGAAGAAATCATCAGCTGTTTGAGTCACACAAAGCACACACCATCTTTTAAATCTTCAGAAAAGTGAAGTTTGATTTCAGTCTGATGGTGTCATAAATAGGTGAAAACACACTAAAACTGATACGTGTTGCTGCTGCCCCAGTCTACTGCCATACATCATTTAGCTTCCATGTCGGTAATCCTGCCTGCTTCTCTAAACTAGGGGTGTGCAGACCACCATCGACTCTGGGTTATACACTATGGATAAGAAACTCATACAACCCCACTTTAAAAAAATATATACTATCCCTGTAACTTTTTTTTTTTAACCAGCATCGGTGAGCTGAGCTCACATGCTCAATTAC
Source organism: Epinephelus fuscoguttatus (assembly GCF_011397635.1). Taxonomy (NCBI): domain Eukaryota; kingdom Metazoa; phylum Chordata; class Actinopteri; order Perciformes; family Serranidae; genus Epinephelus; species Epinephelus fuscoguttatus. The sequence continues at coordinate 37,296,154 of NC_064767.1, read as the reverse complement.
AGCAACACCATGCTTCACTCTCTGTTGGACATTTACACCCGTCGTGGGGGACTGCCTAATACTACACCAGTCTTTTACCATTGGCCACTGTGTTGAGTGTGATGGTGCCACCAGGGGTGTTGTAGTAGGGGGGAAAGTGGTACTGATTCCCCAGGGCCCCAATGGGAGGGGGCCCACAAAATGCCTGGAATAAACAGTTTACCTTTGTTTGCATTTTTTTAAATTTCAAATCTATTAGTGCTGTAGTTAAATAAAACTGACCAGATGAATCGGCTGAACTTGAAAGACTGTACTTTATATCTAAAAAAGCCCAATCCATAGGAACTTGGGTTGAAAACCAACAGGTTGCGAGTTCAAGTCCCTGTCTGGACCAAATATGGAGGGTGGACTGGTAGCTGGAGAGATGCAGTTCACCTTCTGGGCACTGCCAAGGTGTCCATGGGCAGCCCCCTCACTCTGATGTCTCTCCTAATGTATGTATAGGCTCTGTTTGTGCATGTGTATGTATTTCAGGTGTAAATGACAACAGACTGAAAAAAATGAATTCTCCCTTGGGTCTCAACACAGTATATTCATCTTACAGGATTCATCTGTAAACACAGCTTGAGCCAAGTGAGTGAAAATAATGCTGCTTGAGCATTAGTGTACACTGTCATATCTTTCCCTAAGACTGGGAAATCGGGTTTCCAACAATTTCAAGAAAGAAAGGAAACTGAAGGTGCGTGAGAGAGACATGGATCAAGAGATGGTGGGCGGGTGCCCACAGAGACTGCTTATGTATAGAGAGTGATGCCGAAAAATATGTTTTATTTTCAAAAAGCTTTCATGTACTTAGCCATATAAACCTACTAAGTGGGAAAACTGAGCTAAGATAAGTTTAGTGTCTACAAACCGCCGGCTGACACCTACAAGTAAACATGGATAGAGGTTTTCTCCATTCCTCCAACTTTCTCAGAACTCAGATCTTTTCGTGGCATGTGCACTAAAAATGTTGTTTTCCACCTCGGCTGTTAAGCGCTAAGCTGAACCATCAATGCCAAAATCCTGCACCTGTTCCAGGGACACAAGATGGGATAAACTTTCCCTGCCTGCAGCAGCTTGAGCTCACCCAAGGCACGGATCACTGTAGCTATTGTAACGTGACAGTATCTGCATGGTATGCACAAAGGGTTAACACCAGGCCAGGTGTCAGATCATGTTTAAGTCCAAATGTCAACTCTTCAAACACCCATTTGCTAGTGAAAAAAAACACACCAAAACAAACTTGTGAGTTTATTGTGAGATGATTTTGATAAAGAGAATGTAAGTCAGTGTTACAGATTGGCTTCCATGTACCGCTGACTCTTTGCTGATGGTGTAAAAACAAGACTACTATGACTTTTCTCTAAACTGATAATATCACAGCCTCCATTATAGATAGTAGTGGCCTCACTATTCATATCACCCGGAGCTGGAGCTGCTGTGAGACATTATATAATAAGGTTATGATATAATGTTAATGTTAGGTTATTAGATTAGAAGTCAGGGCAAATAGGCAGGAAGGACATGCAGGAAGGTTTTGTCCAGTGTTGTGGTGTTGAGACCTCTGTCTGAATGACTTTGTAATCTATCTTTTAATTAGCATTAGCATTAATTAGCATTGTTCTCTCACACTCTTAGGACTAGCCTTCGGTCTCTCTTCCTATGTGTTTCTAACAGTATTGGGTAGAGTACTTAAAATCTATATTCAAGTAAATGTACAACTACTCCCATAAAAATGAGTCGAGTAAAAGTAAAACTAATCATTTGAAAAACCACTCAAGTAAGAAGTACCTGGTTCATAAATTATCCAAAGTACAACTTACTTTCCATTTAATAATTTTTAGGGTGTGTGGGCCAATGCCAAAAAACAAAACTGCACTTGTTAATAAAACTGTTTTAAATTAGTAGGCTAATCAAATAAGTAGGTGATATCACAGAAAGAGAGAGTGCTGAAGAAGAAGAGCACCAAGTATAGGGAATGTGAAACTTCACCATTCGTTAATTCATAGGAAATATATTTTCTCAAACAACAGCACTCTCATTTTAATGTAGAGCATCAGATTGGATTTACGAGTGCATCCATAAATTAAATGGCAAATGTAGCAAGGTAAAAAGTAGATTGTACCAAAAGTACAAATACAGTTTTAAAAAAAAGGAACATGAAAAGTACTGGTTCCTTAATAAAACTACTATTTTATGAATATGCGTTACTTGTAAAGCGTTACTAACCACCCCTGGTTTCTTCCTGCCTCTTCCTCAGTGGTCAGTCTATGCTGATAATTCAAAGGGAGTTTGTATAAATTTGCATTCCCTTCCCCCCTAAATAGGAAATCAATAAAATACATATTGCATGAGCCCAAACACTTTGCTGTGCCAGTTTTCTTCCTTTTTTATCTGTGCAAAACAAACGCAATTTGACTGTTTAATGCCTTAAATACGGCCGTAAGTCCTTAGTAGTTTTCCAGTTCAGTGTGTTAGCATGTTATCATTTGCTAATTAGTAGTGAACACGAAGTACAGCTGAGGTTAATGGGAATGCCACTGCAGGACTTTGGTCAATTTTTGTGATTCTTGTGATTCACAACAATTCTTGTGATTCTCAGATTTCAGCTGTCACCACTCTAAAGCAAAGTCCTACATGGGTCCATTTCTGAAAACCCACACTCACCCATACCTGCCTTAAGCTCAGTTCCAGAACTGACCCGTTACCTGCCATTATGTCTAAGTCAAATCTACACCCGTTAATAGAAGTCCAGTGACCCGACCCACACCTGTGATTAAATACACTCAGGCTACAGTCACTCACATTAAGCTGAGTTCTCTGTTCTTGAGTTACAAATCTAGCGAAAAAGGCGTCTGTTTTACTGGCTGCGCTTGATGCCAGGATGGCGAAAACATTCAATCACTACACATTTTAGCATGCTCCATCCACCACCATAAAACCTATGAAGTATGCTCCTTGGGTGTCTTAAACTGGAAGTAGGCTGCCGCCTCATCCTCAGGCTGCAAACTTTCATCACAGGAGTCCTCAGCGTCAGTGACGAATGTAACTATCGGGTCAAAAGCTCAACTTGTGTCATTGACTATCAAAATGAAAGGAATTGTGACTTGATAATAGTGATTTAAATGTCAAGCTGCTACCCATATAATGCACATCTTTTTTATTTGTTCTGTTTTGAAAAATGAAAAATATATTTTTGTTCTCACCTGCTGCCTGCCTGCGCCTAGTTCATTTTTACCTGTGCCTGTGAATGTGTATATATATATATATATATATATATATATATACTGTGTAGTGTGCTTGCTGTAAATTTTTGTGTGTGTGCTGTATATGCAGGTTTTGTGTGTGTTTGTGTCAGAATCAGCTGTTTTTGTATTTGTTTTGGCGCACAATGCTCTGTAGTGCCTACTAGATGGGAGAGTGGAACAGGTCTAGGGTGTGATGGTCTGCAGTGATGTTACCTGCCTGTTTCCTAAGGTGTATAAGTCCTGGAGGTCAGGCAGGCTGGCACCAATGATTTATCTGCAGACCTGACTAGGGACGGGAATTGATAGGATTTTATGCCATTATTGATTCTGCTTATCGATCCGATTCTTTATCGATTCCCTTATCGACTCCTCCTGTGAATTTTCTGTGTAGAGAATCGGGGCTGAACTCCACTGTGCATGATACAGAGAGACAGAAATGAGATGCTGTCTAGTCATCGCGTTATAAGCTGAAACGTTTCACCGTATAACATGATAAATAGTATATTGTTATGTTATTATATGAAGCGTCTGACCAAGTAGAGCTACTGAAGTCATCTGGTGGAAAATAATGCATCCTTAAAAAAAATATATAAATTGCAATATATATCGCTGGGGGCAAAAAAATCACAATGTCAATTTTTCCCAATATCGTGCAGCCCTACCACCAACATGCTGAAGCATTTGTTGTTGTGTAACATTATTGGGCGTAGATGAAAACAAATGCTGTACAAATATTCTTTCATTTGTTCCATTTTAGATGATAGCCGTGGACCAATTTCTTATTTGTTTACTTACACAAGCACTTATCTCATGCTTAGAATAGAAACTCAATAAAATCTGTATGGCTGACACCGCAAACCTGTAAGGTCTACTTTTTCTACACAGAAAATTCACAGGAGGAATCAATAAGGGAAAAAATCGATAATCAGAATCGATAATGGCATTGATATCAATAAAATCCTATCAATTCCCATCCCTAAGTGTAGAATTGTAACAGCAGCTCCTGAAGCAGGTTGAACTTCCTGAGCTGGCACCCTGACTCCCTTCTGGATCAGTAAATGTTCTGTTGCTCCTGTTACACAGGTTATACCCAGCACTGTGTGCCAGACTAAGCCCTTCAGCAGTCTTCAGCTTCATTCCACTAGGTGGCTTTCTCACCAGGTTCCATGGTTTGAACTGGGCTGGGGAATAAGCCTTGTCCCAATTCACTCTGTGGATTTTGAATAATCTGCAGAGCATACTGCATCCTAAAAATATAGTCCCCTTGGCAAAATTTAAAGCCATGTTGAAAGTCCATGCAACTGAGAAATAAAACTGCTTCTTTTGAGCGGGTTTTAGTCCCTCTTGTGTGTTTGATGTTTGTATTTCCTGTCTCTGTGTGATTTATTTCTATTTAAACTGTAACTATGTGTTGTCTGGGTCAGGTCTCCCTCAGAAAAGAGATTTCCATATCAATGGACTTCATGTTAAATACATTTTCTAAAAAAAAAAAAAATTCTGGAGGTCCTCAACAGTGAGTTCTATGTTATTGTATTGGTCCGTTTTTTTTCCTTTCCTTTTCTTTTCTTTTATTTTCTTTTCACAGAGGAACAGTTTGGTGTTATGTTGGTACAAACACATCTTGTTGGAGTTTATAAAAAAATCAGTACAACACAGACATTTTTTTTACTTGTCTTGCACAGTAGCTTTAGAGAACATATGAGATTTTAATTATGTCAAATCCCATTATAATATTAATGGATGACATTTTTCAACAATTACCATTTAGTATCTGTGATTGCAGATCTAGATCTTAGTTTTAGCAAAAACAGCAGTTGCTATTTTTCTGTGTGGCCTACATTTCTAACAGGCCTGCTCAGTGTGCAATAGAAGTGTCATTTTGAGTGGAAATGTGGGACCACAAGTTAACCAGAGCTGAAATCATAAAGCTTACAACATTAACAGGTGTAGCTCAGGGAATATTAGAGCTGGTCAGCCATTAATCACAGGAGATGCTAGTTCAATTCCAGGCTCCTCCTGTTCACATGTTCTTTGGGTTAGAGACTTGGTTAAGTCTGTGCATGGGAAAAATGTAAGCTGCACTGGACAAATACATTGACGTAATGCATGTGAGGTTAGCAGCTTATTGGCATCCTTTAGTAATGCTTCCATCAGACTCTGATAGACTCTGATCTGTGGTTGTGTAAAATGATGCGTGGTTTGTGTGTGCATTGGAGCACTGTAACCAAGCTTACTGTGCTGAGGTGGAAATGGTGAGGTTGCTCTCTCTGGTTTCACAGCAGTGCTCTTCTAACTCTGTCACACAGATAAGACTGTAGGATTCCTTACCACTGTACACTATTGCTCACCAGCCAACATCATCAAGCACCTCAGGTCTAGATTTCATTTACACAGAAGATAAACCTCCCAACCTCATCCTGGGACCAGAGGCTATTCAGAGATATTCTGAGTACTCTCAGAGAACTCTTAACTTGGCCTACAAATCTTAGTAAAGACTCCTATCTTAGGAGTGATTTAGGAAACTTCTCAAAGCAACTCTGAACAAGGAAGGGACAGAAACATTTACCTTGGTGTGGTTGTCCCCATTGATGATGCATTCTTTTAACAGAGGTGATTGGTTGTTCTTTTGTGAACCTGCATGGTGTGGACACCTAGTGGAAATGAAATGAACTACATCACAATATGAGACTGTGAAAGTGTTGTCATTGGCCACGTTTCCCAGATCCAGTTAAGAAGATCTTAGCGCTAAGAGCTTCTTGAGAATGCTCTTAAGCCTCCCGTGAAAGAAAAACGCGTTTCCCAGATTCGCACTTAGCTTAAGAAGATCTTTCTCAAGGAGTTGTGAGATCGAGCTAATCCACTCTTAACAGTCTTCTTAGTGACCAAACGCTCACAGATCCAGCCGCATCAGGCAAATTAATATTACACTAAGCAAGGAGATATTAAAACAGTGCACACCATATATATTTTGATCAATTTTATACTTCAGATTTATATTTTTTAGCATTAATTGGTGACAGAAAAGAACGAATTTCATTCTGCAGGGAAACACGTGTCCTTATGATGCATATTGAATCTTGAATCTATATGTTTTATGAAGACCCTGCGTGCGCTCAAAGCTGTGGCACAAGTTACAAACAGAAATCTGGTGGAAGAAAAATAATAAGACGAAAAATTTTGAAAAGTGTGTTCCTGTATGTGCTGTGCACATCAGGCACACAAATAAAATGAATCATCATGATTATCATTTATCGTAATTTGTCCGCACATATCCCACATCTGCATGCACATATGAGCCTAGTTTACCGCACCCAAAAAATGCGTCAGGGCACAACAGAAACACATCCACCCTCCAAACCTGCGACATTTCACAGATATCAGGCAACTGACAGGTGTAATTGAGCTCAGCAAGGGTCGCTCCACCAGCTACTCTATATAAAGGCATTGCCAGTTTATACCTGCCGTTTTGTCTGATTCTCAGTGTAGATTGATATAGTCCATATAGTCCATAGATCTTAAGAGCGATCCTAAAAAGGGCATTAAGAACTCATCTGAGAAACACTCTTATCTTAGCGACCCTTCTTAGCTAAGACATTCTTAACTGTGCTCTTAAGTCTTAAGATCATTCTTAACTCTTATCTCTGCACAGTCTCATCTTATAGCATTTCATTTACTCACTGCCATCCAGCATTTGGATAATATTTCTCCAACCTCTTTGTGTTATCACCATAAGAAACTCTTAAGCCTCTTACAAGTCCTCCTTCCTGCTCCTCTTTTCACAATTTTTTCACCTTAGGAACAATTTTAATGGCCAAAATACTTTGTGAATAACTTTCCTCTTTACCAAGAAGTAGTCTTAACTTTAAGGTGAAATTCTAAGAAAACGTCACAATTCAAAGAATTTTCTTAGAATTTTGTCACTAGGAGCAACTCAGCACTGCAATAAAGCCATTGTTGGTGAACGACACCCGAGTGCCTCGCTTTTCTTCCTGAAGTGGAGTAGTCTGGACCACTAGAAGCTAGGTACCTGATAAGAATGAGCAAAGCTAAATGAATGCAAATAAGCCAGCATGTTCCCAACTACTGTGCGGAGCCGGCAAGTGGTCACCAAGAGAGGTAACACAGACCTCTGTAGCCTAGTGCTCTTCTCTGGTGCAGGCTAGTGGGTCCATGCATTAGCCTTTGTTAGTAAAAATGATCCCAATCTCCGACCAAACTGTTGGCAGACACATTGCATCATGGGTAATATAAGCACCCAGATTTGACCGTAGAAGCCTTGCTTGCCTGCACAGACACCGCATGGCTCAACACTATTTTTCAGCAGCTTATGTATTTTAAAGCCTCCCCGCTGGTGACAGCCGTGGCTGGATGCATTATGTTTCCGGGATATCTGTTCGTCCATACTTATGTTCATACGTCCCATTCTTATGAATGCGATATTTCAAGAACGCTTCAAGGAAATTTCTTAAAATTTAGCACAAATGTCCACTTCGATTCAATAAAGAACCGTTTTGTTTGTGGTGGTCGCCGGTCAAAGGTCAGGGTCACTGTTACCTTTTCAGTCTCATTCTCGTGAACGCAATATCCCAAGAACAGCTAGAGGGAATTCCTTCAAATTTGGCACACATTCACTTGGACTCAAGGATGAAGTGATTGGACTTTGGTGGTTAAAGGTCACTGTGACCTTGTCTTTCTCATTCTTGTGAATGCAATATCTCAAGAATACCTTGATAGAATTTCCATTAAATTTGACACAAATGTCCACTTGGACTGAAGAATAAACTGATTAGACCTTTGTGGGCGAAGGTCAAGGTCACTGTAACCTCACAAAATATGTTTTTGGCCATAACTCAAGAATTCATGTGCTAACGAACTTCACACAAATGTCCAATAGGATAAAATGATGAAGTGATGACATTTTATATCCAAAAGGTCAAAGGTCAGCTTCACTGTGACATCATAATGTTCTGCATAAAACACTTTTCTGGCCATTATTCAACAAAACTCAGGAACAGAGGGGGAGATATTTGATCAGATACTGTATTTGTGACACTAATCTTGAACAACCATGGAGTGGTAAATGTTAGATATTTTGCTTGCATGTTTGTTTGTTTATTTGAATGATTGATTGATTGATTGATTGATTGATTGATTGATTGATTGATTGATTGATTTTTTGCTCTCTATGTGCAGCTTAGTGGCCCCCCAGTGGGTAAAAACCTGTGTAAAACATGAGAACAATCTGTTTAAAATGCATTCAAATGGATACCTCATTGTACTAGAGCCAATGCGATGCAGCAGAGCAACCCTGTGGGTGATTTAATATTTCACATTAAAGTTAATCATTTGAATTAATGCATCCTGTAGTTTAAACCATCCAGTTAATTAATTCAGTACCACTTAATATAGCCTATGCTTTCTGAAGCCTGCATAACCAACTGCATTATCACTTGGCAAAACTCAATATGCACACAGTGAAGATGGCAGCAACCTCCAACTACAAAGACACAGTCCGAGTTGCACTTAAAATATGCTGCTTTGCTCTACCTACATGGCATGCTGCGTCCATGGCCTATGTATTTCAGCTGTTACTCTAAAATTGTTAAAATGTATATTTTCCCTCAATGCCTAGCTTTTTCTCATACCTCATAAGTACCTCATAATAACAAAGTGAAAACAGGATGGTAGAAATTTTTGCCAATTTATTAAAAAGAAAAAGAAAATATTACAGTGACGTAGGTATTCAGACTCAGCACTTAGTTGAAACACCTTTGGCAGTAATTATAGCCTTGAGTCTTTATGGGTATGACACAACATCTTTGCAAACCTCAGTTTGGGGATTTTCTGCCATTCTTCTCTACAGTTTCAGGTCCCTCCAGAGATGTTCAGGGCTCTGGCTGGGCCACTCAAGGACACTCACAGAGCTGTCCCCATGCTGACTGCAGGAATGTCCATCAGAGCTGTTGCCTGTGAACTGAATGTTCATTTCATTACCATAAGCTGCCTCCAGTGTCATTTCCATGTATTTGGCAGTACATCCAATTGACATCACAACCACAGACCATGTGTAGCCACACCAGCTCTGGACCTACCACCTTGATAGCTGATGTAATAATTGGTTTGCACAACTAAAGAATTTCTGCACAAACCAACAGAACCAGTCAGGGAAGTTCATCTGCATGCTGGTCATCCTAACCAATGGCACGCTCCCTCAAAACTTAAAACATCTGTGTCATCGTATCGTATGATCAAACTGCACATTTTAGGGTGAACTGTTATTGTGACCATCCCAAGACACACCTGTGTAGTAATGATGCTGTTTCATCAGCATCTTGTTATGCCACACCTGTCAGGTGGATGAATTATCTTGGAAAAGGAGAAGCACAATTTTAATACATTTGCGACCCAAGTTTGAGCGAAATGTATACAGTGAGTGCATGAAAAAAAAAAGTCTTAGATCTTTAACTTAAACCTGTGACAAAGGGGAGCAAAAACAAAACAGTGTTGCATTTAAATATTTGATCAGTATATATGAATGCGCTGCCTATATAAAAGGATATATCCACATTACTAGATCAAGTCTCCTCTGGCACTCATTCACATACACACACAAAGTAGACAGGCCTCTAAGTCTGTAGGAGTCAAATTACTATCAGCCACTGAGCTCTGCTGCCTGACTATAGTTTCATCGGAGCTCCTTTTATCAGTGAATCTGTAGGACCGTACACAGGAAGCTGGGCAGACAGAGGACTGAGGGAGGAAGCAATGTGTATGTGTTTATGAGGTGATCGCATGACATTTATCTGTGTTGTGTTTTTCTTTTCTTTTCTTTTCTTTTTTTTTTTTTTTTTTTTTACATCTCAGCATTTCAGCATTCAAAATACAGCTCAGAGAAACTGATCAAAATTTGGGGGCCTTCTAAAAGAATCAGAGAGTCTTTAATTGGCCATTATGCCATCATCTCCAGTTTTAACAGGACATCAGTAATACTCTCTGCTCTGTGAAGTAAAAGATCAACTGGTTGTTTGGAACTTCTTCCGCAAATCCAAAGCATATGTCTCACTCCTTATAATATAAAGTGGTCAGGTGTGTACTGCTCATATGTAACTGGTCAACAAATTTTAATAACAACAATGCAACAGTTGTATAATGGGCAGTGTTTGTTCCCAAAATCCAATATTTCAAACATAGTCCCCATATTTATTTTACCTGGGGAACTTTACAAACATACATACATATCCTTAAATACTTGTGGGGTCCGCCTTCACGCACTTTTTGTACACTTTATGCTGACCAGTAGAAACTGCATTATAACTGCAGCGATGTGTAACTACATATTCTCAACTCCGCTTTAGTCTACAAAATGAACTCATGCAAAAATGTGAATAATCGACTTGATCCATAGAATTTCTTGTTCCCATGTAGACCACCTGGGAGGCATAATGTCAAGCCATTGCAAAACAGGGCTCTGACACAAAGAGTTTTCAAGTCTTTGAAAGCGCTTTCTAAGGTCCATTCAACCTTTACTGGGCCAGACTATTGACAACGATCATTTCCCTTCGGCACCAGTACTGCAAAAGGACTAGATAATTCCTGTAGCCAGCATCTCCTCCACTTCTTGCTTCTGTTCAAGAACAAGTGTGGGTAGAACCCTGCAGATAGTGTCACTGATGGGCTGCTGTGTTTGAGAAGGTAACAAATGTCATGTTTAATGAGATGCATACAACCTGGCTGAAGGGCTCTTCAGGCCTGTGAGCTTCAAGCTTCATGTGTACATCTGACTCAGATTTGGAAACATTGGTGCTCCAGTAGAGGAGGGGAAAGTCCTGCTTCTGAAGCTCTTCCTCATCAACAACTGTGTGCACCGGACATTGTCAGCTGCTTGGGTTGGTTTACCGCTCTTTCAGTAGGGTTTCTTAAACAGGCTTAAGATGAGATTGCTGTCTGGGTCTGTGATGATCTTTTTTGGTCTCCAGACTCTGGAGAACATCTGGATGAGGCAGTTGACAAATATGGTGTGTCTTGATCTTCTTCAGCAGAAAGGCTTAAAGGTATCTTGTTCCATAATTACAAATGACCAATATGTACTTGTGGCCTGCACTACTCCTCCGTAGTGGGCCTACTACGTCCATGGCAATGTGGGAAAAGGTAAATTCAATGATGGGCATGTTGACAAGGAGAGCCTTATCTCCTTTCACTTGTTATCTTAACAAGCTTGACAATACCTGGCAGTGTCTCCATACCAGTCTTGATGTCCTGCGCAGTGGCTAGAATGGCTTAAATTAAAGATTGTGGGGGTGTGAGGTCTATCTCCACCTTGATCAACTACTGAAACCATATTTACACAGTTATTCAGTATTTAAATTTAAAATTTTTAAATTTATTTATTTATAGGGACAATGCAGTTAATATAGTTTCAACACAAGGCATGAATCTGATGTGCTGCATATAGAGTTATAGCTACAGCTAATTTTCAACTCCTCTCCCTAGTTGGGCTTTTAAAGAAATACATTAATAATTCAGAAATAGAATATATGATAGTGTAACACTCACAAGGGTCATTTGTGATACTTAAAGTGAATTTTGCCAATGATACTCATGTACTTTCACTTAAATGACATTTTGAATGTAGCACTTGTAATGAAGTATTTTTATATGGCAGTATACTTACCCTAAAGATTTGAATACTTCTTCCACCACTGACTGGTGTATTAATCAGTTCTACAATCAGTCAAGACATACAGTGATCTTGACCCATTATCAGTGTAACCCAACTTACAGTATACATATAATCAGAGTCTACGCCTCAAATATGAGTATATGATATGAACAGTGTGAATACTGGTAGCAATATGTGTGTGTATTTAGAGGCGTATTGAACCCAGGAGTGTGGGCTAAAAATGAAGCTAGGGATCCCTCAGCTGAGAACAGCAGAAAAACTGTCCAGCTCACCAGCTTTACTTCCCCAGGTGCGTGTGTGTGTGTGTGTGTTGTTATAGGTTTAGTGAGTGAGCAGCTATAAAAACAGAATACCTCTAATGTGGGAAATGTGAGACCTAACACACTCAGGTGTCTGTGTGTGTGTGTGTGTGTGTGTGTGTGCTTCATATCTATTTATTAAGCGCTGTGTCTTTATAAAGAAGCTTAGCTGCAGGCCTGATGAGTGTATTGTTTGTGTGTGTGTGCGTGTGTGTGTGTGTGTGTGTGTGTGTGTGTGTGTGTGTGTGTGTGTGTGTCTGTGAACCACTTTAGTCCTTTTAGTCCCCATTTCAGAGAAAGCAGATTTTGGGTGAGGGTTAAGATCACGGTTAGGCAAGTTACAGTTAGGCATGTAGTAGGGTTGGTCGATAATACGGTAATAAGGTATCTCGCGGTATCTAAAAGTAGCAACAGTATCAGTTTAATTACCGTCAGTAAAAAAATCTGCCGTGCATATAGACCTATAGGGACCTAATATAATATTAAATATAATTAATTTAATGTCTAAAAAATGAGTGCTTGTCCAGCACCTATGTATGTGTGGTTGAGTTTTCAATTTAATACTATTACAATTTAAAACTAATAATAGGCTATAATGTTTCTCATAACTGTTGTTGGGAGATGACATTTGATAAAGTTTTTGGATGTGACATCATCACGTGACAGCTCAGACTGCACATCAGCTGCACATCAAGTGAGTTGATTGCAAAAAAAAAAACACAACTTCACAACTTCTGCCAGCAGCAGCAGCAGCAGCAGGTCCAGTGGCCATTGGAGTGGAGGAGGGAGAAGCGCAACCCGAACCACCAAAAAACAGATGACTGTGGGCAGTCTCCTTCAAATTAGGGCCGATGCGGCGGCAGGTCCGGTCGGCACCATACAGGAGTGAGCAGGAGCAGAGATAACTGCCTGTTGTCGCGAGCCTGTTATTCAGGGAGACGAAGACCTCCTTCTCAGGTGGAAATGTGATGGAGCCAGGCGTTTTCCTCTGATGTTGAGGGCTGCCTGAAAGTACCTGTGCATTTGTGCCACGAGCTCTCATCAGAGCGCATATTCAGCACCGCGGCCAAAGTTGTCAATCCACTGCGTGCCCTGCTCCAGCTGAAAAAAGTAAACATGCTGGTTTTTCTGGCAAAAAACCTTGAATAGTTTTGAAGCGTAGGATGCTGCTATAGTTATCATTATACTTTGTTTTTATTCCATTTTCAATGAGGAGTAGCCTGTTCTGACGGTCAAAACAGTGAGAACTTGGAGAGGGTGAACTTTTCAAACTATAGGTAGGCTCTAAAAATAAACCAACGAACAGTATTCCCCGTTGCTTCTCAGGATAGGATTATATATGCCCATTTTCAATCATGCCTTGTTATTTATGGTTCTGTTTTTCTTATTTGATAAGCCCTAGTATTGGATGCTGTAGAGTTGTGCTTTTAATTTATTTGATTTATGTTGATAGGTTCTAAAAATAAACCATAGGACAGTTGCCGCTGCGGTCTAATGATACGCTGTACAGCACACATTATCGTTACTGCCGTTATTTATTGATACTTTTTTGGAAGTGGACTGTAGCCCACAGACATTAGTTAATGTAAACATGTTTTGTTGTTATTTTTCAATATTCTTAGACCTATGTAATGTTTACTATTCTGTTTCTGAACGGTACAGGCGCAAGCCAACATTTTAGCGACTCCCTCTGAGCCCTTCAAAGTGATTTTTAATTAGTCAATCAGTAATACCGTATACCCCGGGAAAATGCGGGGAAGGTTTAACGGTAACAAAACTTTAACAACAACAAAAACCGCCCAACTTTAGCATGTAGTAGTTAGGGTTAGAACTTAGGTTAGTCACTTCCTGCAAGCTTTTATTTTGATAGTGTCTTTTTAATATTATTTGACTTTTATTTTGGCGTCATTGACTAGGGGACTTGAGATCTAGCAATGGAGAGTAATGGACAGAAGTATAGAAGGAAGGCTATGTGACTTTGTTCTGTAATACTAAACTCTTGTAATTTGTTGGAATTTGTAATTTAATGACAACACCAAAATGACTCAACATTAAACCTGTTAATAAATGTTTGGCAATGTTAGCCCTGTGATGCTAACAATTACCCCTACCACTGTGTGTGACTCTGCCCTAGATTCAATAGTAGTCTTAAGATACGCACTCTAGCACAAAACAGATTTGGCTCTTTCCAGCAGTGGCAGTCCTAGCAAATTTTGTCCCCTAGGTAAGCCCCCCACTCCCCTCCCAAAAAGCAGACAGGTCAACAGTCATAGTGCTGGACGTTTATTACCAAAATGCAAATAAACAACCTACCTAACATAAATAAAAGTTATGTACTAATTCGTTTTAGTAACATGTTGTACATGTGTTATAATAATCATATAAATCAATAATAAAAGAATTGCAAAATAGAATTGAAAAATAAAAAATAAAATGATATATGATGTTATAAAACAATAATAAAAATGTACAAACTAATGTTCTTATTGAACTAGGGATGCACCGATTTGGAAATTCAGGGCCGATACTGATACCAGTGTTTAAAATAACAATTTGGCCACTAGCCGATACTAATGTTTTTATATTGCTGTTTGTTTTTTTGTTTTTTTTTGTTATCTATTCTTCTTGTGTGCCAGGGAAACACAGAAATCTACATTATAAAAGATAAATGAACAGTTTTAAGGCATTCAGTCCTTCATATCACTACCTTTGAATGAGCACAAAGTCAATAATGCACATTTATGAAACAACCTTTAACATAACCTTCTTTCACACATCTTTGAAAAAATAAGCAAAAAGCCTTTTTACAATATATGATGCATCATAATTCCCCCTCTAATATCTATTTTATAGTGCTGTGAAAACATTAACACATTTCTCCTTGAAACAGCTAGATTTATTTCAGTTTCTCACCAACAATTTTACAAGATTACATTGAACACATCATGAGAATGTTACAATTTGCCTTTGCCAAATACTAATTTTTACTGAATAGAGCTTTAAAGCATCACACTGGAAATCAATGCAACCTCCGTGAGATGTTTTTTGTGGCCACCGGATGCTTTGAGAAAACGATAACTATCTCTGCTCCTGCTGATTTCAACACTGATTTGTTGTTTTTTTTCATGGTCTTCCTTTCCACATACACTGCTCTGACTGTACGTTCACACCAACAGCGACTATAGCTTCCAAAACAGCAGAAGTCATTTGTTTTCAATGAGAGCCCGGCAACTTGGGCAACCAAAGCGACCTGATCGTCAGCCACTCGTCTTGGCTGGAGGGGAGTCAAAACGTGTTTAACTTTATGGTAATGAGCTCTGACACAGTTCAGCGACAACCAGCCGGAATGCTGACGTGCTTTGATGAAGCTGGTCCCAGAGAACAAGCCATGTAACTTTGGTTCCTACAACACACTTGTTCTGCTGTGTGGTTACAGAGACCAAAATAAAAAGAATGAGGCTTGGGACCGCATCACGGAGGTAGTTGGTTGGTCTGGTGAGTTTTTGAGTGTGTAATGTTAGTAATAGAGGAAAGAATCACAGGCTAATGTTGCAACATAGCATGCAAGTCTCCCTTGCTTGGTTTGAATGGGATGACATACTGGAAAGCAAAGCATTTTATCAACATTATTTCTGTAGGCTAACTATGAGCTTTTTGACTAGTCCGCTTTGTGGCTCCTTTAAATTGACAAGCAGGGGGCGTCGGTGGCTTGGTGGCGGAGCAGGCGCCCCATGTACAAGGCTGTTGCCGCAGCGGCCGGGGTTCGACTCCAGCCTGTGGCCCGTTGCTGCATGTCACTCCCTCTCTCTCCCCCTTTCACACTTGTCTGTCCTATCAAATAAAGGCTAGAAATGCCCCAAAAAATATCTTTAAAAAAATAAATAAATTGACAAGCAGGATCAAACGTTCAGTGATTCACGTGATGAGTGACCAAAGCTGCCACAAATATTTTTGACAGTCGTGCTTCTTGGGCGTCCGCAAGAGACTTTGCCTCTTTGGAGGCTTCTGGTTTGAACGTACAGTTAGTAGTGTAGGTAGCTGAGTGGGCACCAGAGACCTTTGTCATTTTGACATGATAACGATACAGTATGTTTCGGGATTCACATGACGTTGAATAACTCGCCCATCTCCCCCAGAGAGCAGGGGAAGTTTAACAAGGTGAGAAGGGGGGCTGGGGGGGCGGCAGGAACCCAGAAAAAAAAGCCTCTCTATTATTTAGTCGGCTGTGCTATGTAGTTATGTTGTTGTGGCCTTACGTAATATTTCTAAAAACATAGTAGCAATAGTATTAGCAAAAAATAGAAAAAGATAAACATTTTAGTTTTTTTTCCTCTGCCATTTGAGGAGCCCTTATGGATGATGGCGCCCTTAGCATTCACCCATACTGCATATGCCACGGGCTGGCACTGCTTTCCCGTATGCAAACTGAACAGCACTCAGTGTGTGTTCAATGTTCATTTGTTGTGTTATTTATTTAGTTCTACACAGCAGCCCATTGAAAAAGACAGCACAAGATATCTGGACTTTCCAAAATTTTTCTCACTCTAATGGACTAAAACTCAAACAGTTTCTTACAAAGATAGACATACAAGAGTACACACACACACACATATTTACAGACACATACTCACATACACTTATGAGGCTGGGCTTCTGTGAGGTGTCTCTGCAGGCTGTGAATGATGTACTGGTTAAATGAGCAGCTTTATCAGAGAGGTGGCTTCATGTCATCAATATCCTCTCATATAAATGTCAGTCAGGCCATTTTACTCACAGCTATTTCCCACACTGCTGATTACATTACTCTCTCAGCCTCTCTCCCTCAGTCTGTCACTTACTCACTCTCTCACCCTTCCTTTATCCTCTCTTTGCCTGCACTCCATTAATCGTTCTCTGCTCTGACTCAGTGCTCTCTGTTTTTTCTTTGTTCTATCCCTCTCTCTCTACTGTCTCTCTACATGACTCCCCCTTCAGTAAAGCTGTCCCCCCCTAGAATCATTTGAGACACAATTAATAATTTTTGAACAATGCAATAGTATTTATTGAAAGCACAATGTAAGCGGTGCTCATTATAATCACACAATAATGTGCTATTTAAATCTTAAAAGATTTAGTTCCCCCCTCCCATTCCTAGTAGTGGTATATCCCACACTCTTTCCAACGGGCGGGGCTGCTTGGCAGCAGTAGCAGCGTGTGGCTGGAACCGCTGACCACATCACGCATCGCAGGGTAAGATGTTCACACACACAGACACAGTTTAACTTACACAAGTTACAACACATCCCATTTACTGTTACAACAAGCCCCAGGACCAGGCTGATAATATAAACTGTCTGCAACATTTCTCCTGCATTGTTCAAAAGCCTGCTCAATTATGAGTGCTGCTAAGCTAAAAGCTAATGATTAAGCTCAGAGTTTAGTGATAGTCAGAGAGGACAGGAGAGAAAGAAGAGGGAGAGGACAGGACAAGAGCAGTCAGTGGCAGAGCAATGGGTACCTGTCTGTAGGCTCTCCACCTGTCAGTGAGACAAACATGAAAGACCTGCAGACGAGGAGCGGTCATTACGTGTGACTATTACGCACAGTTGTGACGGAGCATAGCTAATGGGTACCTGTCTGTAGGCTCTCCTCCTGTCAGCGAGACAAACATCAAAGACGTGCAAACAAGGAGCAGTCATTACGCACGACTATTACGCACGGTTGTGAGGTGCGCAGTGGCAGATCTCACAGCACACTGTTTATAAACCACTTTACCACTTTAATTGTAGGAAATGTTTAGTTTTAGTTTTAGTTTAGTTAGTATAGACATTCACTCTGCCTGTTGGAGAGATAGAGAGAAGATTAAAGCGTCAAATTGCGGTAAAAGATGCTGTATAAAAGACAGGCTACAACTTTTTTCCCTTGTCCCCCCCTGGAATTATTCTCTAAAATTTTACTGTTTATTGTCCCTCCCAACTATGAAATGGGATTTTCGCCCCTGCGTCATCATCTCACTTCATTCGCAAATCTCTCATGTCATTGTTTGGTTATTGTAAACGATGCTAATGCTAACTATGTTAATCTGTCTGTCTTGTGTAACTTTGTAGGCCTGACTAAGTTTTGCAGTGAATTCATTAATGCATACATGGTTGAATTAATTGAATAACTGTACATCTTATGTGTATTCTTAATATTGTTTTTATTCTATTGATGTTTATATTTAAGTAAACATTACAGCATAATACACATTTTATCTTTCTAAATGTAACATACTAGAGCATGACAGAGCAGCCAGCAGTGCTTGAGTCTTCAGTCAGAAGATGAGGGCCAGCTTGGCACTTGTAGGGGTGTACAGCAGGAGCCTCCAGCTTCAGCTATACACATGGGTGTGTAAAATCCTGATGGTTCCAGATGTTTCTCTTCAGTAAGTACTCATTTGATTGCCTTGAATGACATTGTGGTTAATTGCCAGACATTAAAACTAAAGTTGAAACTTGTCAGTTATAGCCAAAGTGTAGAAGTACAATAGTCATGATTTCATTTTAGTCATCTGGATTTGGTAACACATTAAAAGGCTGATTTTACTATCATACTGATGACATTTTGTGTGTTTTTGTAGACTCAAATAGGGATACTGGTGATGAGGGCCCTTCATCTTCACCTGCACATCAGGGTACGTATGCATAAGCCATCAAAACTTTATCTGCTTTGACCTAAAATGACGACGTCTCACTTTTGCTATACTTAGCAAAGCATCTTTCAGTATCCTGAAGAGCGCTATATAAATCCAATGTATTATTATTATTATCATTATTATTAGTAGTAGTATTAGTATTATTAGTATTATTATTATATACAGCGGTCTATACTGTCATTCAGGGCAAAGCCCCTTTTCAGCAATATATATAAGCTATGTAACATAATTGTGAAAAGGCTAAATATGAGTAATTTTGCACACAAAAAAATATTACAGCTGTTAAAATCCCTGAATTTCTTCAGGTGTGTCAAGTCAGCCACTCTGAGATGATGATGCTGGCTATGAGAACCATCCAGTAGTACCTGCAGGCGATACAGTGTCACATGGGGACAGTGATGTGGCAGCCCTTGTTGCCCCACCTGGATATCATAGAATGCCTTGAAATTGAATTTGTCATGTGAAATATATTAGATTTAACTGATATATTGTACTTCATTCAATTCTTTCATCTGTATGAATGTCTTAAGAGCACTTGTGTCGCAAATAATCACATCTGTGACTATCACAATACTTAATACAGGATCTCATTCTCATGCCTTTGTCACTTTCAGATGTTTCAGCGAAGAGCAGCAGATCCCACTCAGCCTCATTTAAAGATTTTCCCAAAAATCATCCAATTAATTCATTGTGGTATAATCTGTATCCATGGCTTGAATACCCACAAATGAAAGATTCAGCCTACTGCTATGTATGGTGACATTTCTCCCTGCCTAATGTGTCAGTATCAGTTTTCACAGCAGAATAAAGTAGTGTTCAAACAGGGTGGGGGTGAGGATGGTGGGAGTCTCACATTATTGGTATGCTTGCTTGGAATGAGCACAAGAGGGTCACTCTTACAGATTCTTCTGTATTAGACATTATAAACAAAGGATACAAAAAGAATGTTTAAAAGTGACATTAAAACAGTTGGAGGTGTACAGCTAACCCGAACCCTTGGTAAACACAATCCTATAGTAGATTAAAAAAAAATGAAGCCACAAGACAAAGCAAAATGTACAAGCAATACCACATAGAATAAAATTCTGCAGTGCTTAGCAAGTATGGTGCGTGATTCCATTGTGAAGGGAGTGAAAGAGTAAGGTATTCTCTCTCATTGCTGATGAAAGCAAAGATCTGAAAAAGATCCGTTATGGTGCAGTCACCCTCTGTTGATTTAGCTATGGCAGTAGACATGATGGAGTCACTTCATGATACATTTTAGTGAGTACAGTACTGAGACATTTTGTGATCAACTGTGGCACGACATGGTAGAGACAGCCAAACAGTGCAAGATAGCTGTTGAGAATAGTAAGAAGAGGAGATCACACAAAACCAAACTGTGAAAGAATGAAAGGCATTTCGGCCCTAAACCCTAAAACAGTACATTCCTTTGAGATGACCAGGTATTTGGTTCAGGTGAAAAGTATGGTTGCGATCATGAAGATCTTACTCATGATCTTCACCGGGCCAGAAGAATTTTGAAAAGGAAGTGGCGGGCTCATAAAAAATTATTTGCAGACAACCACGGTAGATAGCAGGCTAAGCCATTTAGGTGTACTAAGCACTGACCAAAGAAGAGCTAAGGCATTAAACTTGGATGACATTATAAAAGTGTTTGCAAGCCAACACAAGAAAAAACAAATTCAACTGTTTTAAAGGTACCCTGGTCTGTCTTGCAAGAGGCAGCTTGTATCTTTTGTAGCAAACAGAGTAGATATCAAGAAAAACGTTTTAGTGCTGCAAGTGCTGCTTTATCAACAGTATGTATGCTGAGATGACAAAATTTAACAGAGATATTGTAATCACAGTGTGATTAGCCTCAGTACAACCTGTTGTTCAAACCACAACATTTTATATTAAATTTTACCAACTTCTTCTAAGTGATAAACAATGTGGCAGAGGCATATGTTTGTAGCTCAAACATTTGGATTTATGGTAGTAATAACACATAATAGAACCTATATTAAGGAATTGTTGTTTTTCCATTAATTGTACACAGTATTGTATTTCTTAGTTGGTATAATTGTTTCAATCACTGGAAACGGAGAATGGAGAAGGACTTTTGGTTGGCCTCAAGGAGGTTCTGGCAGACTATTTGATACCCCAGGAAGGGAAAGCAGAACTGGGGACATCCTCGGGTGGTGGAAGGAGCACTTAGAGTACCTACTGAACCCAGCCATCACGTCCACCATGGAGGAGGCAGAGCCTGAAGACTCGGGGGGATTCTCGCCTATATCACTGGCAGAGGTTGCTGAGGTAGTTAAAAGGCTCCCCAGCATCAAGGCACCTGGTGTGGATGAGATTCGCCCTGAGATGCTGAAGGCTCAAGACATCGTTGTCCAGAAAAGGCATGTCTTGGCTGATGCACCTTTTCAGTGTCGCATGGAGGTCGGGTACGGTGCCTGCAGACTGGGGTGGTGGTTCCCATTTTCAAAAAAGGAGGATGTGCTCCAACTATCGGGGTATCACACTGCTCACCCTCCTCGAACCCTTGCTCAAGAGGAGCAATGAGGATTCCGTCCTGGCCAAGGAACAGCGGAACAGCTTTTTACCCTCGTGAGATTGCTGGAGGGGTCATGGGAGTTTGCCCATCCAGTCTACATGTGCTTTGTAGATTTAGAGAAGGCTTATGACCATGTCCCTCGGGGGGGTCTTGTGGGGTTACTGCAGGAGTATGGGGGACCGGGCTCGCTGCTATGAACAATCCGGTCCCTGCATGACCAAAGTGAGAGTTGTGGCCGCATACTTGGTGTAAAATCAAACTTGTTCTTGGTGGGTGTTGGCCTCCATCAGTGTTGTCCCTTGTGACCTATTCTGTTTGTGATATTCATGGACAGGATCTCAAGCCACAGCCAAGGGGAGGAAGGGGTGAGTGAGGGTAGAATGGAACATGAGATGGATCGGTGGTTTGGTGCAGCTTCTGCAGTGATGCCGGTCCATCTACGTCCCAACCCCCACCTATGGTCATGAGCTCTGAGTAGTGACCAAAGGAATGAGATAGCGGATACAAGCAAAAAAAAAAATGAGTTTCCTACGTGGGGTGGCTGGGCTCAACCTTAGAGATAGGGTGAGGAGCTCGGACATCCGGTGGGGGTTTGGAGTAGAGCCGCTGCTCCTTCGCATCGAAAGGGTTCAGTTGAGGTGGCTCAGGTATCTGATCAGGATGGCTCCTGAGCGCCTCCGGCTGGAGGTGTTTCGGGCACGTCCCACTGGTAGGAGGCCCCAGGGTAGACCCAGAACACACTGGAGGGATTACATATCTCATCTGGCCTGGGAACGCCTTGGGGTCCCCCAGGAGTAGCTGTAAAGTGTTGCTGGGGAGAGGGATGTCTGGGGTGCTTTGCTTGAGGCTGCCCCCATGACCCGGCCCCAGATAAGCGGATGAAAATGGATGGAGGGATGGATGGGTGGATGGATGGAAAAAAAAATACAGATAGACTACAAGATAAGGTAAGATAGATAAGACAGTACTTTACTGATCCCAAATTGGGAATTTCTTACAGCAAGCAAACAAACAGTAAGTGGACATTAGAATATAGAAATATAAAATATATACAAAATTAGTAGCACTAAAATTTAAATTATACAAGAAATATACAGGAATAAAATAAAAATAAAGAAAATCAAATAGCAGGAGTAAAAAGATGAAGATGAACTATATACACAACACAGTCAGAAGGGAGGTAGAGGTTGTAAAAATGTGCAAAATAGCTACAAGTGTGCAACTGGTTATTACCAGCAGTGCAAACAAGTGGTTGTAACGTAACTATTAAGCTACAGAGAGCTGTGAGTGCTCTCTGTCAGACAGAGGTGAGGTGTTATATAGCGCTATGGCTTGGGGGAGGAATGATTTCCTGTATCTGTCCTTGTGACAGCAAAGCTGTAACAGTCTGCTGGAGAAGGAGCTCCGCTGTTTGTTCAGCAGGGCTGGACTGGGACAAAAAATCGGCCCGGGCATTTTGAGCCTAGTCCGGCCCACCAGGTATTGATGGAAAGACAATGAAGCCTATGAATGAAAACAAACTTTCTTGTGACACCGCTTGTACACTGTCTTGTTGGTGTATATGTACTTGTCTAATAAATTTAAACCTACACCATCCTCCCAGTCCCATTATTCTATACAGTACTTACTTAGAGGAACCCAAAAGGCTGCTTGGTCTAGTGAACCTCCTGAACAATGAACGTATGATGGGATCCTGAAGATTGGACAGTGAGGAATAGAGGTGAGACATGATCAGTGATGAATATTAAAATGAATAAATGACAGATTTAGTAATATTTTCATAGACTATGTACTCACCACATCAATAAACAGCACAGCAACACATAATACTTCCTCAAACATGGCAACCTTTAAAAAGTGAAGGGATATTTTAAATTGAATGGAAACATGCCCACAATAAAAACAAAATACAGGTAATTATTGTCCACAAGAGTTTGCTGTTACATGTCAGTAAAAAAACAATAAGATAAAAACACAACATATCTAGAATAAAGAGGATATTTATGGATAAAAGACAAATACATTTAAGTAGTTACTTTTAACTCCAAGCCACTTTTATGTTAATGAGCAGCATCACATCTCCTGGCAAATCCTAATTTGATTCAATCTAAATTATATTTGCAAGTGGGTTTATGATGAATACTAGCCTAATCATTTGGTTTTACATGAACATTTTTGTTCTGTTGAGCTTTAGCTGTTTCAGAGTAAAGAATTACTGCATAGTGCACTTATATCAATTAATAGACACTGAAATATTTTACTACCTAACTAATAAAGACTATACTTAACTAACTAAATGAATAAAATAAAATTACTGAAGCACTAAGATCACCATCACTAGTATAACATCATGGAAACAGCCCAGCAGTAGAGAAACCCCGTCATGCTGCTCAACAGCCAGATAAATTGTTAAATGGCCTACTCATAACTATGCTGTGTTAAGAGTTAGCAAGCACAACGAAAATAAACTATCAACCAAACTTGATTCATATCTGACCCAGGTAGACTGCAGTTCATCATTTCTTACCTGAAGTTCAAATTCCCCTCCAGTCGAATCGCCTGTGCCGTCGTCATATAATGCGGCGGCCGCGGGTCTCTCCTCCTCCTGCCTCCCTTTCACCTCATCCACCTGCTGACGGCCACCTCCACCATCATTACCTACTGCGGCTGCTTTGGATGCCAGCGCGGGTGCGGTCACTGATGCTGCCGCTGAAGAAGCTCCGCCATAGCCAGCAAACATCTGTGTTATTTTAACACATTTGGCAGCATCTTCCTAAAGGGCTTGTCTCTTTTTCTCTCTTATTTTTCCCGCACCTCCTTTGAGTTTCTTCTCAATTTTGTCAATCTCCTCTCTCTCTGTATGATTGATTGACTGGCAGCCGAGGCCCAAGTGGGAGGGGGCATCGGCCCAAAATTACCATCGGCCCACCGGGCAAATGCCCGGTATGCCCAATGGCCAGTCCAGCACTGTTGTTCAGTATGAGGCGAAGAGGGTGGTCAGGATTATTCATAATGGATAACAGTTTATTCAGTGTCCTCCTTACCACCACTGCTTCAAATGAGTCCAGTTTGCAGCCAATCACAGAGCGAGCCTTCTTAATGAATTTCTGTAGTCTGTTGGTCTCACCTGCTCCGATGCTGCTTCCCCAACAGACTACAGAAAACTAAAGTGCACTGGCTACAACAAACTGGTAGAAGATCTTCAACATCTTGCTGCACACATTGAAGAATCTCAGCTTCCTCAGGAAATAGAGTCTGCTCATCCCCTTCTTGTACGCAGCATCAGCGTTGGCCTTCCAGTTCAGTCTGTTGTCTATGTGGATGCCGAGGTACTTGTAGACCTTGACCATGATGATGTCCTCTCCCTGTATGCACAGGGGTTGAGAAGCTGCCCTCTTCCTTCTGAAGTCAATCACCATCTCCCTCGTCTTGGCCACGTTCAGCAACAGGTGATTTCTTCCAGCCCACTCCACAAAATCATCCACCAGTGCTCTGTACTCCTCCTCCTGTCCATCACTTATACACCCAACCACTGCAGAGTCGTCAGAGAACTTGCAGGTGGCATGACCCACAGTAATACTTTAAGTCTGTGGTGTACAAGGTGAAAAGGAAAGGAGACAGGGCAGTCCCCTGTGGAGCTCCTGTGCTACTCACCACCATGTCAGACAGGACACTGTCCAGTTGGACAAACTGTGGTCTGTCTGTCAGGTAGTCAGTAATCCAGGAAACTGTGGATGTGTCAAGCATCATCGCCTGCACCTTCTCCCTCAGTAGCAGTGGCTGGATGGTGTTGAATGCACTGGAAATATCAAAGAATGTGATTCTCACAGTGCTGCAGGGTCCATCCAGGTGCGAGTGAGCTCGCTGCAGCAGGTAGATGATGGTGTCATCCACTCCCAGTTGAGGCTGGTAGGCGAATTGCAGAGGGTCCAGCAATGATTTCACCTGTGGTCTCATGTGGACCAAGACCAGCCTCTCCAGCACCTTCATCATGTGTGTTGGTGGTGAAGGAGACAGCAGAGGGCTGTGAACTAAACTTGTTGAAGAAACAGTTCAGCTTGTTAGCCTTCTCAACACTGCCTGCTGTTTGTCTGTCTCTCACCTTGAACCCAGTGATCTCCCTGTTGCACTGTATGCGTCCTTAGTATTTGCATACAGAAGGTCCAGTGTGCTACTGTCTCTAGTGGGGCAGTCAACATGCTGATGAAATGTTGGAAGCGTTTTGTCCAGTGGGATGATTAAAATCCCCAGTAATGACTACAAAAGCATTTGGATGCTGAGTTTGGAGCCTTGCGACTGTAGAGTGAATGATGTCACTCTGCATCAGCTGACGGAGGAATGTAAACACTGGTAACAATGGCGGATGTGAACTCCCTTGGCAGATAGTACAGACACATTTCCACAGCAAGCAGTTCAATGTCCGGGCTACAGAAAAGTTCTTTTTTAATGTGAACATGTCCTGGGTTATACCGCCTCTCACTCACATACAGTGCAATCCCTCCTCCCTTCTTCTTACCACTGTCCACCCATACAGTCCTGAAGCCAGGTACCGCCATGCTGTGGCCCAGGATATGCGAGTGCAGCCATGTCTCCATAAAACACAAAATGCTGCACTCACAGTATGCCCTCTGGGTCTTAATCAACATGGTGAGTTTGTCCATCTTATTTCCCAAAGACCTCACGTTCCCCAAGATGATCGCTTGGATGGCAGGTCTATATTTCCTCCTTTTCTCCCTCCGTTTGTCTCCATGTCTGCAACCCCGGCGTCTCCTCCATAGCTTCCCCGGGATTTCAGGCCTTGCCCTCGGCAACATCACAGGTTTACAGCGCCATCAGCTGTTCTCACATGTAAACAATGCTTTTGCCTCTCTCAGCATGGCTCTCCCTTACAAAGAGTAGCAAAAACTAACTAAACTAACTAAAACTAAAACTAAGCAAAGCTATTGCCCCTTAGTTACTAGTCCTTGTATATGAAAGAAAACACAAGAAAAAGACAAAAAGTTGACGAAAAAAGATGAAAACTCAAAACACACAGCAGGAGCTGTTGCAACAGGCTGCCACCTAGCACGGCGCCATCTTGCATCTACAATAAGTAACTAAAGCTTTCAAATAAATGTAGTGGAGTAAAACATATAGTCTAATATTTCCTTCCGAGATTTAGTAGTATTTCCATGTTATGCTTTTACATACTTCTACTCCACTAAATAAATTAGTACCTCAAAACTGTATGTACAGTACTTGAATAAATATTGTTGGTTAAATTCCATGACTAAAAGTCCTGGTTTCAGTATACTTTACTGGTTTATGTGTTTTTGTGAAGGAAACGTCATTTCATGCGGACACCTTGCAACTGAATGAATGGGCGTGTTTATGGTGGAATTTAGACACACCCTGTGAGAAAAATTCAAGGTGGTTGCATCTGGATATCATCACCAGTAACATCTCCACAAAAATCTATGATTGTGAATGATGTGAACTCGAGATTCCAAGCATAAGCATTTTTCAACCTGCACCCTATTTTCCCTTGTTATTCTGTCTACTAATGAGCAGAACAGTTTGTGAAATTGGTCTGATATTGTGCGAGACCTCTTTAGCTTTAACTCGTGTGATTTCAAGCATAGCCGTTGTGATACTATCGGGATCCTTGGAGATGGTGAAGTAGTAAGGAAACTGGTTGTGGTGGTGTAGGCAGGTGGACATGGTTCTTCAGTTCCCTCAACAGACTGTTTTGGCTGTCTCTCTCCACATGGTCATCTGCTTGTCCCTTGCCTCCCGCTCATGTTCCCTTGCCTTTTGTTCATGTTCCATTGTCATTCTCCCGTACTTCATACTGCTGCTGTTTCTAGATTCTAAAGGCCAAAACACACCGGCGGCATCATGACGGCGGTGTCACTGACGCGAGTCAAGTGCCGCCCCCAACACACACAAAATGCGTCGCGCTGCGGGGCGTCAACCGGATTTCTATTGCACACTCCAGTCCGCTAGGCTGGAAAGTACAAAATAGCGCTTTTTCAAGGGCGGAAACGCTGGAAAAATAGGACAATAGCGTAAAATGCCGCAGCGCGTCCACATGTGGATTTGTAAATAGAAAATAATGGGGGCAGGTGTTTTGACACGCATTGTACGGCACCAGTGTGTTTTGGCCTTAAGTTTCCCCTTCTCATGAAAGTCTCTATCCATCTTAGCAAGTTAGTTTTTACATGTCTAGAGCCATTTACTGTGTTCTGAAAACTTTCTTGCCCTTCTTCTTTGAAGGCTGACACGTAGACTCTTGAAAACATTGAGCTCAATAATAACAGTTAGCATCATTTATATATATAAGTTTAGGCCTGGATACTGTATAGTAGTAGAAAATGACAACTTTCGGTCACAGATTCAGTGTCCCCTTTGGTCCGTAAGAATGTTGTCCTTGCCACTCTTGTCATTTTTTTTGGTCCAGGCCTTACTGCGATATTGGTGATGGTCTCCTCATCCAAAATCAAACTGGTCACTATAGCCACAGATTAGGCAGAGTTGCTGTTCCCCCATGTTACCTGGCATATATCAAAATATGGCATCATTTATCTGCAAAAACTTTTACTGGAGACTTTTCAACTTACTTAAGACTTGGGTCTTCTGCCTCATTGAGTGCATTTACATGGACAGTTTAATTCCCTTTTCATTCGGAATGAGAGTTCATTCCTATTAAAAGTGATCTTGTAAACATCTAATTCGGAATGAAAATGGCCAATGCGATTGAAAATTCAATCAGATGTAAGGGGCTGGAATGCTCCGTTTCTAATTCCGAATGACAGAATTTCTCGCACTTGTATACACTCCTTCCTCTTTAAGTTCATTCTGGTCTTTCTGTGCACGCTCGTTTCCTTGCCCTTCTAGTGCAATGATGTATATAGGGCGCATAGCAATGGGCTGAGATAGAGCAGTCGGACTCACCGGTTTCCATTCGCCAAAGCACGGTCATCTATCTCCCTTCTTCAACCTTCTGCCTCCCTTCTCCTCCTCAACAGACGAAGCATTAGCAGAACAAGGTTGTTGTCGTACTGCTGCATCAAGAATATAAGCAAAACAAGCCCGAAAAAGGCACCAAGAATGGCACCGTCAAGCATCTTGTTATCCGGAACGAAACTACAATGTTTCCTTCCGGTAAACGTAAACACATAACATCTGCCCTGCTCCCTATCCAATCAGAAACCTTCCGTGGACCCGAATACAGGTGATTAAACTGATCTCCCGTGTAAACTCTTATTCGGAATGAATATTTCTCATGTAAACTCCCTGGAGAAACTTTAATTCCGCATGATTTCATTCAGACCCTCAAGAGGATGAAGCGGTTAGAAGATTTCATTCAGATTTATTTCATTCTGAATGAGAAGCCATCATGTAACCACACCCAGTATGTTGTGCTCTTGCAGAATACCTGTTATTTTGTTGTATACTAATTGTACCAGACAGCTGGCTATCCATTCCACCCTCTGTGCAGACTGAAAGGAGCTCCCTTATTTGCAAATCTGCCAGGTTTCCTGCCATTATGACAAAAGGAGCTTGTTTGCAATTAAATTAAAATTAAAATTAAAATTGCTTTTTCATTATCAGATCTCCCACAAAAGCACTGGAGTAAATACCAAACCATAAACAAATAATAAATTCAAATATGTCATAAGCGGAGTCTTGTGATTGGTTCGCTCGCTCCACAAGGAAGATGTAAACCTGAACCTTTGTGTGCTTGTCTCTGCAATGTTACCGGCATTTTCCCTGAAATGTTATTGGTTTTGAGGTGAGAAATTGGTGGTACAGATTTCCCTATTACCATTCACACATGACCCCACGTGGTAAAAGTTCTCTCCTCCTTGGTCTCTCTCTCTCTCTCTCTCTCTTCCTCTCACCCCAACTACGTTCTCTCAGTGCTCAGTAGTGTGTCAATAGCCTGCCTCCATGAAACAAGTCAATTTTCTGCTGCCATGGCAGGGGAATAAATCTTGGAGCAATCTGAGAGTCCAGATATTTATTTGTGTGTTTGTGCATGTGTGGGTTCTCACACACAAGAATATATACGCTGCATGTACACATCTACTCAGAAGCAGTGACTACATACATGTACAGAGAATGGCACACAGGGAAATGGACCAACATATGTGTCTGTGTGGGGATGTGTGTGATCCTATTGAATTTAAATTGTGCATGATCTACTGAGAGGTATGTTACTCATTGAGGGAGTCTCATGTATGGAAAGCCAAAGGGATCATTTTAGTTGTATGCACACACAAGCACACACACACACACACACACACACACACACACACCCCTTGGGAGTAGATATTGAGCAGACCAAGTGAATCATTACTAGGAGTTCAAGTGTGGTGCAGCCTGGGAGGTCAGCTGATTTAGAGGAAAATGTCAGCCACAAAAGGACATTTACCCTCTATCTTGCTCTCTCTTGCACACACGCACACAGATGAGCCTACTTATATATACATACCCACCAGTGGTGCTGGGCGCTAGGGCGCCGCCCCACCGCTCTCATTTCAACACATTTGAAAAATAAAATAAAAATACTTTGCAATTTATATAAATTTTTCAGATGAGCAAGATAAATATGATATAGTTAGTGAGTAAAATGTATCATCTGCAATAAAAATGTCGATTAAAAATGTTCTACGTTGTCTAAAGTTACTGATTGGTCACGTGTTTCCTCCCTGGGGTGCAAGAATCTTTGCCCATAGACTCTCGTAAGTTGGACATGCGCAGTTCGCGCCTCTTCAATACAAGAGATAGGAGCTGTCGGGGCGCAGCTGATACAGCTGATTTACGTCCCACCCAATCGCCAGCGGAATGATGTTACAGCAATCTGTCATAAAGTGCAGAGTGACAAATTTGAGTTTGAGCGAGAACAAGATAGAGAAAGAGAAAGACAAAGACAAAGCAAATACGATGAAGTCTTTAAAAACAACACAATTTGAGAGGAGAACGTTACAGGATGCTTGAAGTCAAAGAACTTGGACCTGATCAGCCGGACATCACAATTACTCAGCAGTCCACAGACAGAAGGAGACAATACTTTTTGGCATTAAATACACTGGTGTGATACATGTTTTCTTGATTTTTGGTATATGTATATATTTGGAGTTTGGTATAGCCCCCCTAGAGAAAATTACACCAGCCGCCACTGATACCCACAAAAACATCTAGTTTTTCCAAGGTTCCTTGGTCAGGATAGGGCTGGGGTCATACTCACAAACATTCTGAGGATATTCTCAGAGAGCTACTAGCACAGCCGAAAAAATTCTAGCAAGGAGTTCTAGTTTAGGGGAGATTTGGAAAAATTCTCAGAGCAACTCTGAGCAAGGAAGGGACAGAAACTTTTACCTTAGTGGGGAGGTGTGGCTGATTCCATGGCTTGGTATGACACAAGAGGTGATTGATTCTTTTGTGAGACTGCAAGGTGTGGACACCCTGTGGAAATTAAATGTACTGTGTCACAATATGATTTATAATTGTGAAAATGCTGTAGTTGTTTGTGTGATCACTGTGCTGATGGATGGTTGAAACAAACCCAGGCCATCACTGCTGCAAATATCCTAGCATTGCAATCACTTTTATTTCGATTTCAATTTCACGTTATTGTGTTCGGTTGGAGATATGAGCTCATCTCCACTAAGATCAACCGTGATTATTATCCCTGCACCACTGAATCTAAAATGTTTCATGAAGTTTCTTAGTGCACTTTTGTTTTTGATCCCATTTTTCATGAGCTGAACTCAAAGTTCTAAAACATTTTCTATATACACAAAAAAACATTTCTCACAAATATTGTTCACAAATCTGTCTAAATCTGTGTCAGTGAGCACTTCTCCTTTGCCGAGATAATCCATCCCACCTCACAGGTGTGGCATATCAAGATGCTGATTAGATAGCATGATTATTGCACAGGTGTGCCTTAGGCTGGCCACAATAAAAGGCCACTCTGAAATGTTCAGTTTTATCACACAGCACAATGCCACAGATGTCACAAGTTTTGAGAGAGTGTGGCATGCTGACTGCAGGAATGTCCACCAGAGCTGTTGCCTGTGAATTGAATGTTCATTTCTCTACCATAAGCCGTCTCCAAAGGCGTTTCAGACAATTTGGCAGTACATCCAACCGGCCTCACAACCGCAGACCACGTGTAACCACACCAGCCCAGGACCTCCACATCCAGCATGTTCACCTCCAAGATCGTCTGAGACCAGCCACCTGGACAGCTGCTGCAACAATCGGTTTGTATAACCAAAGAATTTCTGCACAAACTGTCAGAAACCATCTCAGGGAAGCTCATTTGCATGCTCGTCGTCCTCATCGGGGTCTCAACCTGACTGCAGTTCGTCGTTAACTTGTAACCGACTTGAGTGGGCAAATGCTCACATTCAATGGCGTCTGGCATGTTGGAGAGGTGTTCTCTTCACGGATGAATCCCGGTTTTCACTGTTCAGGGCAGTTTATAGTTTAGTTTATTTAGTTTATTAATCCCCCTGAGGGGAAATTCAATGTTTTCACACTTGCTTGTCAATTACACACAGGTCCGAAAAACACACACATGCACAAACAGGACCTATACATGCACAAAGTGGAGATGTCAGAGTGAGGGGGCTGCCCTTGGTGAGGCGCCCCGAGCAGTTGGGGGGTTCGGTGCCTTGCTCAAGGGCACCTCGGCAGTGCCCAGGAGGTGAACTTGCACCTCTCCGGCCACCAGTCCACGCTCCATATTTTGGTCCGGATGGGGACTCGAACAGGTAACCCTCCGGTTCCAACCCAAATCCCTATGGACTGAGCCACTGCCGCTACTGCCGCCCCACCAGATGGCAGACAGCGTGTGTGGGTGAGTGGTTTGCTGACATCCATGTTGTGGATCAAGTGGCCCATGGTGGCGGTGGGGTTATGGTATGGGCAGGCGTATGTTATGGACAACGAACACAGGTGCATTTTATTGATGGCATTTTGAATGCACAGAGATACCGTGATGAGATCCTGAGGCCCATTGTTGTACCATTCATCCACGACCATCACCTCATGTTGCAGCATGATAATGCACGGCCCCATGTTGCAAGGATCTGTACACAATTCCTGGAAGCTGAAAACATCCCAGTTCTTGCATGGCCAGCATACTCACCGGACATGTCACCCATTGAGCGTGTTTGGGATGCTCTGGATCGGCGTATACGACAGTGTGTTCCAGTTCCTGCCAATATCCAGCAACTTCGCACAGCCATTGGAGAGGAGTGGACCAACATTCCACAGGCCACAATCAACAACCTGATCAACTCTATGCGAAGGAGATGTGATGCACTGTGTGAGGCAAATGGTGGTCACACCAGATACTGACTGGTTTTCTGACCCCCACCCCCCCCACCCCCCCCCAGATTCCCCCAATAAAGCAAAACTGCACATTTCAGAGTGGCCTTTTATTGTGGCCAGCCTAAGGCACACCTGTGCAATAATCATGCTGTCTAATCAGCATCTTGATATGCCACACCTGTGAGGTGGGATGGATTATCTCGGCAAAGGAGAAGTGCTCACTAACACAGATTTAGACAGATTTTTGAACAATATTTGTGAGAAATGGTTTTTTGTGTATATAGAAAATGTTTTAGATCTTTGAGTTCAGCTCATGAAAAATGGGAGCAAAAACAAAAGTGCTGTGTTTAAATTTTTGTTCAGCATAATATCACAGAAAAAAAAACCTTGTACACATGCTTTTCTAAGGTTTTGACCAGTTACTTTAAAAAGAAGGGTAAAACAAAGACTGAATGTGTGAATATGAGTGAAAAACAAATCAACACAGACAGAAATGTCTATGTAGGACCTTACAGTACATAAAAACACTTCCAGAAAACCTAAATTGAGAAGAAAGATCATGTTTTTTTCCCATAAAACTACAGCAGAGCCATTTGTTTACCATTCACATACACTTATAACTGTATATGATGCCTGAAAGGAGTTCAAAATTATTCTTGGAGGTGAGGACTATCATGGACTACAAGACCCATAAGCCATCGGGCCAATCTCTGGTTATTGACTGGCTTAGTAACCTGAGAAGTGACATAGGACCTAGGGGGATAACACAGGCAGTGGTTAATTTGGGCCGGAATGTACTTTACAATAACATCACCACATCGCAACTTTTCAACACAATATTGTGCACTTGAAACAACAGCCCTGTCCCCAATGTGTAGAGCTGAGTGTGAGTTTCTTATAGTAAAGACAAAGATAAATCAATGATTGTGTGACGATGCAAACATTTAAGTACTGGTGGAATGCATGGAATGTGAATATTCATGTCAGCCTTGGTGTAACAGGGTGGAACACAAAAAAATCCTCAAACAATAATAAGACTTTTTGGAAATCACTGATTAATGTAAAGGTAGACTAGACAGACACATAAACAATGACACCTTATCTTAGATTTCACCTCTGGCATGCAATAACCATCACAGACTGATGAAGTGGAACACTATCTGACAACAGAATTTCCTATAGCATTCCTAAATAATGGATTGGATATGAAGAGTCATAATGAAAATGTGATTGTGTTGGCATGTGTTAAATGTGATATGTAATTCTTGCATTCCACTGGACCTTTTGGCATTAAAATCAGAATCAAAAACCCTATGACTTTTGGTCTACCAGGATCATGGTATGAACAAATACTAACCTTTTCATCCAATCAGAAGGTTGTAACCCTTGGATTCTCCTTTAGCCTCAGGAATATTTCTGGAGAGGCCAGTGTTGGATCAATGCAGGACCGAGATGGCATTTCAAACCACTGTTGGTGGTGTACTTCAGTACAGGTTGGATAGAGCAGGAAAGAGGTTTAGAGACAAGAATGTTTTGTGCAGTGAGGGAGGAAGTATTCACACACGTGTGTGTGTGTGTGTGTGTGTGTGTGTGTGTGTGTGTGTGTGTGTGAAGGCTAGTTAGTTACCAATCTGCTGGTTGAATATCATCAAATCTCTCTCATTCACTTCCAATGGACAGTCACTTTGATGAGCAACACCCTGGATGTGTAAAGTTTAAATAAAACCATTAAAAAATCAATGAAAGTGGCCATCACTAATTTTGCCTCGAGTGCAGGATTATGTGAATGATGAAATATATATTTAACAGAAGAAAGTTGTAATTGGTCAATTTTGTCCAGACCACAATACAAGGGTTAAAGAGGACCTCTTATGCTTTTTGGGGGTTTTCCCTCTTCTTCTGTGTGTTATATAGCATTTGTCTGCCTCTATAAGGTCTGCTAAGTAAAAAAAAAAAAAAAAGTCCAGACTAAAGGGAGCTCTCTCTCCCCACAGACACACAGCTCCTCAACTGCCTAAAACAGTGGGTTGGATTTCCCACCTTTACTTCCACAAAGTTATTTCATAACAATGTATGAATTAGCAATGCACACCGTGCCTGCCTGCAGGCCACTGCACTGCACCCACAAACACACCTGCTCCAAGCAGAGGCAGGGGAGGGAGGAGAGAGGCTGCAGAGTTTGCATACCAAACGTGCCAACCAGTGGCAATCCCCTTTGATCTGACATCAGATGTGACAGGACAGTCAATATAGAGATACATTTATGTGCTGATTGCAGATACTTGCATTGAATAGTGTTTTTTTGGGTATTTATTGCATCGTTAATGTGCCTGATATTCTGGAAACCTGCCTGTGAGGTTTTGGTGACGTGTGCGCACTGTCCGATGGTCAGTCAAACTTCGGTTTACACCGGCCATCTCGCTCCTGCTTAGCAGACAGTTTCGTGCCAAAAGGCTTCGCCAAAGGTGCACTAAAAGCTCACCAGCTGAAACCAGGTCTACTGTCAGCGCAGGGGGAGCACAGCCGGTGTAAGTGGAAGTGTGGCTGACCAGCGGACAGTGCACGCACGTCACCAAAACCTCACAGGCAGGTTTCCAGAATGTCAGGCACATAAACAATGCAATAAATACCCCCCAAAAAACACTAATCAATGCAACTATCTGCAATCAGCACATAAATGTAACTCTATATCGACTGTCCCGTCACATCTGATGTCAGATCAAAGGGGATTGGCACCGTTTGGCATGTTTGGTATGCGTAATGGAAACCCAACCTGATTTGATTAACACAGCTGCAAACTAATGAGTTCACATCCCTCTCAGCCAACCACAAACAGCCACAGCATCAGATAGGGAGTATAAATTCAGCATCTGTCATTTTAGAAAAGTCAAAAGAAAAGAAACAGAGTGAAACTGCGAGAGAGAAAGAGACAGCGCGCACGCACAAGAGAAATGCAACATTGATTTACAATTGTGGTGACCTCCTCCCAGGCTACCTTTGCATCATCAGCCCGTGGAGGTCTGCTCGCAGTTCCAAATGTTCAGACACTGCGAGCTTGGACCTCCCGGACCAAAACAAAAGTTTCCTCCTGGGAGAAGTTTGGCCGTCTGTCTGACGCTGCTGCTCTCTTCTGCCATGGCAAATTGAGTAAACTCTCATTACGCCTTCGTATGGCGCATTTAAGGGCGCGGAGAGGGGCTCATTTGATTGGTGTGATGTGTATAAAACCCACTCCACGCCTTCTCTCCTCCCTCTTTCCGACTTGCGCAGGTAGGAGGGACGGAGGTGGGAAAGAGGAGTAGCTGCGCCAGGCGCACGGTGTGCCAAACTTGCAAATTCCGCCTGGCCACACCCAGTTGGCGAAGCGCAGGTGCGCTGCGCCCCCGCCTCGCCAGATCTGCGAAAGTAGAGCCCATAGACACACACATCCACACATACACGCACACGCCAATCAGTTGCTGTGGAAACAAAGTGAAGATAACTCAAAAATGACTCTGGTTGACGGCAGCTACACTCGTTACTGTAAGTGCAATTGAACCTTAGCGAGTAAGAAGTCGATAATTTATCAATACATGTGTTCAGCAAGCATAAACATGTTAACATGTAGACAGTAATATTCAGTATGCTCCGTCCACAGTCTCTCATCAACCACCACTAATGTCATGTTTTACACAAGGACAGCACACGAGTTCGGCTAACGCGAATTGTTACTAATAAGCTGAAATGACAGCTGTCTGTATGTAGACTAACTTAATTTGACACTTATCGTAAAATTGGGCGGATACTTTTAAACTTAGCTGCTAGCTGAGACAAACAGCCTCTCCTCTCTCTACCAGCACTAATGTTACATTCACGTAGTGAATCACATCAGCAGAGAGGGAGCAGGACAGAGGACAGGAGGACAGAGGACAGGAAGACAGGAGAACAGATTTTCTACAAAACACACATAGAAACAGTTACCATTACATACATAGCAAACAGGTCCACGGCATTATTCTACAAATACTACAAATCATCATCAAGTCCCCCCATCCAATCGTACACGCTATTAGCCACTTCTAAACCACACATATTGTGAAACCCCAGAATATCATTGTCCAGCATAAAATATGCATATTTTGCCCTAATGCGTGCAGTGACCAGCTTCCTGAACGTCAACACCGGGTCAGTAGGCCCACTCCCACTCACCTGGTTTTGTCTAGTATTGCTGGTTTGGTTTGGCCTGCCCTCCTTTTGAATGAGTACATAGGCCCCAGAATATACAGACCCACAGAAAAGACCTCACCCAACTCCCCCAACTTTCCACAAAGCACATAGGGATGTCGTATGCTGTAAAGCCCTGTGAGGCAAATTGTGATTTGTGATATTGGGCTTTATAAATAAAATTGTTTGATTGAATTGATTGATAGGTGCAACACAGTAACATCGAACAAACCATTGTATAACAGTCTCAGGTATGTCACAAAAAGCCTTTCACAATCAGCCTTTCCCAGGAAAGTGTTAATTGCCAAGACCCTTCCACTGTTAAAACCCTCCACTGTAAATCTCCTCACCTCTTTGGGAGAGGGAGCTAATAAAGCACCATCCATGTGTACTCTGCCCATGTGAGTGGAATAGAGGAACAGGGTGAGGTCTAACCACCAAAATAATATTAAGGCCAGTGTGAATAACATAATAAAAGGTCATAAGACCGAGCAAAAACTAAGGTCATTGAAGAAAATAAGGTCTGATGACCAAACAGAAATTAAAGTCTGCAATGACTAACAGAAAATAATGGTCTGACAACTGAACTGAAAATAACATGAATGATGCATGAGGTCTCTAAGACCATGGAAGACTATATGTAGGACATAATAAAAGGTCACCAAAGGCCACACTTTTCACCTTCAAGAAATCCCTCACAACACACCTCTTCAAAACTGCCTACAGTGTCTAAAAACAGTGTAAATCTCTCTTTCTGCATTATTTCCCTCTCTACCTTCCTATGATTTTTGCTTTTTTTTTTTTGCTGTTGTTGTTCTTTGTAAAGTGTCTTTGAGTATCCTGAAAAGTGCTATATAAATCCAATATATTATTATTATTATTGAATTAAAGGTCATAAGACCGAACAGAGAATATCATAAATGATGCACGAGGTCCCCAAGACCACACGTGCAATGTCATAAAAGGCCAGCAGGGAACAGATTGAGAAGAAGGTCCAGCACCAAACAGAAATTAAGTCAGCAATGACAAACAGTAATGAAGGGTTCAATGACCGAATAGAAATTACAGTGGGTGTTGCATGAATGTGACTTCATTCAGACTTAAATTGCAAAAATAGCAGAGATAAACCATGTCCACAAAAGTAAACAAAACATAACGGATGTGAAAACTTTTAAACAGCACAACCACCAGCTATATGAATGACTTACCAGGGAAATTAGGGCTCAAAGATGTTTGACTGGCAAAAACAGCGCTGATATCGGGCTGTACTTGCCCCCTAAAAAAACCCAGAGATGGGTGCATCTGTGAATACTTGGAGCACTGCTGTTAGTAGAAGAAAGTTATGCTGTGGCAACTGTTGTGACAGTTGAGATTTAAGATTGAAGATGAGGTCAGCAATGACAAGGTACTGCTTGAATGAGGTCAGATGACCATACTACTGGTTTGATGAGGTCAGTAATGACCTTGCTGGTTGATGAGTGATTATGTGATGTTTTCATAGAGGCATAAAGAACTTCAGTCGCTTAATCAATAAAATTCAACAAAATTTTTTTTAACAATTGCCAACAATTAATAGTCCTATATTATTCATTTAAATTGTGTTTGTCCTATGAGACAGAGTGGGTCTATGTTTAGTTCCCTGCCAATGTGCTTGTAACATACAAGTGTAACAATCAATCAATCAATCAATCAATCAATTTTATTTATAAAGCCCAATATCACAAATCACAATTTGCCTCACAGGGCTTTACAGCATACGACATCCCTCTGTCCTTAAGACCCTCACAGCGGATAAGGAAAAACTCCCCAAAAAAACCCCTTTAACAGGGGAAAAAAAACGGTAGAAACCTCAGGAAGAGCAACTAAGGAGGGATCCCTCTTCCAGGACGGACAGACGTGCAATAGATGTCGTACAGAACAGATCAAGAAGGACTGGAAACTACAGGTGCACTGTTCATTGAAAGTGTCTTGGCTAGATGCGTCACCCCTGTATGCATAATGACTACACACTCTGGAACACTGCTATACGCCATTCAAAAACAGCCA
Organism: Epinephelus fuscoguttatus; assembly: GCF_011397635.1. Taxonomy (NCBI): domain Eukaryota; kingdom Metazoa; phylum Chordata; class Actinopteri; order Perciformes; family Serranidae; genus Epinephelus; species Epinephelus fuscoguttatus. The sequence goes on along the minus strand of NC_064767.1, from coordinate 37,257,111 downwards.
TTAAGTGAAATTGCTACTGGTGTTTCGGAAGAGTGATAATGCAGCCATCTTGAATCAATCAATCAATCAATCAATCAATCAATCAATCAATCAATCAATCAAATTACTATGCTTGTCCCCAGTGACAGGGGAGGTCAGGAAATGGTCAGACCACTCAGAGGCCGCCCCAAAGTTTGCACTACATGATGCAGTCTGGAGCATGTTCCAAGACATTGTGGTCGCTGATTACCTCAGTGAATTTAGTTACACTGTGGTGAATTAAATCTGTAAAACAACTGTGCCCAAATCTACAGACAATTCATTCACGGCCAGAAACCCTAATTACTAAAACCATCCACAGTTGCCATAAATGCTGTCCCACAGCCAGTCTGGACATGCTACATTATAAAGCAGCAGCTTGTGATGCAAGAGCAGTAAGGAGGCATGAATTACTGATAGAATTACTGTGACGGCCCATCCATGTGTTCTCTGTCTGTGTTTACCCAGAGACTGGGTGGGTTGTCAGTGGGAATAGTTGCACCTGAGAGCTGGGAGGAGCCAGAGGGCATAAAATGGGCTGCTCTCCCCAGACTGCTCACTCTCTGGCTGGGCTGCTGCAACTACTCCTCATGGCCTTCTCACCACCTTAGTTTGGGTTTGCACTCCTATCTCACCATTCATACATATACATACACACATTGATTCACTCACACATGCATTACATGACTGACTACCGACTCCATTCCTTACTGTGTTTCTTTGGGCTTTCCAGTAAAACACTTGAACTACTGACTTTATTGTGTGTGGACTCCCTCATTTGTTGCAATTCTGAGCCAGGTTGTAACAATTATATTTCAGTGGTATTGTATCTTACACAATTTAATGTGACAAATATAATTGATTAGTTGCATGCCTTCGACCATAAGCTGTAGAGATGGTGATGAAAACTGCCAAGCACCCTTACATCCAGCCAACAGGACAATTGGGACCTGGCTTACCTCGACAGTCCCCTGTCAGAGCTTCCCCACTACGCATTCGGCAAGTGAATAAGTTACAAGTAGTCCAAGCCTTCCACATCAGTTACATGTTTCTTTAATAAAACTGTTAAACGCAACTTGTTGATGGAGTGGGCCTTGCTAGTGAATTTAGGGTTGATGGAGGGAGACTGAAACTTGCCAAAGGCCGCTTCTCTGAATTGTTGTGCATATGATAGATGGACCCACAGTAGTCAGGTGGAGATTATGACAACACTCCAATTGAAGTCAAGGCTTATCTGAAAGATAATAAATAGTGGGATCAAGTCAGGTGAGGTAAGGCCTGACAAATGTATCAGCAGAGTTCTCATTAAAGATGTGAGAATGACCACTATGATTTGGGGAAGGAGCATAACAGATTTGTGATCAGAGACAAAATTTTTCAAGGTGAGGGAGTTTGCAAATAAACCCATGATAAAAGCAAAATAAAGACTGTGGCCTTGTTCACATGTGGGATGTGATACACGCTTTCTCAGGTTAAAAGATTCACAAATAGTTAAATATTTACAAGCAAATCAATCAGTGGGGCTATCCATGTGGATACTAAAATCTCCTCCAATTAACATCTTGTCATAGCTTAAAACCAGAGATGACATTAAATCAAAGAAATCAGAGGCTACCATTGGGTTAAGATAAATGACAATACAGCAGAAAGAGGAATCACAATCTACTTTAAACTTCAGCACTTTAAAGCTAGGAGGTTTTTCCATTGAGATGAGGTTACAGCTCAAATGCATCTCGTTCTCCATCGGCAACTCTCACTCAAACTTAAACTTGTCACTCCGCACTTTATGACAGATGGCTGTGACGTCATCCCACTGGCGATTGGGTGGGACGTAAATCAGCTGCATTCAGCTTTGGGCGCAGGAGAGCTGCGCCCTGACAGCTCCTATCTCTTGTACTGAAGAGGAGCGAACTGCGCATGTCCAACTTACGAGAGTCTATGGGCAAAGTTTCTTGCGCCCCAGGTAGGAAAAACGTGACCAATCAGTAACTTTAGACAACGTAGAACATTTTTAATTGACATTTTTATTGCAGATGATACATTTTACTTATTAACTATATCATATTTATCTTGCTCATCTGAAAAATTTATATATATTGCAAGTATTTTTTATTTTATTTTTTAAATGTGGGGAGAGTGGTGGGGCGGTGCACTCTATTGACGAGCGGCCACTGGTTTGTGTTTGACAGTCCTGTTCTTTTGCTGATAAGATGGAGATTATCCTGCTTGTAGAGATACTTCCTAGTCCAAAAATAGAATTCTCTAATTGAATTCTCACAGAATTTCCTTCATGTGAGAATGGGACCAGAGAATATGCACACCTGTCCAAGGCTCTTAATTGTTACTACCAGTGTCTCAAGGCCCTGCTGTAGTTTAACAATCTAATGGGAGCCTAGTGTCATATAGTAACATGATAGTGGGGTGTTGGTCACTGAGAGCGGGGCAAGTTCAGCAATGTCCAGGATGGCCCCAGGTATACAATAGGTGATTCCACTTTAGGAATCACACAGCTTGGGCAGACTGAAATGGCAGGCTGTACTGACTGTGATGTCATCTGTGTTGCTGACCACGGGTCAGTCCACACCAGATGCAGGTTTCACATGATCAGCAGTGCAGGCAGCAGTAATAACATGGCCTGCATCCTGGGCAGACAGTTTAGTGGCAGAAACTTGGAACCGTGGGCGCTTCAGAGATATGGGCAAGTGGGTCGGAGAATTAGGACTGGGAGTCAAGCATTTGTTGACTGGCGGCATGGCTTCAAGTTCATGTGCCATTTGCATGATGGGGTTACCAAGTAGACTTAGCTAGTGGTGCTAAAGAGTTTTAGAGATGTGGACTGCGCTCATCTGTATTATAGGTGAAAAGAGAAAGAGAAATCCTTCTCTTCTTTCTATTGATTAGGCTTTCAGTGGATGAGTTTAGATGCCATGCAAGAGATTTCTGCAATGGCCAGAAAACTAAAGTTTTTAGCCTAGAGAAAGTTAGCAGCTTACCCCTTACAACTAGCAGCAGCTGCAGTGGATGAAAGACAATCCAGAGCAATTAGAATGTGGATCATGTGAAGAAAGAAAGATCCAGGAATATCAAATAAACTGTAAATGGAAAGACAAACACTAAAACAAAACTGATAAAAAATGTAATGCCAGACTCATTACAGCAATGAAATAAGCAGATACATCAAACAGATGTCAAACAGATTTGTCCAGCATCCACAGCAATTACATATAGTGGAGTAATGACCTCCTGAGCAGATATTCATATTGAGCCTGTTTTGGGGGAATTCTTATTTTGGGGGCCAGACAGCTACCAACAGCATTACCATAGCAATATCTGACAGCTCACATTAGCCTGTTGGCTAACTTAATTGCACAATTATAATTCTGCAATGCTAAACAAAAACAACAACAACCACTTCCAATAGCTATTATAGAGTCTGTGCTGTCACATGTCAAACACTAAAAATAAGAAAAATAAAAGCTCAGATCCTTGTTAGTATAACAGAACCAACATGTATCATCCATTGTTAATGTTTACTGACTGGTTATAGAACTTAGTTTTGTGTTGTGATTAGTTGTGCTTTATGGGATTTTTGTCCACCTGTAAGAAAAATAAAAGATGAAATGAGATGGCTGATCTCTAGTACTTTTACTGGTGATTTATTGCCAACCCACTGACAAGAGCACCCAGAAGTGTCCATCCTGCTTTTTTTACATTAAAGGTTACTTGAATCAGAGTCCTGCACTAGGTCAGGTACCCAATGTTTTACCTGCAGAAAGCTGTGGATGAAGTGGCAGCCAACATCAAGTTTAAGACACCTAAGGTGGATCCTGATGAGGATTTATGGTAGTGCAAGGAGCATGCTAAAATATTTCCTAACCTGGCAGTGACTGAATGGTTGATGTTTTTGCCATCCCGGCATCCAGCACTGCCATTGAAAGAGACTTTTCGTATGAACTGAGAACCCAGCTTAATGTGAGAGACTGTAGCCTGTGTGTGTTTAATCACGGGTGCAGGTCAGGTCACAGGAACTTCATTAATGCGTATAGGCGGGTGTGGCTTTGACTTAGACATAATAACAGGTAACAGGTCAGCTCTGGTACTGAGCTTCGATTAAGAAAATGGTTAATATCCTTGACCATTTAATCATCTTTCTCCTCCTGCTCTTTAATCTCAGACTCAGATGACGGCACCTTCCTTACAGACATTAGGAGACACAGGTGGACACAGGTTCCACCTTCTCCACAATAGTCCCATCCAGTTCCATCAGCTCTCCCATCGCTTCCTGACAACCCTTTAGCACAGCTCCACCTTCTGCCCATGGCTGACTGCCCTCCTTGCCTTCAGGGCTTGACACCTCCCCAGAGGAGCCTCCCTGCTCAGCCACTGTAGTTTTTTCCTCTACACTCACTACCCTGACTCCTATGAATATGTGTAAAATAAGAAAACTCTTTTTCCTGTTCATAAAACATGCCCTGATTTGTTTTAGGGCCTAGAATCAGAATTTACCTTAAAGTGCCCATTCAGCCAGATCTACAAAAACCACAATTCCCCACGATTCAATAAGGTCAGACTGAAAAACTCTTCTGTGCATCAGTCAATCTTCAAATTAAATATGGAGCTCAACCCCAGATCAAGTGTATGTTAAACGGCTTTGTATGTCATCTTCTGTGTTTATATTGTTAAATGTAATATTGTTGTCTATATTGTTGTCTCCTGTCCTAACTTTCGTGGTTGTAATGTCATGTGGGATGTATGTTTGATTGTTTTTTTGTTTTTTGTTTTTTTGTCCTGATGTGTGTTTGTTTTTATGATAATGCAAATGGAGCTACTGAGATGCAAGACCAATTTCAGACCTGTTCTGACAATGAAGTATCAATCAAATTAATCAATTCATTTCTGACCTATGGTATGTAGCCATGCAGTTTTGTACCTAGCAAGTTTTCAAAACTAAATAAGAAAAATTAGAAAATACATCATTTGTTATTGCCTTCCAAAACAAACATATCATTAAAACATTGTTTTAATACAATCTTTTATCCATAGGTGCATCTTAATGATTTCATCACTGAGTGACAGACTGTCTCCTTCCAGCCGTAACCCTTTATTGAAAGTCGGTCAGTCTGCACTAATGCACTTATAGAGAACTCAAGCAGTGTAACACCACTAAAGCATATCATTTACTTAAGTGAGACCCACTAGATCTGAGCTGACTGCAGTCTCAGTCCAGTGCAACTGTTTACACTCACACTCACACACACACACACACACACACTAGGGGTGATATTGTGGCCTCTAGTTTCGCAGACCGGGCGAGGCAGAGGCGCAGCGCACCTGCACTTCACCAACTCGGTGTGGCCAGGCGGATTTTGCGCAGGCGCAGCTACTCCTCTTTCCCACCTCCGTCCCTCCTACCTGCGCAAGTCTGAAAGAGGGAGGAGAGAAGGCGTGGAGTGGGTTTTGCACAGCTGATTCACATCACACCAATCAAATGAGCCCCTCTCCTCGCCCTTAAATGCGCCACGCGAAGGCGTAATGAGAGTTTACTCAATTCGCCATGGCAGAAGAGAGCAGCAACGTCAGACGGCCAAACTTCTCCCAGGAGGAAACTGATGTTTTGGTCCGGGAGGTCCAAGCTCGCAGTGTCTGAATATACAGAACTGCGAACAGACCTCCACGGGCTGATGATGCAAAGGTAGCCTGGGAGGAGATCACCACAATCGTAAATCAATGTTGCATTTCTCTTGTGCGTGCGAGCTGTCTCTTTCTCTCTCGCAGTCTCACTCTGTTTCTTTTCTTTTGACTTTTCTAAGATGACAGATGCTGAATATATATACTCCCTATCTGATGCGTGGCTGTTTGTGGTTGGCTGAGAGGGATGTGAACTCATTATTTTGCAGCTGTGTTAATCAAATCAGGTTGGGTTTCCATTACGCGTGCCAAACGTGCCAAACAGTGCCAATCCCCTTTGATCTGACATCAGATGTGACGGGACAGTCGATATAGAGATACATTTATGTGCTGATTGCAGATAGTTGCATTGAATAGTGGGTTTTGTGGCTATTTATGGCATTGTTAATGTGCCTGACATTCTGGAAACCTGCCTGTGAGGTTTTGGTGACGTGTGCGCACTGTCCGCTGGTCAGCCAAACTTCCCCTACACTGGCTGCACTCCGCCTGCGCTGACAGTAGACCTGGGCCCGTATTCGTAAAGAATCCTAAGACTAAAAGTAGCTCTTAGTGACGTCATTCTAAGAAAAATCTTAGAATTCCTTGAATTCTAAGATTTTTCTTAGAATTTTCCCTTGGTAAGATAAAAGTTATTCACAAAGCATCTTAGGCCTTAAGAGAGCTCCTAAGGTGAAAAACTGTGAAGAGGAGGGAGGAGGACTTTTAAGAAGCCTAAGAGTGTCTTAAACAGAGAAGATGGTGGAAAGACAGAGAGGAAGGAGAGATATTCTCCATATATTGAACAACAGTGATTTAATAAGACGCTACCGGCGTGATCGTGCAGGGATAATGTTTGTGGCTGATCTCATCAGGGATGAGCTTACTTTTCCCACCCAGCGTAGTAACGCAATAACGGCCGTTTTGGATTGCAGCACGTACCGGCGCTTCTCACACTCATCGCTTGTGCGTAAAAGGAGAGGGAACGACGCATTCATGTGTCGGGCAAAGAGCTTCCAAGTCTACCTCTTCCCTTGTGCCGTGATCCCGGGACCAAATTTCCCTCTTAAAACTCCGTTGTTCTCCTCCACGAGCCATGCCAACAGCAGGCACTGCTCTTCTGTCCAGTTCGGCTTTCTCATTCTTTTTTTCCCCATTTCATTCGTTGTTTTGGTCATTCTGCCAAATCAAACTGCTTTTTACAAGGAGGCCAGCAATCACAGTAATTGCTGACAGCTGAGTCTGCGTCCACCATTAATATCAAATAGATTAAGTATTAAAATTACCAGCATGGCGAGTAAACATAACAATAAGCAAATCAATATGATAATCGGCATGTGAATGAGGTACGTTCAAACATTTTGAAGCTGTGTAATAATTATTTTAATTTTGCTGAGTTTCATCATCATGACATAAAATTATTTTCACGATTACACATTTCTTAATAGCCTACAGTCTAAGTTCTATGATCGGTTGATTTGACTGTCCATTCATTACTAGGAGTGCTTTTTTTTTGTAACAACCAATCACAGCTTTTAGAAGACTGTGTCATACCTAGCAACGGGGTCAACCACACCTCCTTACTAAGATAAAAGTGTCTGTCCCCTCCTTGCTCAGAGTTGCTCTCAGAAACTTCCTGAATCACTCTTAAGCTAATATTCCTTGCTAGGAATTTTTAGGCTAAGTTAGGAGCTCTCTGAGAGGACTCTGAGAATCTTTGTGAATACGGGCCCTGGTTTCAGCTGGCGAGCTTTTAACACACCTTCGGCAAAGCCTTTTGGCACAAAACTGTCACTGTGCCAAGCGGGATCTGTCGACACCTCCCCCTGCTGCGCTGCCACACGCATCTCAGCACACCTCGGTCTGCTAAACTACCAAACTGAGCACGCCTCGGGTTGCGCTCTCGAAACTAGCTCTGCGCGGGGTTCGCCACCCTGCGACGTGCCGCGCCAGGAAACTAGAGCCCAGTATGTTGAAATGTAATAAGGGGATTGGTTTTGCGCCAAAACAGGGTTGTACTGTATCCCGTCATTCTCCTCTAGACATCAGTCTTTCATCATCGCACACACGCACAAACATACACACTCGCCTTAACATTCACACACACATGATAACAGGGAATGTCAACACACTGCAGGTTCACTGTAATTTGTTATATTTATTCTCCTGATTCCCAGTAGTCCAGAGGTGATAGGAGCAGCTAATCAGTGCTCTGAGCTTCCTGTCAAACAACAGCAATCAGGTGACACAGCCTGCATTAAAGAGGCTCTGTTTTTGTCTGATGCTGCTAAACATTATGCCTTTATTATCTAATCTAACCCTATTTTAACACATTGATTTTGCTGTAGCAGTTCTTGTTGACAAATGGCATGCTGCTCAAGCAATAACAATGTGTGTTGTTATTGATGAACTACTACTTTTCAGGGGAAAGAAGCATCCTTTTGAGATTATCTCCTGAATGTCATTAAAGGCCAATTTCAGTTTATTTCAGCCTGGTCTATTTCCCATAATGTGGCTATTGTCATTCAATGGGTTGTGCTAACTTTGCACCCTCCACCTTCGTCGTAGAGGTCCGGTAAATGACAAGTTGTGCAAAATAATGTATCAAGATGAGCTGCACAAGCCTCTTTAAGCAAATGCCCATTATCGCTACAAGCAGATTTACACTTGGGTCACCTTGCTGGCTGACCTAATAACCCTGCATATTCTATATTCAATATTCAACACATAAATTGTTATGTGAGGTATTACAGAAGGTGCGACCCACCAATAATAAACACAAGCATCTGGTCATATGTTTTTTTGTTACACGCCAAGATCTGACATTACAGTGGTAGCTGAGAGAAAAAGTCACAATTGTGTTGGATAAGCCTGAGGTAAAAAAAAATTATCTAACTATAAAAAGGATGTGACATCTGGAATCTCTCTTTACCATCCAGCTGTATTTGATTAAAACTGCACAGTGTGCATCTTGTCATTTTATTCTTGCAATTCAGAAACTTTCAGGCTAGAACCATTTTATCTTGTTTGCTACTTTTTCTCCATGACTAACAGACACTCAACAGAAAATCATTCACAACATCACACATGTTTAAAAGGACCTATTTTCTATCATTGACACTGAGTAAACTAACAACCCCTGACTAAGTGATATATATTCAATATATATTCAATGCAAAGCACTAACATTACAGAGCAATTTATAAACTTTACAAATAACCCAAATAGTAAATACAATAACTGCAGCAAGTTTGTGTAAAATGAACAATTTGAATAAATTTTGAACAGATTATTTCCTGTGAATACTGCATCAGAGATGAGTGTTCCTGATAGTTTTATATACTTTGTTTAAGATTCTCTGTCTGTATTATGTTTTTTCAACAAAGAGATCAGGTTAACAAGGAATGAGTCCTAAAACCCAGAAATGAGTTAATATTTTACCTCGTGTCGCTGTCAGTGGGTTTTTTGAATGGGTTTTTGGTTAGATGCCTGAAATAAAGTTTATGGTTAACACAAGCTGAAGAGACTTTAAGGTTTTGTTCTCCAATATAAAATACATCAGTAAATACCCCATCCATGAACTTTGACGCTTATGTGTCTTAGAAAAGGCGATTGCTAATGCGTGGCTAAATGAAAGTAAAGAATATCATCACACCAAACCATGCAAAACACGGCTTTACAGTCTTGTGGCAGTCACATTAGGTTATGCGACCATAGTGTAATTCATTTATAACCTAACATTAGCTTTTTACCTCAGGAGATTGCATTTAGGCATCAATAATCATGAAAATAATGTTCACTTGTGAATATTAATTTTCTGAACAAAACATGTAAGCATCATAAATGTTTGTTTGCCACAGACCTTATTATCTGCTATAATCCAAAATCCAAAGGAGAAATCCCATAGGCTTTTTAACAAGGGAAAATGGGCGACGCTGACTCCCGCATCGGCCTACAGATAAACGTCATCCCTGGCGGACTCTATATTCAGTAGCTTGCAAATGATCTTGCATTTATGAGGGCTAAATTAACAGGCGTGGTGAGACTAACTGCTTGCAGCTTCTTTTTTTTTTTACAAATTCAGTGTTTTCTTCTCTTTTAGCTTTTTGGTTGTTTTTACTGTGTTTCTAAAGCAGGATCAGGGTGTTTAGTAGGTAGTGAAGGCTCTGTGAATCCAGCTTATGTTTATTATAATATTAATATTTATTATAATATTATGTTTATTATAATTATTTCCAGCTAACTCTGTGAGGGCCCTCATCCTATGCGGGTATTAACTGCGTCAGGCTCGGGTCGATTCTGACATAAATAACACAGTACCTGTCAAGTTTAGGTCTGGCTTGGTTACTATGAATGTGGCTTGAGTCACACTCTAGTGCCAGTGGCCCAAATGTAGATCACTGCAGTCAACCACAATGACTGTTACACATGGCTACTTTGGGTCCGACTCAGATGTAAGTCTTTGAACTGAGTCAAGTAAAAATCATGGATCATTTGGAAAGCTGCAGAAGGCTTGTGCAGCTTGCCCCAATGTATGCAGTTTAGTGCAATTCCTTGTTTCCCCGAATCTCTGGAACAGAGGTGGTAAGTGCAAAATTAGCATGACCCATAAAACCACAATAGCCACATTTATGAGAATATGCCAGATTGAAATAAATCAATTTTTCTCCCAGTAGTAAAGTAAAAGCCAACCCCAGATTTGCTCTTGTTTGGTGCTTCCGCTTTCTGCATTTGCGTTTTTTTGGCATTATTCCTCTTGAATGCCTGCTGCTTATGACCTGGCACTTGTTTGTTACCTTTTTATAAAGCCCCAACCTCACCTCTAGCAACAGCAACACATCCATTAACAGCAAAGCAAACACAGAAAATGAAAAAATACAGACACAGTGTAGAGACTCTGCAGAAAAAATACTGCCACACACTTCTAGTGGGTTATAAGCTATGATTAATAGGGGTTTCTTCTGTATGAGTTTACGCATTGTTTTATGGGAAAATCCTGCATAGTATATCTGTAAGTACCCAACCTTGGATGTCACATATTGACCACAACTGGCTAGGAAAAAAATGAGGGGATCATTACTGAAGCTGACATATGGAAAGAATTATTTCCATCTAACTCTGAGTTGTCACTTTAGTCAACCTCCTTGTAGAGTAGAGCAGAGTAGAGTAGAGTGAGCAGAGTAGAGTGTCATGGAGTCGGGGATCTTACACAGTCTCCTTGCCTTTCAGATCCAGCAATACAAGTTAAGGGATGAAATAACTGAGTATCGAAATTGGAGAAACACATTTTTTTTCCTCATCAAAGGGACTATTTGTCACGGTCTGCAGCTGGGTAGGGGGGAGGAAAGGGAAGGTTGGGTGGCACTGTTCACTATTAATGAACACATCAGACTATTGTCATAAGTCATCCATAATGAATAAATCACTTTAGTCATGGCAGCAGTCTCGCAGAGCAAGGCTGATCACATGATGTAATCCTGCCCTCTGGGCCAGGACAAGGATCTCATTAACTCAACAATAACACCTTTTCTGTGATTATTGCATCTTTGAAAACATTGTGGTGGCACTAGTTTTTGCTTAAAAAAAAAAAAAAAAATCAGTGCTGTGTGTTGTTTTTGAAAACATATTTTTTTAAAAAATGCAAATACCTTACTTGCTAAGGGACTCATTCTCCTTAAATGGGCGCACTTTGTTTCTTTGTTTTTTTCTATTTGTTTTTATTTTGTCCATTGTTGTCATTTGGTATGGTTCCATTTTGTCTTTGCCCTGGTATGCCTGTGTGTCTTTCTTGGGTGGGTGAGATGGACCCAACCTAGGGAGGAGTAGAATTTAGGAGGATGATTCTATTTCATATCAGGTCAACGTGGCCCTTCTGCAGAAGGGAGCAACAACACCCATCCCCAGCGGCGAGACGCAGCAAGGGTTTTATTCAACCTATTTCTTGGTTCCAAAGGAGGGCTGCGGTCTCCATCCTATATTGAACCTGAAAGGGTTCAACCACTTCCTAAAACACCTGCCCTTCCTTATGCTTCCTCTGTCATGCCTTCTGTCATCTATGACGTGCGGGAACTGGTTCACTACAGTGGACCTGCGCGATGCGTACATCCACATTCCAATACACAGAGACCACAGAAAGTACCTAGTTTTTAATTTCAAGGCAACGCATATGAGTACACCGTCCTCCCATCTGGCCTGTCCTTGAGGATAGCCTGAGGGCTCTCCCGGTGTCATCAATTTGTCTTCCAGCAGTTGCATTGTGGACCACTGCCCTGGGCCTCAGGGAAGGAGTTCCACTGGGCCCAGTGTGCTCAAGGGTGACCATAACTACAGATGCCTCAGAGGCAGGCAGGGGGACCTTATAGGGGAGCCACCTGGCCTGGGGGCGGTGGGGTCTCTTTTGGAGAGGGACTCACATAAACCTGCTCGAGCTGGAGGCAGTTTATCAGGCCTTGGTGTATTTCCTTCCAGTAATTCAGGGGAAGCATGTGTTGGTCCAGATCAACAATTCAACCATGGTCGCTTACATCAACCACCAAGGGATCAGACAGACAGACAGAATCCTCCTCTGGGCTCATGCTCAGGGTGTGTCCCTGAAAGCCATCTACTTGCCGGGAGTAGTGAATGTAGCGGCCGATTTCCTGTCCAGGGGAGGGGCGGCTTCACCCACAGATTGTGGACGCCATTTGGGCTCGGTTCAGAGAGGCTTAGGTAGACCTCTTTGCCTCACAGGAGACCACCCATTGCTCGCTGTGGTACTCCATAGCGGGTCCGCCAGGGATGTTGGGGGTAGACAGTTTTGCAGGCTGGTGGCCCCAGGGCCTGTTGTATGCGTTTCCCCCCTTTTGACTCATACTGGCTGTACTGGCCAAGATGGAGATGATGGAGGCCAGGGTTCTGCTTGTGGCCCCGGACTGGCCACATCAGCCGTGGATGGCAACCTTGCAGAGGCTGTTGGCAGGAACCCCATGGTGTCTCCCAGTCAGACCGGACATGCTGTCGCAGGCTTGAGGACAGCTCTGGCACCAGAATCTGGGGATTTACAGGCTGCATGTCTGACCCTTGGACTGGAGCCACTCTGCGGCTTGAGTCCTGTGGTTATGGCTACCCTACAGGCAGCTAGGGCTCCCTCTACAAAGGTTCTTTATGCTGGCAGATGGAAAAGATTCTGCCAGTGGTGTGCAGAGAAAGGTTGGAACCCAGTCTCTTGTGGGGCACAGGGGGTCCTCTTGTTTTTGCAGTCACTGTTGAAGAGAGGACTGACTGAATCCACCTTGAGGGGCTATGTGGCGGCCATATCTGACGTCACATCCCTATTGAGGGTGGGATGATGGGCTCGCAGCCCCTTCTTGGCCAGTTTTTGAAGGGGTTAGGCGTATCCGGCCATCCCGGTCCCCCATGGTCCTGTCATGGGATTTGCAGTTGGTGTTGGCTCCCTCACAAGATGTTTGTGTGGCAGCTGGTTGGATCTCTTCTGGGACCTTTGCAAGGCTCTACAGGCTAAATGTTGGCTCATCAATAGCCTCTGCTGTCCTGCAAGCAGGACAGTGAGGAGTGTGGTTCCTGCCATGCTGGGTCATGGCTTCAGGGTTGGTGTTCACCCGGTGGTTGTGTTTATTATGGACCTTATTCTGTTCATAAAAAGGGGAACAGAAAAGGTGGATGGTGTTTTCTTTTGCAGCAGGTGACCTTCGTCAGTTTTGGCTGTTGAACCCTGAGGCCTTATTTTTTCTTCAATAAACACAAAATCTGTTCTGATCAGTGAACTGTTGTCCTGAGTGGTTTTAGCCTCACTACACCTCCTGCCTGACCTTATTTGCTATTCAGTTGACCCCAACGGTGGCGTGTTGACCTGATATGAAATAGAACGGATGGTTACAGAAAGTAACCATGGTTCTATAAATGAAGATCAACACGCCAGCTTGCGTTGTCATTCAGTAGGCTGGTTCGGTCTCAGTCAGAGAAAAGAGACTGGGCAGGTGATTGCACAGCTGTGCACAAGCAGACGTCGCAGTTGAAATGAACGAATAAACGAACGAAACGAAAGAAAACCCCATGTGCACAGTGCCGTTTATAATTGTCAGTCAGAAGAATGCAGCCCGAACCGTGCTCTTGTGTGCTCACCTGTGTGTGTGTGTGTGTGTGTGTGTGTGTGTGTCTGTCTGTCTGTCTGTGTCTGTGTGTGTGTGTGTGTGTGTGTGTGTGTGTGTCTGTCTGTGTGTGTGTCTGAGTGTCTGTGCGTGTGTGTGTGTGTGTGTGTGTGTGTGTGTGTGTGTGTGCACTGGGGCCAAACTCCGCCGTGCGCAATACAGAGAGCAGAGGAGGATTGTAAAGGTGCGACCATGTAGAGACAGAAATGACATGCCGTCGTGTAAACAATGTCCTCACGTTATAAGGTGAAATGTTTCACCATATAACACGTTAAATAGTATACTATGTTAATATATGAAGCGTCCATGGCGCAAAATAATATAACTTTAGTGTATGAAGAGATAAGACGGAGCCTTCTCCTCTCCTCCCACTGATGCTTGCAGCTTAGGTTTGAATTCATGTGTAGAGGTGTAATAGAGGCCTGATGGTGGTGATGGAGGAAAGGTCAGGGGGTCACCTAAACACAAGGATATATTATCTGAGGAAAAAATGATTATGATCATGTTGGTGAGATATCTCACCCTGGATGGAAAATACAAAGAAAAGAATGGACAACTGGTGGACCAAGTATGACCATTATTAGGACCCACACTATGGTAAAAATTTATCAACGTCATTTTTTTTAAATATTATGTAAATGACACTGCAGCTTCTCTTTAGAGCACTGTCTGCACATTCTGTCCAACTGCCATTCTGTCTATGTTTCCTGTCTGCCTATGTCTGCACCATCTCTACACTGTGTCCTCTGTCAGGTAAAGGTAGCGCCATCGATCATATGAGGCTCCTTGCTCTGAGCAGCTGCAGCTCTGCACTACAAGACATTAATCACAGGTCAAATCCTTCCTCATGACACAAGCCCACACTCCACTTGTGTGGATGTACATGTGTGCACATAATCCTGTTGGTCAGACCAAATGTTTTATCTCGAAGGATTCAGATTTTCTCTCTGTCTCTCTATCTCTCCAGTCCTGGTGGTCAGAATGACTGTGTGATCTGTAGTCTACATGTGAGCAGCCTTGCTTCAGGTCAGAGACAGACAGTAGCTTGTTAGAGGGCTACTTTTAGCTTATACCTCCCCAACTCCCCAAGCCAATCACGAATTTAACCTTCCACCTTACAGTTCAAAGTCTGTGCCATTTATCATTTAATTTCTCTTTGTCCTGAATGACAATCTCTATAACAGATCTGGCAGAAATGCTGTTTTACGGTTACAAATGCAGCAGCTTGGTGAGTGTGTGCTCAGGTATGGGCTTCATTAAGTTAAGTTGTGGTGCCTGCACTATGACCATATCTTCTCACATCAGTAAGTGAGCGCATCACTATTCAAATGCACTTCCGTAGATAACTTCAAACTGCCTTTATTGTACATGTTTGTTTGTTTGTTTTTCACAAAAGTAAGGATGGCCATTGCACACATAAACATGGTCATACAACCCTGAATCCAAAAAAGTTGGGACACTGTGTAAAATATATAAAAAAAATGCAATGATTTGCAAAATCTTTTCAACCTACATTCATAAGAACTAGTCCATACCTATTAGTAGCTTTGTCACCTTCTACCTATGCCAATCCTCAATGCATATGTGCAGTTTCACATAGATTGACCACGTCAGTGAGTAGAAAAACGTGGGACAGAAAGAATAACTGACTGACAGAATGACACACTGACAGTTTCCGTGATTATGTAGCATACTAGAGTTGAGCGGTATCCAAATTTTGTTACCATCAAACCTTCCCCACATTTTCCCAGGGTATACGGTATTACCGTGACTAATTACAAGTCACTTTGAAGGGCTCAGAGGGAGTCACTAAAATGTTGGCTTGTGCCTGTACCGTTCAGAAACAGAATAGTAAACATTACATAGGCCTAAGAATATTGAAAAATAACAACAAAACATGTTCTACATTAACTAATGTCTGTGGGCTACAGTCCACTTCCAAAAAAGTATCAATAAATAACGGCAGTAACGATAATGTGTGCTATACGGCGTATCATTAGACCGCAGCGGCTACTGTCCTATGGTTTATTTTTAGAACCTAACAACATAAATCAAATAAATTAAAAGCACAGCTCTACAGCATCCAATACTAGGGCTTATCAAATAAGAAAAACAGAACCATAAATAACAAGGCATGATTGAAAATGGGCATATATAATCCTATCCTGAGAAGCAACGGGGAATACTGTTCGTTGGTTTATTTTTAGAGCCTACCTTTAGTTTGAAAAGTTCACCCTCTCCAAGTCCCAACTGTTTTGATCGTCAGAACAGGCTACTCCTCATTGAAAATGATATACAAACAAAGTATAATGATAACTATGGCAGCATCCTATGTTTCAAAACTATTCAAGGTTTTTCGCCAGAAAAACCAGCGTGTTTACTTATTTCAGCTGGAGCAGGGCACGTAGTGGATTGACAAATTTGGCTGCAGTGCTGAATATGCGCTCTGATGAGAGCTTGTGGCACAAACGCACAGGTACTTTCAGGCAGCCCTCAACATCAGAGGAAAACGCCTGGCTCCATCACATTTCCACCTGAGAAGGAGGTCTTCGTCTCCCTGAATAACAGGCTCGCGACAACAGGCAGTTATCTCTGCTCCTGCTCGCTCCTGTATGGTGCCGACCGGTCCTGCCACCGCGTCTGCTTTTCTTTGAAGGAGACTGCCCACAGTCATCTGTTTTTCGGTGGTTCGGGTTGAGCTTCTCCCTCCTCCTGCGGCTTGCCATGTTTTCTTCTCTTTCTCACGTCCGAGCTGTCACGTGACGATGTCACATCCAAAAACTTTGTCAAATGTCATCTTCCGACAACAGTTAAGGGCAGTTATAAGAGAAACATTATAGCCTACTAATAGTTTTAAATTGTAATTAGTATTAAATTGAAAACTCAACCACACATACATAGGTGCTGGACAAGCACTCATTTTTTGGCATTAAATTAATTATATTTAATATTATATTAGGCCCCTATAGGCCTACATGCACGGCAGATTTTTTTATTGACGGTAATGAAACTGATACCGTTGCTACTTTTAGATACCGCGGGACACCTTATTACCATATTATCGACCACCTCTACAGCATATCATACCATGACTTAGTCACACCAAAAATTTGAAAAAAAAAACCATTCGGCCACAGTAGGAGCCACAGCGATTGGTCACATTTTAGCCATTTTTAAGCATTTTTCTGTTGTTATAGTGCCACCCAGTTGCCAATTAGAGTTAAATTTTTCCAGTCACCTTGAGGCGTCCTGTTCTACGTATCTACCGAGTTTAGTAAAAATCGATATGGCGGTTAGGCCTAGATAAGAAATTAGCTCTCTAGCACCCCCATTTTGTTTGATTGGGTCAATAATGGAGGGGTCCCCTCAGATTATGTGTGGTCATATGCCTATAAAGTTGCATGGTGATCGGTGAAACCCTTGAGATGTTATACACCTTTATGTGATGAGCCATGCCCTCCGCACTATTCATTGCCTTATAGAAGCTCAGTTTTAGTAAGTTTTCCAACTTTTGCCAAGAGGGAACTTTAGATATTGGTCCCTAGATTATGCTTACTGAGTTTCATGCAGATCAGTCAAACTTCCTAGGAAGAGATCGATTTTAAGTGTTTTTCAAACAATTCAAAAGAGCGGAAAATCTATATAACCGAAAGTTATGGGTTCTTGAGGCAAATTTGTTCCTGGTGAGGAGAGGCATCTCTGTGCAAAGTTTCATGTCTCTACGACATGAGATATGCCCATTCAAAGTTTGCAATTTCAATCGGTTGCTATAGCGCCCCCCTTTGGCCAATTGATGTGATATTGCTTTATTCGCATCCTCCCATGACCCTCTACCACTGTGCCAAATTTCACATGGATTGACCAAGTCAGTGAGGAGAAAAACATGGAACAGACACACAGACACACCCACACACCCACAGTTTTCGTCATTATATAGTAAGATACAGTACAACCACAAGATATTTAATGTTCAAACTGAAAAATTTTCATTCTACCTGCAACACATTCCAAAAAAGTTTGGGACAAAGGAAACAGAAGACAGGGAAAGTTGTGAAATGTTCAAAAAAACACCTGTTTGGAACATTCCAGAGGTAAACAGTTTAATTGGAAACAGAGTAAAGTATCGTGACTGGGTAGGAAGGGGCCATCCTCCCAAAGCTCAGCTATTCACAAGCAAGGGTGGTCAGTCTTTGAAAAGATACGGAGGCAAGTGGTCTGACAATTTAAGAATATTGCTTTTCAAAGCACATTAGCAAAACAATTTAGGATTTCACCATCTACAGTCCATTACATCAAAATATTCAGAGAATCCAGAGAAATACCTGCATGCAAGGGGCAAGGCTTAAAATTAATACTGAATGGCCATGACCTTTGACCTTTCAGACTGCACTGCATTAAAAACTGACATGATCATATCAACGGTATTATTACATGGGCTCTGGAACACTTTGGCAAACCATTGTCACAGTTGATCGCTGCATCTACTAATGCAAGTTCGAACTCTACCATGCAAAGTGAAAGCCACATATCAACAACATCCAGAAATGCCACTGAGTTCTCTATACCTGATCTGATCTGAGATGGACTGACATAAAGTGGAAAAGTGTGCTGTGGTCTTCACATTTCAGATTGTTTTTGGAAATCATGTACATCATGTCCTCTGGGCTAAAGAGGAGAAGAACCATCCTGATTGTTACCAGCTCAAAGTTCAAAGCCAGCATCTGTGATGGTATGGCGGTGTGTTAGTGCCCATGGGATCATGAGTAACTTGTACATCTTTGAAGGCACCATGAATGCTGAAAGGTAGTTTTGGAGCAACATATGCTGCCATCCAAACAACGACTGGATGTCCCTGCTTATTGCAGCAAGACAATGCCAGTCATATGCGTTTACAACAGTGTGGCTTCGTAGTAAGAGAGCAGGCACTAGACTGACTGGCCTGCAGTCCAGACCTGTCTCCCATTGTAAATGTGTGGTGCGTTATGAAGCACAAAATACGACAATGTAGACCCTTGACTGTTAGCAACTTAAAGTCTAATATCAAGCAAGAATGGGAAAGAATTTCACTTTAAAACTTCAATAGTTAGTGTCCTCAGTTCCCAAACACTTACTAAGCATTGTTAAAGAATAGGTGATGTTACACAGTGACACAGTACAAAAATCCATTTGAACATTAAATGTCCCATCTGTGTACTGAATTCAGTTGAATAAAAGTCAAACAGGATATCAAATCATTTTATTCCTTTTTTTAAGTTTTACACAGCATCCTACCTTTTCTTGAATCACGGTTGTCAATAAAAATATCAACACATGTCCTACCTACTACCTTCAATCTGAGAAGAGGTCTAATCAGACAGGAATTTAATACCTGTCTCTGTGTCCGACCCATCAACACAGAAAACTGACTGGGCAGGCACCTGACCTCGCCTAGACGGGTCTGTGTGTTGGTTTTAATTAAAGTCTGGTTTGGAAGCGTTCATTATTTATTAAAAATGCTATTTAGTTTTAAAACAGTAAGCATGAAGTGCTGTTTGAGTGTGAAAAAAGGTGTCCGTGATCTTTGGTTTGGGGATCCAACCAGTTTAAATTGTTGAAAAAATCTGAGGTACTAGAGGGTAATAATTTAAAAAGCCTTTAATGTTTCATGGCTATTTAGTCACAGGAGTGGTTAAAAACTAGCTTATGCGTTTCAGCCATTACCAGGAAAAGTACAAAATTGTCACCTTTGGGCTGTTTTTCACAGACTGAGCTGCATTTATACAGAGCATTTCTAGCTTTAGTTCAACACAAGCACTTTACACCCATTTATACACACATTCAGACACTGATGACCAAGGCTACCGTACAAGGTGCCATCCGCTCATCAAATAAACAGTCACATGCAATCACACAGCAACGGGGTGCAATTTGGGGTTTAGTATCTTGCCCAAGAACACTTCAACATGTAGACTGCAACCAAACCCCGACCTCCGAATTGGTAGACAACCACTCTGGCTTCTGACCCATGTTGGTGTGTGTGTGTGTGTGTGTGTGTGTGTGTGTGTGTGTGTGTGTCCTTCACATATCTTGGGAACCATTCATCCAATGTACTTCACTCTTTGCGGGTGTATTCCTGAGGACCCGAGGATGTGCATTGTTGAATTTGGAGCAGTATGGACGTGTGACACATTCAGTATTATTAAACTTTGAATGAACAAGCCAACAGGGCTCTGTAGCTCTGTGCAGTGGTGAGGGCGGGGTTTCAGGGCTCTATAGAGCGTGAAGCATGAAGTCACAACAGATGAAGACGCCATGCGCCTTCCTCTACAACACTGGCATTACAAACCAAAACAAAGAAGATGCAGTAGCGAAAGCATGCACAGATAACTTTGTCTGGATGGATGATGAGGTGGAGTTGCTACAGTAACAGATCTACACTTTGCTTCAAATCAACAGGGTGAGCAGCACAAACAGAGCTCGGCATTGTTGTTGTGATGGTCAGCGTGCCTAGTGACTGGAAACATAATGCGCATGTGCGAAAAGTCTCCGTTTTCAGAGGAACTGCATATTGCAAGTTTACATGACAACGGAAATGCTGCCGTTTCCAAAAAGCTGCTATCTGGAACCTGTTTTCAAAACGTTGCGTTTTCAGGCACCCAAAACGCCGCTGTCGTGTAAATGATCGGCCAAAACGCAACTTAAGTTTACCGTTTCAGTTGAAATCGTTGTCATATAAACGGGGCCCAAGAGAATGAACAAACACTTTTGTTCTTGGACCGAAGGAAGCACAGTGTTGAGTCTGAAGTTGTTTGAATGAGTGGCTGATAACTTTTTCCTGCCTGCGTGTGCATGGCAACACAGGGGAGGGAGGGAGAGGCACTGTCCTACTGCAAGAGGTGCCGCTGACTGAGATGATTCAAAGCAGAAAGCAAAAAAGGTCTGAATTTAAGTCCCTAAGTCCAGTGAGAAAATTGTGTGTGTGTGTGTGTGTGTGTGTGTGTATGCATATTATCCCCCTTATAAAAAATATCCAATATTTAAATCCACGTTCTACTGTATAACCACGGTGGTGCGAACTGAAAAGAGCATGTCTTCACGTACTTCCATTGAATTAATTTGCCACACTAACTTATAACACTAATAACATTACTGCAAGAAAAATATCTCAAGTCCAAGTCATGTGACTTCTGTCTACAGTTCTGGTTATGACTCACCCTCAAAGGGGTTAGAGCCCCTATGTTTTTGCTTTGAGCATTTCTGACTTTGGTGACTCCTGGAGGTAGTATCAGCAAAGACAAAAATCCACACTGACCCAGAATACACAGCCTGCTCTTCCACTCCCTGTCCTCACGAGTCCACCTGAACACTGATAGACCAAATGAAGCCATCTAAATTTTTTAAAAAGGTTCTTTAATGTTAAAACTTTAGAGACTTCTGTCTATGTAACCGGCGCCAGATCAAGGAGTATCTGGGCCAGCAACATGTGATACAGGGGCTAAACAGCACTGTGGATTAGTGGTGCACTGGCTGTTGATCACTAAAGAGACACACAATGGATTAATGTCTTAATCAGTGCCATTTTATTTCTGGCAATACCAAAAAATATCTTCATTTAATTCACTCTCAATATTATTCCCAAAACAGCAGAGAAATATTTCATTTCAATACTGATCAATAACTGCATTATTTGCACAAGTCGGTTGCATCAATGTTCATTAAAAAGTAAATTATGTGCAAAATAAAATATAAACAATTGTAAAATAAGTGTAAATAAAATATTAATAATAGAAAAAATATGAAAACCAAAATACCAAATTTACAATAAAACAAAATACTTGTACATGACTGCATCAAGACCCTTGTGCTGAAATTACCTATTCAACTCTGCTGTTCACAATGTACTCATACTCCTTTGGCAAAATGCACAACATGATGGTGACAGCAGCTTAACAACCTTATAAACAATATAAAAGTTACTTTCAACAAGAGCTTATACTGAACTCATCTGGAAACACTGATAAAGTGATAACACAACTTTAGCAATATGAAAACACATTTACATATCTCAAGTCATTGCTGTCCTGACATCCACAATAGCTTAGTTCCTCTGTTGAGTGCCAGCCTGTTACCCCTCTG
Organism: Epinephelus fuscoguttatus; assembly: GCF_011397635.1. Taxonomy (NCBI): domain Eukaryota; kingdom Metazoa; phylum Chordata; class Actinopteri; order Perciformes; family Serranidae; genus Epinephelus; species Epinephelus fuscoguttatus. The sequence continues at coordinate 37,235,167 of NC_064767.1, read as the reverse complement.
CTCACTCAACCCACTTGCCAGAATACATGTTGTCATTGTAGGTTTCTGCAAACTATGGATATGTAACATTTGTACCAGACTATCTAGCAGATATGCTGAAACGTTTCGCTAGGTTTCAACAACACTGTCGTTAACATGCGGTTATGTTTAGGAACTAAAACCACTTGATTATGGTTAGGAAAAGATTTATTTTTGTCTTGTAATATCCAATAATGTCATAATTTCCTGAAAATGTAATAAAATTTGTACTTAACCTGGTTGAAATTGTAATCAAAATTCATTAATGTAATAACGTGACCAACAATGTAATCAATCAAAATGTCCTAACTGATATTGTAATAACATTTTTATCTGTTACCTGTAACTTTCAGGTGGGTCTTTTTTTCTAATCTGTTGCTGTAAAAATTTTGATGGTTAATGTCATTATGTAAAAAGAAAAGAAGGAAAAGATGTATGCTTTTTTTCTCAGACATGTAGTTTGCAAGTTAACAAAATTTTTGATACTGTTAGTGTTTTGTTAGCCTACCAAAAATACCAACATCTGACAGTGAGTTCATGTTTGGAAGTGTAAACTCTAGGCTTTATGTAGAATTTGAAATTTAAAACAGATGGCAAATGGTACATTGCTGTCAAGCAAAGATGTATTAAACAAAAGTCCGTATCAGTGGGACATGAACCCATCCATACCCTCACTGACTGGAAGCTGTGCAAGACACCATCAGAAGATGACAACAGCTGCGGAAGTTGGCTATCTTTACACAAGTGAGCAATAAAGGCAAAACAGTCGATTTAAGAAATGTTTTTCATGAGTCAACAGTGATGTATAGTAAATGAAGAGTCTCCTTTGCCTTTTCTGATCTGAAAGGCTTTCAAAACAGATTTGAAATTAACAAAAAAGTTTACCTTAATACTTTTTAACTTTTTACTTTTACTGATTGCACCCCACAAATTATGATGTAGTGGGGGAGTCCAATCACAGATATTCTTGTTTTGAGGGGGTGGTGACCCAAAAAGTTTAAGAAACACTGTTTTAATTGATGTATAATTTCGGCATAGTTTTTACACATGATTTATTTCCTGGTAAGGCATATTAGTAACACTTTTGGTAGGCTACTGTCAAATTTCTGTCACCACACAACCTAATTGTTTATCAAGCACAGGAAAATCATGTGACCTGCTGAGTGCCTGTCAAAACAGCGAGGCTGATTTGTGGACTAGGTTATTGCAGTTTGTTCTGTAAGGCCACCTACTGATGCAGAATTTCAGTATACCATTATTGTTATTTTTATAATATGAATTTGCTATATATTTATATATTAATATGTTTATAACTGCTCCTTAATTATTGTTTTGAACAAAAAAAGATCTACCTGAAAATGTGATAAATTCCTGATAATGTAATAAGGTATTACATTATAAATAAAAATCACTATCATTTAGGAATTTTTTTCCATCATCAGCCAAGTTTCCAAATAATTTGGTTTTATTACATTTTTGATAAAGTGCAAATTTTATAACATTTTTAGGCTTTATTACATTTTCAGGAAATTACTGGGTGCTACATGGCTTGAAATACCCGGTTTTGGTGGCACAGTCACATTTTGAAATGCTGCTAATGCCTCACTAAAAAACAAGCAGTTTAGTGTTTGATGGTATCAAACACTGGTCTGCAACCTGGCAGCTGTCTAGATGAGGTGTCATGCCATCCATCATCACCATGGATGGATTACTAAATGAGCCTGCTGGGCACAGACCCAGGGGGGCCCCCCCTATCCTTCACTTGCAAAATGTCAAATGTCAAATTAACATGTACCTACCAGGCAGAGAGAGACTTGAAATGACCACAAACAGACCCAAAATGACACAAAATTACCTCAAAGATGCGTGAACCCACACAGATGCAAAGCGACAACAAAGAGATGCAAACCATCACTAAGTCTGTGTAATCTGGCTCTGAAACCTGGTGAACACAGCCCACTCATGGAAGTTCATCCCCCTGACTATGACTTTTACTGCTCCCCTGAGCCCACTGACTCTGGAGGAGGCGTAGCCCTTATTTTCAGAAATTGCCATAAGTGCACCCCATTTGATACAAATAATTATGTCAGCTTTGAAGTCTTGATGTTTAAGACTGGTGGCTCAACTCCAGCCCTTTGTGTAGTTGTGCATCGCCATCCTTGGCTGGATGTCATTTTCCTTACTGAGTTCTCTGAGTTTTTATCTTCAGCTGTTGTAAATCGTGACAAAATTCTAATCTCTGGTGATTTGAATTTTTATGTTGACCTCTTAACTAATGTCAGAGCCACTTAATTTCTATGTATTATGGACTCTTTTAACGTTATGCAGCTTGTTTCTGGCCCAACCCATAAACGAGGCCACACACTAGACCTGATTTTTTTTTTGTTTCATTTTTGTTCCTTTCCTGGCTGTGGAGGACATGGGAATCTCAGATCATATGTGCATCAAGTTACCATAGTTTCCTGCTTCTTACTCACGTACAATAACCCCTTGTACAGCCAGTAGATTCCGTGTCTGGCTACTCTGACGCCCATTCGTCCAGCCTGAGCACAGGGGATTTTCTCTCTGTTCTCTGTTTAACTCAGATTGTTTAGACTTCTTGGATTCTGTTGCCCCTCTCAAAATCAGGAAAACCTAAACCTAAAACTCAACCCTGGCTAAATGACAATACCTGTGCTCTCATACAGTTATGTAGGAAAGCAGAGAGAAAATGGACAAAAGACAGGGTCCAAGTCTGATATGACACGTTGAGAACCACTCTTGTTAACTACCAGCATTCTGTTAAAGCAGCAAGGGCAAAATACTTTGCTGATATTATCTCCAGAAATTTCCAAAGTACTATATGACACTATTAATACAGTCCTTAGCCCTGCTGCTTCTGCCTGGACAATCCCATCTACAATAATTTGTGATGACTTTCTAAATTTCTTCACAAGTAAAATTAATAACACTCAATCTGCTATTTCACCTCCTGTCTACGATCCATCTGTGGTTCCTCCTTGCTCTGTGGTCCTCATTAGGCCCGTTTCCACTGAAGAAGTTCCTGGTACTATTTGGGGGGCAGGAACTACTACAGGAACGTCCTCTCACTCGGCCCTCGCGACCATTTTGGCCGGGGGACGTAGGGACGCCGTTAGCCGATAGCGGTGTCTGTAACTCACTAAATGGCCCGTGAAGAAAATATTTTTACCAGCGGATGTCTTAATTACAACATGATTGAGCTAAATGGAGTAGTTTCATGTCATATCCAACAACAGGAGGCTTTTAACAGATGACGTCCTGTTGTTAGCTTTGCTGCTGCTGTTAGCTGTCCCTGTCAGCTGCAGCCACTGATGCTTTCTAGACATCGTGATTTCCCAAAACTGAATAAATACCATACATATCAACACAAAACTGCTTTGCTAGCTCAATCATGTTGTAACTACGATATCCGCTGGAAAAAATATTTTTTTCACGAGCCATTTAGTGAGGTTTTTTTAGATGGCGGCGGAAGCTATATGAACGAGCTAACCCTCGTCTGCTGAGTTTTAAAAATGCCGGCTATTTTGTTGCTTTCTGTTGACATCACATCCCTCCTTGAGTATATCCAATCAGCACCAAGTAAACCCCAAGCCCCACCCAGGAGTCTTTCGGGCCATTCTGAGTACCTACCCTGAGGCAGGGACTTGTTTAGCCCCTGTAAAAGTTCCGGAACTCTGTCCTTCGGGGATGGTTCCTGCGGTGGAGACACACACCAACGGCCCCGGCCCTGTAAAATTACCCCGAAGTTCCTGTGGTGGAAACGGGCCTATTAAGTTTGAGCCTGTGTCCCCCACTTAAAGACATAGGGCTCTAGTTTCCCAGCGCAGCGCAGGGTGGCGAACCCCGCGCAGAGCTAGTTTCGAGCAGTGCAACCCAAGGCGCGCTCAGTTTGGTAGTTTGGCAGACCGAGGTGCGCTGAAAGGGTGTGGTGGCGCAGCAGGGGGAGGTGTTGACAGATCCAGCTTGGCGCAGTGACAGTTTCGTGCCAAAAGGCTTCGCCGAAGGTGCGCTAAAAGCTTACCAGCTGAAACCAGGTCTACTGTCAGCACAGAGGGGGTGCAGCCGGTGTAAGCCGAAGTTTGGCTGACCGGCGGACAGTGCGCACACGTCACCAAAACCTCACAGGCAGGTTTCCAGAATATCAGGAACATTAACAATGCAATAAATACCCCAAAAAAACACTATTCAATGCAACTATCTGCAATCAGCACATAAATGTATCTCTGTATCGACTGTCCCGTCACATCTGATGTCAGATCAAAGGGGATTGGCACCGTTTGTCACGTTTGGCATGCGTAATGGAAACCCAACCTGATTTGATTAACACAGCTACAAACTAATGAGTTCACATCCCTCTCAGCCAACCACAAACAGCCACAGCATCACATAGGGAGTATATATTCAGCATCTGTCATCTTAGAAAAGTCAAAAGAAAAGAAACAGAGTGAGACTGTGAGAGAGAAAGAGAGAGCGCACACGAGCACGAGAGAAACGCAACATTGATTTACAATTGTGGTGACGTCCTCCCAGGCTACCTTTGCATCATCAGCCCGTGGAGATCTGCTCACAGTTCCGTATATTCAGACACTGCGAGCTTGGACCTCCCGGACCAAAACATCAGTTTCCTCCTGGGAGAAGTTTGGCCATCTGACGCTGCTGCTCTCTTCTGCCATGGCGAACTGAGTAAACTCTCATTACACCTTCGTGCGGCGCATTTAAGGGCGAGGAGAGGGGCTCATTTGATTGGTGTGATGTGTGTAAAACCCACTCCATGCCTTCTCTCCTCCCTCTTTCCGACTTAGGAGGGACGGAGGTGGGACAGACGAGCAGCTGCGCCAGGTGCACGGTGTGCCAAACTTGGAAAATCCGCCTGGCCACACCCACTTGGCGAACTGCAGGTGCGCCTCCGCCTCGCCCGGTCTGCAAAACTAGAGCCCATAGTCTAACATACTAAGACATCTACCTGTCCTCAGGACTCACATGCCCAATGAAGGAAGTGTTTGACACTGTAGGTCCTGCCATTTCACTTATTCTACACAGTAGTATAGCAAATGGTTCTGTTCCCTCTTGCTTTAAACATGCAGTAGTACATCCCATTGTTAAAAAGCCTAACCTTGATGCAACCGATTTAAACAATTTCCAGCGTTTTTCTAAGTTGCCATTTTAGTAATGGAAAAGATTGTCTATTCTCAACTACTGTCCTTTTTAGAAAATAACAACAATATGGAAAAAATTCAGTTAGGTTTTCAGGATATGCCACAGCACAAGTCAGCTTTTTTTTTTTTTTTTTTTTTTTTTTTACCTTTATTTAACCAGGTAATAGACTCACTGAGATTAAAATCTCTTTTGCAAGAGAATCCTGGCCAAGAAAGACAGCAACGCAGATTCCAACAAGAGCAATAGCCACAACAGTGACAACAAATGTTGACACAAATTGGCTCAAGGTGCAAAAATCAGCTTTACTTTAAGCTTTACTTTAAGCATCCAGTGATCTACAGCTGTCCCTTGACTCTGATAAATGTGCCATGCTAATTCTTTTAGACTGTAGCTCAGCCTTTGGTATAATCAACCATTCTATTCTCCTGATCTGTCTTGAGTGCCAGGTCGGTATCCATGGTAGCACCCTTCGGTGGTTTGACAGCTACCCCAGCTCCTCAAGTCTGCATGTCGAAGTATCCTTGAGCAGGATACTGAACCCCAAATTGCTCCTAATGATGCTTCCATCTGTGTGTGAGTGTGTTAAAAACTAAGAACAGGTGATACAGTACCTTGTATGGTAGCCTTGGCCACCAGTGTATGAATGTGTGTGTGAATGGGTGAATGTGACTCATAGTGTAAAAAAGGGCTTTAAGGGGTCGGAAGACTAGAAAGGTGCTATACAAATGCAGGTCCATTTACCATTTACCATAGATCCTTCTCTGTCAAAACTGGAAACATGTTCTCATCTGCTGCTTCCATCACCTATGGTGTATCCCAAGGCTCCATTTTGGGACCCATCATATGTGTGTTCCCTTTAGGCTCCTTCTTCAGTAATACAATATGTCACTGCTATGCAGATGATACTCAGCTTTACCCCCCTTTAAAACTGGATAATAAGAATAAAGACACAGTTAGGTCCCTCCTTGACTGCCTCCAAAATGTGAAATCTTTGATGGCAAAAAACTGTCTTCATTTGAATGCCAGTAAGACAGAACTGGTCTTATCTGGCCCCTTAAACTCCATCCAGGGTATAGCAAACCACCCGGGGGCCTTGGCACCTAACCTTCATGCCCAGACCAGAAATCTTGGTGTCATCTTTGACTCAGTTTTAAAATTCAACACTCAAATTAACTCTGTGGTTGCTTTTTCCAATTTAGAAACATTGCCAAACTCAAACAAATCCTCTCATTTCATGACCTGAAGATAGTCATGAATGCCCTAATTTCCTCTTGTATGGAATACTGTAATGCTCTGTATGTGGGTATATGCCAGTCCTCCTTATCTCGCCTGCAGTTGGTACAAAATGCTGCTGCTAGACTTCTAACTGATACTCAGAAAACAGACCACATCACACCTGTACTTTCTGAATTGTCATGTCATTCCCTTTTTGTTGTAATAATAATGTACTTGTGTCCAATTTGTGTAAAGGTGAACACTGTAAGATAACTGACTGTATATTTACTGTAAATCACTGGCATCCAGTTTTTAAAAACTGTTTTCACAGTAAATTGTTGTGAAATTGTTATGCCTGCGTATTAATGTGATATAACAGTACAACGTAGTATACATGTTCAAGTTACAACCTACTGTGAAGTTACAGTTCACAGTAACTTCATCTAATTACTGTGCTCAGTGTGCTCCCTACAGTTACTTGACTGTAATCTCACAATTAAGGTCTACATTACTGTGATTTAGCAGTGTACTTCTGTAAAATCACAATATTTACCTGCATGAATTTCACAGTGAAATTCTGAATTTGGTTAAATATCACAGTAAAAGCCTGTGAAGTGGTAATACTGTAATTTATTGTAAAATGTTACAGTTACATATTGTAACTTCCTGAAAATGATTTATAGTGAAGGGTTACTACTTCAATACATTATGACAAGTTGGCTTTTCATAAAGGACAGAGGAAAATGTCAAAATTTAAAGGAAGAAATAGTTGAAGTTATTATTATGAATAATAACAATAATAATAATACACACGGCATGTTTTTTATTCACAAACCTAACATAATCAACAAAATCATCTTGATTTCTGTTAATTTGTTTGTTTTAGATTTGAAGATCTGAACAAGTTTGCCTTGGATAAAGTTTAAACTTCAGCTGAATCTCTTCCTGTTTAAATATCATTTGTTATTATTGCAGTTAGCCATTGAAGGCAGACAGTCACAAACACAGGAAAACTAAGCCCACTTCTTTTTATAGATCTTAGCAGGTATTTAATGTTAGCAGTGTCAGTGGGGGTCTGTGGAGCCACAGGGGTCCATATTTACAGCAGAGCAGCTAGGGGCCCCAGGTCGGCACTTTACACTTCCCAAAGATGAAATTAAAACCTACGTGGAAAAGGGAATGTTTCTCCATTTGGGAGCGGGTATCAGATGAAGACATCACATCCATCAGCATGGATGTTGAGCTCACTGATGGAGAATGAAACGGGCAAGGGTGCAGGCGGGAGGCCCGCTCTGAAAAGATCCAAGACAAGGCGTATAATCAAATGACACAGCATGACCAAAGCAGGAGTAAATTACGAAATAAAACTGTCCGAGGACTTTGTCAGGGCTCCAAAGGGCTGTGACTGCAGATGGCCTCCCTAAACTCCCCTAATCACTCATTCATCTTTTTTATGGCCCGCTATGAAATGTTTAGCTGCAGGGCGACCAATGGACAAAATCTATCTATCTATCTTTCTATCTATCTATCTATCTTAGTAATTTGGATGAACTACCCATTTCATAAATTGACTGAATTCATATTTATCACCAGTTTTGTTGAAGGTCCATCAGTTTCTATATATTTTTTTTAATTGCGAATATCTGTCTGAAACAAAATGATAGCTATTTCTACATAAGCTATAAAATCTATAAATTAACTATAAAAACTATTTAATTAAATAATCAGTTCCTCCTTTTCTTTGATATTTTTGTCAGATATGCAATGATGATTGCTGGGTAGTATTTATGTTGATGTTGTCCAATGTCAAGTCCCTGTTTGTGTCAAGACAATATATGCATGTTAGCATGCACTATTAGTGTGCACTGGGGCCTGTCGTAACTTCCTTACGCCACTGTGTAAACGTCTATCAACGAAGAGTGGGAGACCAAGCTGCAGAGAGAGTCAGTAAGTGAACATTAAGGGTTATATTTCTTCTTTTTTTTTTTTTTGTCAAATTGTATATTTTTGTTTTTCTAATATCTATAGATTAAATGTTATTTCTGATGTTCTGGAATAAATTCTAAATAAATGAATTCAGCCTAAAAAAACTGAATGACCTGCTGAATTGCACTTAGTGCTATTAATAATAGTGATGATGGACTATTACCAGTACTTTATTACTGCTGTGTATTGCAGTGATGGTAGCAGTGGTGAGAAATAAATGTTTACTATGTTGGACAAGGCAGTGCTGTGTGTAACTGGTAACTGCAGTCAGGCCTTTACATCTGTTTCCATTTTGAGAGTCCTGGAATGAGACTGAATAGTCTAACTTTAAATTGTATCAACATTTGTCTTGGAAATTTGAGTTTCCTTATGTTTCCTGAAACATTGTAACACAAATATTTTTAAAATATGGGTACAACATTGATCTGATCAGTGAAATCTTTAGGCCTGGGCAATCTTTTATAAATACCCCCTGATATTAATGTATATAGGTTACATATAGGCTATATGTTTCAAAAATAAGAATAGGCCTAATAATTCTTCTTTTTTTTTTTTAAACCTGGATCCAATAATCTGTCATTCTGTTCATACTTACATACATATGTACTTGAATAATACATTTAACCACTTTTAACATAAATGTACACATTCAACTTTTTTAAATTTTATTTTATTAAAAGGATAAATTAAAGAATAAATTAATTAATAAAAAAAAATAAAAAACAAATAAACATTAAACATATGAAAACAACTAGCTGCTAGTTATAGGCTACATTGAAAAGGTATGTTGTGAGTCAGCATTTAAAACTGTTCACTGAGCCAGCAGGTCTGATATATAAAGGCAGGTTGTTTCATATTTTTGGGGCATATTGCTTAAAGAAGCCAACCAAAGGTTTTTGTAGTGACATTAGGAAAAGTTAAAAGAGCAGCTGTGGGGGATGTCAGGGTTTGTGGAGGGGCACAAGGTGATAGGGAGTCTATGATATAAGAGGGGGCAAAGACATTAAGAGCCTTAAAAACCAATAGAAGGACTTTAAAATCAATTTTAAAAGATTTTGGGAGCCATGTAGGTTACGTAAAACCAAAGTTATATGGTCTCTCTTTTTATTTTTTGTTAAAACCCTGGCAGCAGCATTCTGAATAATTTGTAATTTTGAGTGAATAAGTGAATAATGTATTAGAAGCATCACAGAGCTTGTCCATCAAACAAAAACAAAAAAGAAGAAAAAAAATCCCAGGGTAGGATCCCCCTGGACCCCGTGGAGCCCCCAGTGTCGTCACAACAAAGAAATGCCCCTGGACATGCTTATAGAGTAGAAAGTCAGTATATGGGATGGTTTATAGAGAATGAGTTTATTTCATATATTGCTTCATAGGCAAATTAATTTTTAGCATTTATAGAATGCTAAAAAAAAAAAAAGAAGTTTGTATTATAGAGCTTATTTACTGCCTGTAAAATTGGACGGATTAAAGTTAAAAGGAAGAAACAGTTAAATATGTTGCTGGTATTTTTCTTAGAAAGCTCAAATAAAATGTGTCCTTATATTTGTGTCCTGATGAGCAGCAGCTGGTCCTCCGTGCAGAGTCTGTGCAGAGCTGCGCTCCGGGGAGCCCACACTCTTTGCTACTGAGTTATTGCACAGGGCTTTTTGGAGGGAGAGGGAGTGGAGGTGTGCTTAGGCCTGGGTGATGCCCTCCTCTGTCACTCTGCCTGCAGTGTCCTCCAGTGTTATCATGAGGATATGCTCTCTCTCTCCACGCAGTGCGCTCTCCCATTTTCCACTTGCAGTCATTTTATTATTATTATTATTATTAGGCCTATTATTTATGTATTTATTTTGTCGATGAGCTGCGTGATGGGAGTTGATTTTTTGTGTTTCCGAGTGTAATTAGCCTGTAGATTGACGCAGAGCGAATTTATCCAAATTGGCACGAGTTCGCCCGGTGATCACACACGCGGTGCCAATTATGCCGTGTACGCAAATGAGGATAATATCATGTGGAGAGAAACATTTGCTTGTTTTTGTGACAAATTATCTAATTTTAGAGAGAAAGTGTTAAGTGGGTCTGCTCTACTTTCTAATTGGACTCCTCCTCTCCGCCGTACCCTCTAATTACCGCTCTCCCGTATCCGGCTGCAGCGAGAGAGAGAGAGAGAGAGAGAGAGAGAGAGAGAGAGAGAGAGAGAAATAACTGATTGCCTTCCAGTCAGTAATAACTTGTTACTGGTGGTCACTCGCCGCTGCTTTTGGTGCATCATCGTCCACCGGATGGGTTCGGCTCGTGCCTCGTTGTGCGTCACCCTGGAAAAGTGGCTCGGAGACGTGGAGGGACTGGAAGTCAGAAGTGTCCCTGCAGCGTGCAGCTCGGCGGCCAACATGCGGCTGGAGAAACACCTGTGATCCGAGCTGCGGATTTATCTTTACTGTCCTGTTCTCCCTCTGCTCCACTTTACCTCAGCCTGTCTGCCCGTCCCCGCTTTGAATCGCTCGTCTTTAAATTACCACAGTCGGGTGTGACCCGCTGAGCCGCCATGACCTCTAAGGACGACTCCAAATGCCCAGCGGTGCTGGAGGAGCGGAGGCGCAGTCCGCTGGATCAGCTGCCGCCGCCGGCCAACTCCAACAAGCCGCTGACGCCTTTCAGCATCGAGGACATCCTCAACAAGCCGTCTGTGAGAAGGAGCTACTCCCTGAGCGGAGCGGTGCACCACATATCTCCCGGAGAGAAGCTGACCTCGGCGGGTCACAGCCTGTCCGGCCGGGCTCTGCTCAGTCAAACCTCCCCGCTCTGCGCGCTGGAGGAGCTGGCCAGCAAAACCTTCAAGGGCCTGGAGGTCAGCGTCCTGCAGGCTGCAGAGGGTAAAAGCTTGTTTTTATGGAAATTATTAGCACGCTCACCATTTGTACTGGCATTACTGTAGCAGTAGGCATATTTAATTTTCTAAAAACTGGTTTAAAGTTTAAATGAAGAGGAAAAACTGAAGCCCACTTTAGGCAGAAACACACACACACACACACACACACACACATATATATATATATATATATATATATATATAAACAAAGCAAGTTGCCAAATTGTTCTAATATACACATGTAATTGCAACTTAAGTTGCAACTTGCTTTATGCAGTAACTTTGGATCTAATTGCGTTTATTCGATATAAGCAAGTGAAATGCTAAACTCATGTAAAACATTATTGCATTAGAAAAAAAAATTAAAATTAAAATAAAGCCCCGTGTATTTATTTTCAGGCAAAGGTAAATAATCGTATAGGTTAATCTAAATCTTTTTTTTTTTATTCAATGTCATTGTTTAATGCACATACAATCTAATATCTAATGTAGCAGTATGCAATAAGTAATTCCCTTTGCGTTTTAACTATTTTAATAAATAACAATTATAAAGCGGGAAAAGTGGATAAATTTTCTCTGAATTTAATCTGTTAATTCTTCATACTGACTTGGCAAAAAATAATCAGTCGTTCATCAGTTATTCTACTGATACCGCAGATTTATAGTGGAGCAGTTTTGAAGTTTTTGTTGGCTCACGTTTTTTGAACGTGTTAGTCCACCCTATATGATCGAATGCGTCCCTTTCTCTTAGGCCGAGACGGTCTGACGCTCTTCGGCCAGAGGAACACCCCTAAGAAGCGGCGGAAGTCCCGCACGGCGTTTACCAACCACCAGATCTACGAGCTGGAGAAGCGCTTCCTCTATCAGAAGTACCTGAGCCCGGCGGATCGGGACCAGATCGCCCAGCAGCTCGGTCTGACCAACGCGCAGGTCATTACCTGGTTTCAGAACCGGCGGGCCAAGCTCAAGCGGGACTTGGAGGAGATGAAAGCGGACGTGGAGTCCGCCAAGGTCGCTGGCGCTGTGGCCTATGAGAAGCTCTCCAAGCTGGCCGAGCTAGAGAAGTGCGCGGCCGGAGGGATGGGCGGCGGGACTGTTTCCGCGCCAGGACACACCGAACCCGACCCAGTCTCCTCCAGGTCCCACCAGGACACCACAGAGAGTTTCGACTCCAGCAGAGCGCACATGTCGCCTCCTTCCCCCGCATCGTCGTGGTACACAGACCGGTTGAGCAGCAAGTGTTGCTCGGAGGATGAAGATGAGGAAATAGACGTGGATGACTAAAGTTATGTCAGTGGTCACCGTGTAAAGTGCCAAATAACGCGATGTTTGCAGACAAACTCTGGCTCAACAAGGATTTCATCCTTTGCGCACGAACATGCAGCAAACTATCCAGAAACAACAGTCTCAGCGGCTTGATTTGAGAGAAGCCACAGGCCCACTGCATCCTGCCGTGGAACGGGCACGCATTCAGTAAACGCGTGACAGGTTACAGAGAGACATTCAGGGGGGAAAGGCAAGGCAGCAAACATGCAGGTGCTTATTATGGTTACAATCACTGAAATATTTCACCGCATGTTTCATTTGAGTTGATTATAAAATGGTTGAAAAGGCTACAAATCATTTTTATAAGCTTAAGCCGACTGTTTTCAGCTTTTTTATATATTAATTGTTCTGAAATGATAATCACAGAGAAATGTGTTGCCAACAGCTTGTTATAAATCACAGTTTAATATATTTATAATGCTTTGTACAACATTTAAGTGCCTTTAGAATGTACAGAACGCATACAACTGTACAAATTGTAATGTAAACTATAATGATGATGTATAATAAAAAAAAAAAACCCTTTCAAATATTCAGCCTTTTGCAGATTTTTATAGCCTAAATTATTTCTTTGGAATACATTTATATGAAGTAGGCCTATAATTATGGAATTATTTTGGTCTCTCTGGTCTTTTTTACTCTCCTCTCTGTGTCAGAGCTTTCGTTTTGGAGGTTTGTGGCGCAGAAACAGCGTCGATTGTCAAATGCATTTACAACAGCAACATGCCTCCTGACCTTCTGCGTGTATTTTCATTTTTCCTCTGTGAGAAACACAATCTGGAGCAGAGAGGCCCTGAAGAGTGCGTCTATGTGTGTGTGTGTGTGTGTGTGTGTGTGTGTGTGTGTGTGTGTGTGTGTGTGTATGTGTTCCCCGGGGACCGCTCTCCAGCAGCGCGCAATACGGAGACAAGGGTTTCTCCCGTGCTGCATGGGCCGGCGGGTCTCAGCGCACAAAGGCGGCCAGAAGAGAGTTTTTGAGAGGCCATATGGTTTAAGGATTCTCCTCTCAATTATGCGTCACTTTGATGGATTGACTCAACCCGTCTTTTCAACAATGCAGCCGCCTTTTTGTCGCACATAAAGCAGACACACTCGCTGGTCTGCGGGACCGCTGTGTTAAAACACGGCTATGAATGTGAATGTAGCTCAGTGGGCTGGTCGGAGCATTGAAATAATTGACTTGAAGATAACAGAGCTCTCAATCACATCACACACTTCATCTGCTCTCTGCTACATCAGCTGGAGCTACAGAACTTCGTATATATATGTACGAATTTGTATTGTAGTTACACACACATATGTACATATACATATATACATATATATACATATATATATATATATATATATATATATACATTTTTTTTTCAAAACCCTAATAAAGCGATACTACAACTTGACTATTGGTAAAATATATTTGAATTATTGTAGATATATTTGTTTGGGTTTTTTTTTTAAAGTTTACCTTTCTCTGGAGATTTTAACTTCATGTCACCATCTTCATCACTACTCAGTTATATTAGCGTACTTCTTACAAAACAAAAATATTTTGGAATGATGTCCTTTTCCTCCTACTTTTTATAGAAATAATCTAAACAGATGATAATATAAACGATAATAATGATCCACTTAGAACCTTTCAAATAGATTAGCTTGTGTTTCAAAATACAGTCTTAGTTGAGAAACTTTATGAATTGTATTGTTCATTAATCCACTTCACATGGCTTTATTAGCATTAACAAAAATATGTTATTGCCAAAGCAGTTGACAAAAAAGTAAATAGAAAAATAAAATTCCATATTATAAACATTCATTTATTGCATATACATATTAAATATACATGTGTTTCATATTATAGTGCTGCATTCCATTTTTGATTGCTGTACAATGTAGTAAACTCCACTTTTTATACAATTCATAACATTACTTAATATCTACAATTTTGGAGATATGATATTAGTTGTTAATCCCTAAGGCCGTGGCAGACACATACATATCTAGCTGCCAAAGGAGTGGTTGTCCCTGCACCCAGGAGGACTGGCAGTTTCTCTTGTCTGGTTTATGTGAGGAAGTTTGGGATTTTCTTAGCTATTTCTCCAAAATGGAAGTCTCTGACTGAGGAAATGTCACAGTGGAGAAGGAGGTGCTTTTCTGTTCACAAATTCATAATTAATAAATAAAGAAGATGAAAATACCTGTTTCCCCATAGTAATGGTTCTACCATTAGTATGTTGAAAATTATAGCTTTGTTATGTCATTTAATCTACCACACAGTAGACTTTGTGTCTGTGTGTACAGTAGGGACATTCTATGAGTGTTTTAGCTGCTCTGGAAAACGTGTGCTCCTTTAGATGGGAGATGTGGGCCAATCACTGCAACACACACACACACACACACACAGAGAGAGAGAGAGAGAGAGAGAGAGAGAGAGAGAATCATTTATTCAATCGGCCGGAAAATTGAAGTTTGATGCATGGCCCCCTGCTTAAACAACTGGACCTGACACCTCCCCCTCCCTTTCTTCCTGCTGGACCTCTAAACAACTGGCTGCCACCATCTGGGGCCTGCCAACACAGTGACAAATATATTTATCTTCAAGCGGAATATTCAGCATCATTACGCCAATTGCATTTCAAGCTTGCAGCTTTAACAGTATTATTATTATTATTATTATTATTATTATTATTAATACTGATAATGATAATAATAATGTAGCTTTTTTTTTTATTTTTATACTTTGTACATTTTAGCTTGTCACTTATTGTTATTTAAATTATCATCCGACATCATCACTGTTTTATAATGATATTATTTATCAGCATATTATTTATAATAATAATAATAATAATAATAATAATAATAATGTAAAACACTGCTGCATCAAGACATCACTAAAACCAAAATAACTGTATCATCAAAATCAATTTTCAGATTCAGTGCCAGTCTTGTTTTATACACACACAAAAGACCAACAGTATTTCTTGGAGGATGTTTTTGTGATTAATATCAGCATCCTGTAATTTAAGCAACTGGTGAATAACAACAAAAATAAAAGCAGCATTCAATTTTAAAATGGCATTATTACTGCTTCATATGGATTTAGATTAGCAGAGGTATTAGGAAAAAAATAGATTATACATTAATAATAACGACAATGATAACAATGATAAGAAGAAAAATGATAAGAAGAAGAAGAGGAAGAAGAAGAAGAACAACAAGAATAATGCTGGATTATTTTTAATGTGAAATACTGTTTATTATTAACAAGAATAACAACATATTGCTATATTGTTGGGCATTATTGGTTATTACAATAGTAATAATAATGATAACACACAGTAATGTTATTATAATACTCCATAGTTTGAGCAGTTATTTCCATAGCTGTCAAATGAGCACAGGCAGTCCAGTCATTTTTACTCTAATCAACATCATCATCAGCAGCAGCCTTCTTCAGTCAGAAATAAACCTGTCCTGTGCAGTGCTGCTCTTTGCAGTGCTATGCTATGCCATCCTGTCATGCTATGATCTACAGTGCAGTGTAGTGCTGTCCTGTCCTATGCATTGCTGTGCCGAGCTAGGCTGTGCAGTGCAGTGCAGTGTAGTGCAGTGCAGCGTTGTCCTGCCCTGTCCTGTATTGTCCTGTCAGGTGCAGTGCAGTGCTGTCCCGTTCCATGCTAAGCATTGCTGTTAGCTGTGCAGTGTGAGCTACGGTCTGAGCGTGGGACTGTGCTGCAGCTCTGACTGAGGAGTGTGTTAAGCAAGCGCCTGTGCTCTGTGTTTCTGTGTGTGTCAGTACGGAGCTGAAGAAATGAGCTGCCTCTGCCGCAGGGCACAGCTTGATTGATCACTAAATAGGGCAGATTTGAAAGTTTTAGTTATAACGTTCCTGTAGAGCCCCTTAACACTTCAAACTTCAATTTTACGGGCTATTGAACTAAGCGTGTCCCTGACAAAATTGATATATGTATTAATTTACTTTAACCGGTGATTAATTACTATCCACAAAGAGAATTATCCCAGACGTTCTCCCTCCCCCCCTCCCTCTGAATTTGCATATTAATCAAATTCTAGTTGATAATTCAGATGGAGAAATGGATTTAGCAGTGCTGGAAGGCATAAGTCATTCTCTCTCTTTTTCCACACATACACTCAGTCGCTTGCCCTCCCTCCCTGGGGCCTGAGCTCTCTTTCTCCCTGGCTGCTAAGCTGCTTGTCGAGTGTATTAAAATCAGAGATGCAGAACGAGCTCGGCTGGCTATTTGGTGAAAACAGAAATTGCATGTCCACTTTTATGATGTGTTCATGCTGAGCAGGCTCTTCTTAATGTGGCCTGTCAGAGCAGCCTGGGATTTACAGAGGGCAGGCAGGGAGCTAGTGTGTGTGTACATGAATGTGTGTGTGTGTGTGTGTGTGTGTGTGTGTGTGTGTGTGTGTGCGCGCGCATGTGCACGCGTGCGTGCCTGCGTGTGTGTGTGTGTGTGTGTGTGTGTGTGTGTGTTTTGATCAGGCCTGTGTATGTACAGTAAGGTCTTGTGGGGGACACCGGTGTGTAAATCCAAGTGTATTGATAAATAAACTTTTTTGAGGATGCACTAAGTGATTTCAATCCTTTTTCCAGTCTTCATAATACCAATGTAAGATATATATTGCTATAACACAAATGTTATATATTGGGCTATTTGACATTTTGTAAAATCAGGTGCAAGCTAGCTGAAGTTTCATGCACATTGTTCAATTATGCTCTCCTGGGGTGCACGGAATTAAACTTACATAGGTGTCATTGTCATTTGTTTCTTTTCTACTTGTACAGATTGAAGGCATACCTTATGCTTCCAGTGAAGCAGTACTGTTTGCAAACCACAGTGTAAATAAAGAAAATGTAGAAGAAAACTCTCCACTACATCTATGAAACAAAGTAAAAGAACTTGGATTTATCAGCGGAACAGCACAGGACACTGACAATATGGGTCATTCCATTCAGATTAACTGTCATGTGACTCCACCCAAATGCACAAATGTATTTTAATTGAAAGTCTATAAGTCACAGTCACACATCATCTAAAGTGGGCTGCAGTAGAGCAATGCCCTCTTTTTTATCAGCAAGGTCGACTGTGAGGCATGGAGGGAGCATAAGGCATATTTTAATCTATTAATTATATTGTTAAAGTACACAATTTGTATTAAAATGTGTTTAAAGTAAACATGAGATATTATTTTACTTTTATATGTCAAAATATCACAGGAAATATTCCGAGCATTTAATCAAGATTTTTTAAAAAGAACATACAGGATTTGGGTGTCGCCAGAAAGAAAATTTGTGAAATGGAAACAGAAATGCTAAGATAATAAAAATATATAAGTAATGTGTTTTAAGAAAAAGGTCTCTTAAGACTATTCATCGTAGTTTTTACTGTTAGGTGGTTTCTTGAATTCTCTCCTGAGCTATGAGCTAAGCATACTGTCGCTGTATCTGTTATGTACTTACTTGCTGTTTTTCAAACTGCCAAGTCTTAGTTTTCTCAGCTATCATATTGACTATCTTGCAAAAAAATGAAATTCACACTGGGCTTTCTGTGCAAGCTAAAGTCTTGTTTTTCCATGGTATTGAGAAAATGATTGGCTGTTAGCCGCCTGTTTCTGGCTCAGATTGATTTGGTGATTTGGCGATACTATTTACAGGTTTGCCTTAGTGTCCGCCTTGTCCAAGTTTGACCCCCTGTATCAGTTAGCCCTGAGTTATATTACTAAATCTAGCTTCAGGACCCATCACTGTACCTTATATGGCATGGTAGGATGGATACTGAATCCCACATTGCTCCCGATGATGCTTCCATCGGTGTGTGAGTGTGTTAAAAATTGAGTAGCAGGTGACACCTTGTACGGTAGCCTCGGCCACCACTGTATGAATGTGTGTGTGAATGGGTGAATGTGACTCGTAGCGTTAAAAGCGATTTGAGTGGTCAGATGACTAGAAAGGTGCTATACAAATGCAGGTCCATTTACCATTTACCATCCAATCGCGCTTAGGATCTTATCCCAGTACCCAACATCAGTTGGTACCATTGACTATGACATGGAGGTCTGTGCCACCCTCCAAGGATACAGTATGCCTCCCCAGACCGATACTGACCCACCACAAAACCGGTTATGTTGGATGTCACAGGCAGCATAACATTCACCATGGCATCTCCAGACTCTTTCAAACCTGTCACATGTGCTCAGTGTGAATCTGTTTTCATCTGTGAAGAGAACAGGGCACCAGTGAGGGACCTGCCAATTCTGGTGTTCTCTGGCAAGCTCTTCTTCTCTGGTTGAGCTACATGGTGCTGGGCTGTGATCACAGGTCCCACTAGAGGATGTCAGGCCCTCATGCCACCCTCATGGAGTCTGTTTCTTACAGTTTGGTCAGAAACATGCACACTAGTAGCCTGCTGGAGGTCATTTTGTAGGGCTCTGGCAGTGTTCCTCCTGTTCCTCCTCACACAAAGGAGCAGATACCGGTCCTGCTGCTGGGTTGATGGCCTTCTACAGCTCTCCTTCTGTAACGGCCGGTCTCCTGGCATCTCCCCCACGCTCTTGAGACTGTGCTGAGACACAGCAAACCTTTGTACAACACATATGGATGTGCCATCCTGGAGGAGCTGGACTACTTGTGCAATCTGACTGGGCAGCAGGTACCGCCTCATGCTACCAGTAGTGACAAGGACACTAGCAGAACACAAAACTAGAGAAGAATCAGTCAGGAAGGATAAGGAGAGAGCAACTATCTGTGGCAACCACATGCAAAACCATTCATTTGTTGGGGATGTCTAGCTTTTGCCTCTCCATTGCACCTGTAGACACTTTCATTTGCACCAAAGCAGGTGAAATTGATTCATAGACACTTCGCCTTCCTAAATGGACAGATTGATATCCCTGAAGTTTAACTGACTTGGTGTTATACTGTGACCACTAAATGTTCCCTTCATCTTTTGGGCAGTTTACTATGGTCCCTGGCCCTGGGCTGACCTGGCTGCATGCTAAGCTCAAACTTAAAACCCTTATGTCTTTAAATGATTTAAACTTAAGGAACTGCTAGCTGCGTCTGCTGCACTGGACAAACAAATTCTAGATTAAATACTGGTGCCTTCTGCCTTTTTAATGCACTCTATTATGTGTCAGATTTTTACATATCTTTTGTTACTGATGATGCCATTGACCTCATTTTTTATTTTATATATAAGAAACATCAAATAGCAGTTTAACACAAAGTTAAATGTTCTAATGTGAATATATGATAATGAGCTAGGTTATAGTCCACCCCTTTGATAAAGAACACTTCCTGTCAAACCAATGAAGACAAGATCCTTTAACCAAAGCACACAGGTAAGGTTATCATGTTTAAAGAATAACATGCTCCTCTGTGTGTTCAAACCATGAGTTCATATAATACTTCAAAACATGGTGAAAACAAATAAATAAAAGCTGCTTTTCTTTGTTCCTGAAAAAGTTGTCAATTTGGAGATAGGTTTTCTCCCAACAACAGTCATTGTATTGTTTGCTGAATGTTTCAAACTGAATTAGCCCACAGTGTTTCTGTTTTTGGTTGCCTTGAGACAATCACAGATCGGATCACCATTCAACATTCATGTCACATTGAATGTTACTGACCAACAGAAGATGAGCTGTCCAGTGTGTGTGTGTGTGTGTGTGTGTGTGTGTGTGTGTGTGTGTGTATGTGTGTGTGTTTTATCAGTGTAGCACAGTACGGATACATGCCTGTCATTGTTTATCTGTGGAACAGCCACTCAGTCATCCACAGCAGCTGTTCCTCAGCTTACAGAGGGACTGTGGAATCAGGACTTTTAGTCCAGCTCATCTGTCATCATCATATTATTAATGGGATGGCATCATTAGGCAGCAAAGTATTTTTTTCATGTTACAGTGATGGCAGAAATAAAGCGTCAGATCCTGGCCACAATGGTAAGTAGTAGCCTACAAAAAAAACTTGGGTCTGTGTAAACTGTAGGTCTGAAAAATAATAAAGGAAACGCACCATAAAAACTTTGAAAAATGTTAATTTACCTGTGTTTGTATTATCTTGTATGTACACACACAGATTCAGTCAAACTGAGCATAAGCTACAACAATAAGCCTGATTGATGGTTGGGTGCTCCACAATCTTGATGAATGTCACTTGACAGAAAAGACCTATTTTCAAAACAAAAAAGTGACACTCGACACTCTTATTTTAGGTGAAGGGATTGAATTTTGTAATGTCATGGACACCATCATATTGTGTCACGTAATGTGATTGGGTAGTGACACTAACACCACCGTCCACATCGACTTTGACCAGCAGCTTCTGGGACAGCGGACTGCCTTCAGCAGCACATTTCTGACTGACAGTGTAAACCAAAATAGTTTTGATATCAGCTCCACGAGAAGAAATCAACAGTCTCTCTCACCTGCTGATAGACAGAATTGTCAACTTGTTACAGTTTATTACCATTTCAGTCTGACCAATTTTCATGGGTAGGGGGATTAGATTTTCCCTAACCAATCACTTGAGACCCGGGGCATACATATAGACAGTGCAGGCAATGCGACTGCATTGGGACCCCTGGGGTGAAGGGACTCATGGAGAAAGCAGGCCCTTGTAAGGGGGTGATCACACAGAAATGAGACGCTATAGAAGCGGACGCTTCAAAGACACTTGAAACGCTGGAAGCGCTTATTCAATGCGCGCTAGCTACTGGCATCTGACGGTCAAAAAAGTTGAAAATATTTTAACTTTTCAGCGTCTACACGTGTCTAAAAAGAAGCGTCTACAAAAACACGCGTCTAAAAAGACGCCGGAAAAATGCCCTTGAACGCTGGTCAGATGCGCTGTATCATAGGAAAACAATGGTTTTACTGGCATCGCGTTTCTAGCATTTCATCTCAGTGTGATCGCTCCCTAAGTGATGCAGATTACCACCTTGGAAATATACCGGTGTTTAAAGAGGAATGATAAAGGAAGAATGTCACTGAATGGAAAATTGATTCATTTGTGATATGTCCTCAAAAAGCCAAACCCATCTACATCATGGTTTCCTTTTTTTTTTTTGTTGTTGTTGTTGTATTTTTTAAAATAGTGAGTATCTATCTAAAACAAAATTATATGCTTTTTCTACATCAGCGATAAAATCTAGAAATTAACTGTAACAACTATTTCATTAAATGATTAATTTCTCACATTTTTTTTGTCAGATATGCAATGATGATTGCTGGGTAATATGCATGTTGATGTTGTCCAATGTCAGGTCTCTATTTGTGTCGAGACAGTACATGCACAATAGCATCCCCATCATAATAGTGTGCACTGGGGTCTATCATAACTTCCTTACAGCACTGCCAAAGAGTTATGCCTGAATCTAACGTCCTTTTAAATCCACACCAATGCGTAGCCATGCCAACACATCTGCTTTGCCATAGTTTAAGAGTTGAGCGGAGCAACATAAAACCAACTACGATGCCAGGCGATACTGAGAAGACCTGCCATCGATATATTGATTCAGAACAGCCTCAATAGCAGCCTTTAACTTTTCTATATTGCTTGCCATTGTTGTTATTAATCTTTATCGGTTCCAGTGCATCGCTTGACATCGCTTGATAACAGCTTGACAACGGTGTTAGTCCTAGCAGTGGCGCTGATTGGCAATCGAGTCCCCCTTTATTCATTGTCATTGGTCATTTTTTTATTTTAACTGAGAAACTGCTGTTTCATGTCACAATGCCAGATAAATCAGTCAACTCAAACTCAGTGGAGTGGGCAGATTTCAAGTAACAACATTCTGTTAACTGATTCACTGATTTTATTTCCCAGCCTTGGGGAATCTTCCACTCACAGACAGACAAGGAGCTAATCAATCAATGTCGATATGGTTAAGTTAAAAACACATATACAGTGCAAAGTTTGTGTGATTTAAACAGCTGTCTTTGTAGATTACGCTTCACTAAACTTGACGGAAATAAACTCAGAGTGAAAAAAAAACACAGGGGATCCTTTGGTTACAATCAAGATAACTAAAACCTTTTGCTGAAGCATAAATTGAAAACGACATACAAGTGTTTAAAGGTATACCATGCAAGATTGACAGTTAATTGTTTGCAAACACACTCACTACTCAACACATTCTCACTCCAACCTCATCACATATAAATGTTTGGTCATGGACTTTCCAACATATGACCTGCAAGGTACCCTGGGTGCGTTGGTTGTTGATGCCCTGGGACACTGTGTCAACTTCAGCCTGTTGTCTGCATTGTGTCTTTTCTAAATACACTTCCGTACATACAGTTCCTTTTACTCAAGTACTGTATTTGTACTTTATTTAAGTATTTCCATTTTATGCTGCATTCTACTTCCACTCCACTCTCAGGGACAAATATTTTACTTTTCATTCCATTACATTTATCTGACAGCTTTAGTTACTAGCTACTTTTAGGAGTCTGCTGCCTCATGAGTACTTTTACTTTTGATAAATATATTTTGCTGCTAATGCTGTGCTCTACTGTGTGGAGTTTGCATGTTCTCCCCATGTCAGCATAGGTTTTCTGTGGGTTCTCTGGCTTCCTCCCACAGTCCAAAGACATGCAGGTTAGATTACTTGGTAACTCTAAATTGGCCCTAGGTGTGAATGTGAGTGAGAATGGTTGTATGTCTCTATGTGACACATAGAGTTTTATAGTCTAGTGATAGTCTAGAAATAGTCTTGTGACCTGTCAACCTGGTCTCAAGCGAAGTCATCGAATACCGGCACTTGGTCAGTGCCTTCTGGCATCAGACACTGAAAAAGCATGATACATGGCTGCCCAGGGGTGTCAGGGGTAAACATGTTGGGATAACATTGTAAGTTAAGGAGGCTAAAGTCTACTGTAAGTAGGGCTAGCAGGAGGGGTGGTGGATGGGTCAAACAGCCACCAATTTTCACCCAGGATGTCGTTGTTCACTTCAGGTAAGAATGTGAAGCCAAACCCTATTCTTTTTTCCTAAACCCAACCACATGCATGTGTTGGCTAAATTTAACCACACGCGTTTGTTGTTGAAGGAAAAAAATGTCAATTTGTTGTGTTGTACCAACGTAATGTGTTTATTTTGAGAGAGACTGTGTGCAAACTTTATATTTCCTTGGTATTTTGAAAACAGACAATGCATGTAACAGGCTGAAGCTGACATGGTGTCCCAGAATGTCAACATGTTGACATGGAAAGTCCATGACCAAATGTCGACATGTGATGAGGTCGGATTGAGAATGTGTTGGACCTGTCCAGGGTATACCCCACCTCCTGCCCAGTGTCAGCTGGGACAGGCTCCAGCCCCTCCATGACCCTGAATAGGATGAATGGCTACGGAAAATGAATGAATGAATGAATGAATGAATGAATGAATGAATGAATGAATGAACGAATGATAATTTTACCATGAGGTAATACTAAAATAAAATATCTGAATACTTCTTCCACCACTGACACCTACTTCAGAATAACCAGCAGGCTATTTCTGGTGCTCTTGATGGGCTGTCAGCTACTGCATGCTAAATAGCAATGGACTTAAAAGTGACCCCTGGGGTATCCTGTGTTCCTGACACAGAGGGTTAACTTTTCCTCATTGACTTACACATTGTACTCTTCCCCTGAAGACTGAGTCAAACCTGAGAAATGATCAGAGAATTCGTCACACATTTCTGCACATATCTTTGTTGTGGAGGTGTTCAGTGTGTAAGCTGTACTGAATGTGAAATTCTAACAATGTTATTGTATTCAGCAGATGAATAATTTATTCAAGGTTTTCTTCAAAATCTGTCTTCCTTTACCAATGTTCTTTTTTATTATCTCTTCTCAGTCAGCACCACAGCAGCCCACAGTGCACCCATGGGTCAGTAATAACACCGCTTTATATGTTTTGGAACTTCCTGATGGTTTTAGGACTCTGGTTCTACATGGGAACCCTACAAAGCTTGATCTGTATATGTGTCTCTCTGTTCTTTTGCCATGTCTTGTCCAGAGTGAGCAGTAATAGTAGTTTTACCAAAAGGCTGAACTGAGAATTTATATACTGGGGAAAAAGGATATACTCCCCTATGATGCTCATGTTTCACAGAGAGCTCAGCTGTTGTCTGGTAATTTAGATCAGTGGTGATTGTGGCCTGCCTCACTTTAATGTTCTCTCATGCTCAGAGAAGCAGTGTTGAGGTGACCTGTCTATTGTTACTCTCCTGACATCTTGTGGTGAATTGATCACATTACACGTGGCCTGAAAAAAAGCATTTCATACTTATGCCCTGTAGTTTTGACTGTGTAGACTATGTGTCCTAAACATAAGGGCATCTTCTCTGTGATACATTGGACGCTGACTTAAGTTGTTGACTGGCAAACTTGACTGAATATGAAGTATTCTTCCCCAACCTTGCTGGCTTTCTCTTGTTCAGAGGACTGCAGCATGGCTGAGGTGGTGAAGGTTATTGGTCATAGCAAACTTTAACAAGGCTGCCAACCTTTCAAAATAGTTTGGAGACATTCTGTGTCTGTATCAACCAAACACAAATCTGGTGGGAGTGGGCCATCACAAAAATGAACTGCATGTCCTGGGACTCATTGGAATACATAAAAAATTAGGAAGCTACCCCTGATCACTGCTGAAGTCTTTCTCTTTACTGGCCCAATCTGGCTGCCAGTCACCCAGGGTGCGCATGAGAGCATGCAGGCTCACTGGCCAGTCATAATCAAGTTAGTTAAATTTGTGCTTACGTTATAGGCTTCACTGTAGCCCACTCCATCGCTACTGTTGTGGCTGTAAAACCCCTGACTTATTTCACTGTCAACATTTGATCATCTCAGTCCAATAACATTTGGAAAGTCCAGAAGAGCCATACAACTGAATTTTATCCTTGTTAAAGTTAGCATCAGGTTAAACCATGATTCTCTGGTGTGCTTGCGCTTCTAATTCTATGAAAGATAACAAAAAAGAGTAACAATAAAAAACATTTCTGGAGCATTACAGTTTTTCTCATTTACTGAGGCATGCTTAATGAAACTGGGATCCACATTGTCTGCATCATCACATTCTCTACACAGCAGAAATCTTGTCATACAAATGTGTTAACACGTTTTCATTGGTTTCACACATTCCATTATTCAAAACAGTCCACACAGATCTCATAGAAAGACAACTCAACTTTTTTTGGATTAACTGTATTAAACAAAAGGAAAACATTTAGGCTACAGCTGAGAGAATTTTCTTGGATGCACGCACGAATCTGTGATGCACCTGTGTGAAACTCTTTTGCAAAACTCCTCAATGAGCAGTCAGTCCACTTACAAAATTTACCACCTCAGTGTCCCTATTTGCAAGCATGGATCAAAGAGGCCAAAGGCATGCTGGTAGAGGAAGAGGCCATGGCACAGGGGCCAAGGTGCTGGAATCAAGGATGGAATTAGGAGTAGGTCAAAATCTACCACAGTTTTTCTCATTTGCTTGAACACATTTGTCCATGCAGAAGTTACATTTTCAAAACAGATTACACACAGGCTTAAACTGAAAGTCTCTGGCCAAAATGACACAATTGGTTTGCAAAATGCTCTCACACTCACAAACATTAAAAACATGCAACCAAAGCCCATACTACCATCATACAACACAACTTATGATCAAAATTATATATTCTGTCAATCAATTATGACAAAATGGACAACAAAATAGAAAATGTAGCTATCAATATGAACTGGTTCACCCTTAATTTGTGCTACCTTGCTTTGCCATTTGTTGATACTTTATACAGCTATAGTAGGTGCCAAATAAGGCAAGCGAGCATGTCACAGAATGAATTTTATTCTTTTGTCCAGAGATAATTTTACAAGAGATAACAAACCCTGCTGCACCCTGACACTTTTTAAACTTTTTTGAGATGGCCTGTTGAAATATTGTAAGAAAAAAAGAAAACAGACATTTTATATGAATGTTTTCTTCATTATATTCTTGTGTGCAGGTCTTTCTTTTCTTATCAAATTACATAAACTCTAGTGATAGTTCAGTCAGGAAGACAATACTTTTGGTGCTCGGGCTGTAAGTTTTATTTCTCACCCTGCCATTCACTTCTTGCACCACAATCTAGCTGTCATTAAATGGGGCTGTCAGCTGTTTTTCAGCTGATTCACAATCAACCAATAGCACAGCGACACACCTTCTCTGTCAGCCAATCATCTTACTGCATCTCATTTTAAATATGGTTCTTTTTCTGCCATAGTTCTTTCTTGCTGCAGTTGTGTGCACCATCCACCTCCCCATCACCACCTTCATCAGCCTCATCTGCTTCAGCAGTTAGCAGTCTCGGAGTCATCAGCCACTGCCACCAATGTCTGGACTCCATGGGGTAATTTATCTTGCTGCTGCTCAGATTTCCCTTGATCACAAAATATCTCCCTCTGGTGTCCAAGGTTAAATGCCATTCTTTATTGGTTCTTTGGTGAAGACAGAAGGTAGTAGAAAAGCTGTACCATCAGGAATATCTCAATTTGTCTATTCTGGGTGCTCACTATGGGTCTCACACGTCAATGTGTGCATTCAGCACAAATTAATGTTGAACCAGTTCATATTGATAGCTATATTTTGTTGTCCATTGTTCAGGAACTGATTGACAGAATACATAATTTTGATCACAAGTTGTGTTGTATGATGGAAGTTTGGGCTTTTGTTGCATGTTTTTAATGTTTTGTGAGTGTGAGAGCATTTTGCAAACAAAATGTGTCATTTTGGCCAGAGACTTTCAGTTTAGGCCCGTGTTTGAACTGTTTTGAAAGCCAACAGGCGTGTTGGAGACTGACGCATTGAAACAGTTCACACAGTTCCACAAAAATTGTGAAGCATTTAAAACTTCTCACTCTGTGTCCACCTCCCTCAGGACCTTCTTTCTGACCCCATTACACCCCAGATGCAACTGGCAGGGTGCACCTGAATGTGATCTGGCCACAGTGCTGGTGTTACAAAAAAGAGCCCCTGGTGTCCTCTTGAGCACACAGAGGAGCAACAAAGCGTCGACTTTTGAGGTTAAAGAGATGAAAACAAACACTCGGTGCCAGGCACGTGCACAGATAGGCCCCAGGTGGTGCTCAAGCACCTGCCCTTTTGCCCTGTAACTAGATAAGTGCCCTTTTTTTGCAAGACATTTCTTTAGAAATGCATGTCTGATGTGGTAAAGCATAATATGTCCACCCTGTTATGCTTGTTCATAGTGGAAACCGATCATTTTTGGTAATCTTGAAAATATGGTTAATAAATATGTCAAAAATCTTCCTCAGTTGTCACCAAGTGCTTGCTTGTTTTCCATCATATGAATAGTAATGGCTAACTTTAGCAGAAAATGTCCCCCCTGTTACCGTCACCCCTGATTCTGTTTTGCACAGTAACTGCAGGAACACACAGTAGTAGTGTGGATGTAAGTGGTCAAGATGAATAGAGGATAGGATAATGACGTGATCGTAGTGTTATGTATTTGAGGAAATACGTAATACATTATTTACATACCTCAAAAAGGCACTACTTTTTATTAATTGACACAGTGGTCAGTATACCCATTAAAAATAAGTTTAGTGCTACAGCAGCGGATTGATACCTGTGTGACTGAACTTGCATTTGAACAATAAAGTCACATATCTTGTGGTTCAGCTTACATTTCAAACTAAGAATAGTTTGGGAGAAACAAATTATCCCAAGAGCATGGCATAGAGCAGAGGGTGTCCTCATTCCTAAGGAGATGGAGTCTGTGGACCTTAGCCAATTCTGGATGATTTCACTCTAGAATGTGGAGGGGAAGATTTTCTTCAGTGTAGTAGTGCAGAGATTAGCTAGCTACTTAGAAAGGAATAGCTTATTAGATACTATGGTGCAGAAGGCAGGAATACCAGGTTTTGCAGGGTGTTTAGAGCATATTAGCATGATCTGGCACCAGATTCAGACAGCGAAGATTAACAAAAGGGACCTGCATGTAATATTTTTAGATCTTGCAAATGTGTTTGGTTCAGTACCACATAGCCTCATTTGGAGTGCGTTTGACTAGTTAAAAGTACCACAGGTAGTTGTTAACTTAGTGAAAGCATACTTTCGGGATATTAGGTTGTGTCCAAGTATGGGTTAGAAGCTAGAAATAGGTATGGCAGGGTGTACAATTTCTCCATTAGCATTTACTATGGCGATGGAAGTCATCATCAGGGCTTCCAAGTGGGTGGTAGGTGGAGAGAGACGGCAGAACGGGTTGCATCTTCCACCAGTTAGGGCTTACGTGGATGACATGACTCTGTTAACCAAGATCAAGCCTAGTAAGTCTAGAAGCATCTCGATACGTAGAGGGAAGTTAAGTGATAGGAAGTTTGTCATAGATGATGAGGAAATCCCAACAATTAGGGAAAAGTCAGTAAAGAGCTTAGGTAGGTGGTACAATGTAGAGTTGAATGATAAGGAACAGGTGGTGAAATTTAGAAAAGAAGTGGCTGCAGGATTGGATAGAATAGATAAATCAGAACTTCCAGGAAAGCTGAAGTTGTGGTGTTTGCAATTTGGGCTATATCCTAGGTTAATGTGGCCACTGTCAATTTAGGAAATTCCAATATCCATTGTGGAGAGAATTGAAAGGTCAGTTAGCTCCTATATTAGGAAGTGGTTGGACGCTCCTAAGTGCCTAAGTAGTGTTGCATTGTATGGAAAAGGGATACTTCAGCTGCCAGTATCTAACAGAGGAATTTAAATGTACCAAGGTCAGGACAGAGCTCTTGTTATCTGGGAGTAAGGACGTGGAAGTTAGGAGTGTGGTTCCAAATCCAACCAAGGGGAGGAAGTGGAACCCAAGATCGGCAGTTCAGGAGGCAGAGGCAGCTCTTACACATGCAGAGATTGTAGGTAATGTTCAGTTTGGCCGGGGAGGCCTGGGGCTTGGCTCAGGCAAACTGGTATGGAATAAAGCAGGTCTCAAAGATAAAAGAAAGCTGGCTGTGGAACAGATACATAGACAGAAGGAGATATTAAGGGGTGCAAAGGTAGTGGCCCAGGCTAAACAGGGACAGCGGTTGAATTGGGAAAGTGTAGAGAAGAGGAAGCTTAGTTGGAGGGACCTGTGGAGTATGGAGGAGAATCGTATTAGATTCCTGGTAGGGGCTACATACGATGTGTTACCAACCCCCCAGAACCTAAAACTGTGGGTAAATGAGGACCCATCATGCCCATTGTGTTCAGGTACCTCAACCTTAAAGCATATTTTGTCAGGCTGTAAAGTTAGCTTGTCACAAGGCTGATATACATGGCATGGCATGGTTTCTACTGGTTTTTTTTTTGTTTTTTTTTTACCCCTTTAAAGGGGTTTTATTGTGGGGGTCTTACTGTGAGGGTCCAAAGGACAGAGGGATGTTGTATGCTGTAAAGCCCTGTGAGGCAAATTGTGATTTGTGATATTGGGCTTTATAAATAAAATTGATTGATTGAATTGATTGAACATAACCAGGTGTTGAAAAGTTTAGCTGCATGCATTGAAGGAAAACAAAGACAGGCAAATTCAGAAGGTTTAGGAGTTTAGCAATTCAGTTTGTCTGTGAGGGGGAGAAATACAGAAGTGATAAGTTAGTAAGGAAGCAAGGGTTTCACTGCCTAGAAGGTGCTTGTGATTGGAAATGCAAGTAGATTTAGGGGGAAAGCTTGTTGTTCCCCGGGAAATAGTTTGTACCAAGCAGAGGCCTGACATAGTGTTATGGTTAGTGAGTCAACGGATAGTTTATTTCATTGAGCTGACAGTTCCTTGGGAATACTCAGTGGAAGAAGCCTATGAAAGAAAAAAGCTTAGATATGCAGACTTAGGAGCAGAAGCTGAGCAGCAAGGGTGGAAGACTAGGATTTGTCCAGTGGAAGTGGGGTGTAAGGGATTCATAGCAAGATCAGCTGTCTCGCTCCTGGGGGAACTTGGAGTGCGGGGACAGAGTTTGAGGAAGACAGTAAAGGAAATGACAGATGAAGCAGCTAGATCTACAGTGGTCAGTGGATTTGGATGAGGAGGAATAATGTCAGTTGGGGGCCAGCAGGGGGACCTACTAGACAGGGTACATAACTCCTTGAGATCAGGTGGAGAGATCCACCAATCAGTCCTCTCAGGAGAAAATCCAGGAAGACGAAGGCATAAACGGAGCCTGGGTTTGTTGAAAGTGGCAGTGCTGTTTGGTGGGCTGAGAAAGCCTGTGAGTTTATCGTCTCTATCTCCTTTAACTTAAGCTTATATTTGAGTTATGATATGTAGCATGTGAAATAGAGTATGGTGAATGTGCTAGGGAAGGTATTATCGGCAAGATCACTACCTGGAGTTAGCATGTACAGAGCCTGGGTTTGTTGAAGGTGGCAGTGCTGTTTGGGCTGAGAAAGCCATGTGTAAGTAAGGTAAAGGAGGTTGTTGGGACGGTGCGGGAAATAGTGAGAGCTGGCATTAGGGGAGTGTGTCTGGGACGCCAGAGATCACTGTCTAGCCTCCTGCAGGTGTCGTGGGACCAACTAGATGAAATACTGGTGAAAGGAGGTTCCCACCTGATGACCCCAAAGACATGTTAGTTATCACTGCTCACTGGTCTGTATAGTTAAGCCTTGTCATAATAGCTTATCATAGGGCTTAGGAGGTTATTCACTGAGTGCTGATCCTCTAGAGCACACATTTTTTGTGTTTATTTGAACTCATCGCTGTTAATGTAAGTGAGGAACATAACAACTAGACAACTAGCTGTGTGTTTTCCTGTCAAGCAATGAGCACATTCATGTGAAAGAGGCTGGGTAGTTAATTACAAGCGATATCATCAGAATCATAAATGAAGAAGCCTACTTTATGAGATGAAACATGTATTAATAATTGCCTGTGGGAATATTTTGTTTTAGGGAGAGCAAAATGTCATATTTATCAGAGTGAAATGTAAATGACAACCTCTAATCTTACAACAGAAAAAACTAAAATTAATTTCCAAATAAAGATCTCCCATGCTGCGGCTCTGAGAATTTATTCAAACTAGTCAATAACCATTGGTAGCTTTGTCACCTTCTACCTATGCCAATCCTCAATGCCTATGTGCAGTTTCACATAGATTGACCACGTCAGTGAGTAGAAAAACGTGGGACAGACAGAATGACACACTGACAGTTCCCGTGATTATGTACAGCATACCATACCATGACTTAGTCATACCAAAAATTAGAAAAAAATTCTGTTGTTATAGCGCCACCCAGTTGCCAATTAGAGTTAAATTTCTCCAGTCACCTTGAGGCATCCTGTTCTACATATCTACCAAGTTTAGTAAAAATCGATATGGCAGTTAGGTCTAGATAAGAAATTAGCTCTCTTGCACCCCCATTTTCTTTGATGGGGTCAATAACGGAGGGGTCCCCTCAGATTATGTGTGGTCATATGCCTACAAAGTTGCGTGGTGATGGGTGAAACCCTTGAGATGTTATACACCTTTATGTGATGAGCCACGCCCTCCACAATATTCATTGCCTTATAGAAGCTCAGTTTTGGTAAGTTTTCCAACTTCTTCCAAGAGGGAACTTTAGATATCGGTCCCTAGATTATGCTCAACGAGTTTCATGCAGATCAGTCAAACTTCCTAGGAAGAGATCGATTTTAAGTGTTTTTGAAAAAATTCAAAATGGCGGGAAATCTATAACCGGAAGTTATGGATTCTTGAGGCAGATTTGTTCTTGGTGAGGAGAGGCATCTCTGTGCAAAGTTTCATGTCTCTACGACATACGGGGCATGAGATATGCCCATTCAAAGTTTGCAATTTCAACTGGTTGCTATAGCGCCCCCCTTTGGCCAATTGATGTAATATTGCTTCATTTGCATCCTCCCATGACCCTCTACCACTGTGCCAAATTTCACATGGATTGACCAAGTCAGTGAGGAGAAGAACGTGGAACAGACACAGACACACCCACAGACAGAGTTTTCGTCATTATATAGTAAGATAAATCTGAAATGCGGTTTGGTGCTTCACATGGCTTGTGCTGCAGGCGTCTGTTCTCTGGGATTCTGTATGAATATTTAAAGCTTATTTAGAGAATTATTTTAAGTATTAGAACATGCTTGTTTTTCCTTACATAAATTAATAAATTTCCACCATGAAGTGATGTAGAAAAAATCACCAGAATGCAGGAAATGAAATGTCTGAGGATCAAAATTTCCTGGGGGAACACTCCCTGACCCCCCTTCCCCCACCTGCTCAGTGCAGAGAAAGTACTGGCAGCTACTGACTCTGAGGACAAACAGGGTGTACATCTGATACATGCCGCTTACACAATATTACATGAGAGGGAGTGCTGTTGAACTTAATATCATCACGCCTGTGATTGGATCGTAGGCACAATATCCAAATAATCTGCCACTTGGCATTGTTTATTCAGTGCTAAATAACATAAAAGTTACTTTTGAGTTTTCTATTAGATATCGAGGGGTTGATGTACTTTTCTGGTCTTTGGTTACAATTTGGTCTCTTTCTCTTCTATTTGAAACCAAAAAATGATGCTGGTCATTTAGTCAAACCCCCCATTCTGTACCAATCTCCACTGGAAGTTTGGATTATTAGTGTTGTACAGCTATAAACCACAAGGGGGCGTGGCCTCACTGTGGTATGTTCTTTGAAAGAGTAACTCCAGGGTCATTTTTCTTCATCATCACTGAAACCTATGGAAAGCATGTATTTACTCCAGTCAACAGCTCCTGTGTCTGTTCTGCTGCAGGTTTGTTTCCCCTCCTGGAAATAAAAGATACATTGAGAACAGCTCCCCGAGACACTCAGCTGTGTTCACAGACATAACCTATCACTTTAAATTGCATGTGTTCTACTCTTTCCTAAAACATATTTATTACTTATGGTATGTTTCCTGGCATTATTTTCACTCTTTCTGTTGTGAATATAATGTTAAGTTCTCAAGGCAGTGAGGAGGAAAAACAAAGCCTACAGCAGGAAAAATTCCTCTCTTCACATTCCATTGTGGTAGAACAGAGCTGCTTTTGATACAACTGCAGTGACAGTGGCATCACTGAAAATGCTCATTACAATGACAGATCCCATTCATCACTAGAGTGCAGAGGCGAATCTATGTTACAATAAACATGACCAGATATCAGTGGTGGTCATGGCAATGAGATAGGTGTGAAAAGAGGATATCTGCACATTAGGCTTCAATCATTTCACTCTATTACAGATGATGTGACCACGCTTGATGTCACCCAAGACAAGCTGCTTGAACCTGAAGCCAGGAGATGAAGTCATGTGTTCAAAATGGTCTCTCCTCGTGAGATGACCTAATTTTGTTAGCTCCAGTAATGGTTTCCATGATGAGATCTCCAGTGAAATTTTTACCATATATATTTCTAAGTGCAAAATAAAGAAATTAAGACCTCAATTCTTTTGTTGACAGCTGGAAGACCTGACCAAAAGTTAAAATGTATGTAAATGCATGAGGCAATGGGCCCTGGGCCAAGGTATGCAAATGGCCCCACCACCTTGCCTTCATCAGGGCAAGACACACGGACTTTGTGATGGTTTTGCATCTTTTTGTAGTTGCCATGCTTTTTTATGTTTCTTTGTTTTTGTGGTTTTATGACTCTTTTTGGTGATTTTGTGTCTCCCAAGATTGTTTTCTTATGTCTTTTTGTAGACGTTTGGGTGTCTTTGAGGCAATTTTGCGTTATGTTTCGGATTTTTTATTGGTCGTTTTGTGTCTCTTTGTGGTGTTTTGCCTGTTTTTGTACTTATTTTATACTACTTGTGTTTGTGTTGTGTCTCTTTGGAGTCATAATGTGTCTCCTTGGTTGTTTTGCCTATTTTTGTACTTATTTTGTGGCTCTGCAGTTTCTTTGCATCTCTTTGTGGTCATTTTGTGTCTCTTTGAGGTAATTGTGTGGGGTTTTTTGGCAGTCTTTTTGTGTCTGTTTTTTTTTTTTTTTTTTGCTGTTTTTTGTGTCTCTTTGATGTAACTTTGTGCATCTGTAGTCTTTTTGGTCTCCTTGTATTTGTTTTGTGTCTATTTGTGGTTGTTTTGCCCATTTTGTACTTATTGCAATTCCTTTGCATTGTTGTTGTTGTCTTATTTTATCTAAGCCCCTTTTCCTCCAACATTTCCAGGAACTTTTATTACCATGAATTTATTTACCTGGGCAAAATAATTCCTGGTAATCTGTGTGGTTTGCGTTTCCACTGCACCTCAAAGTTCTGGGAAATTTATTCAAATTAGAATGATGACGTAGACGATTCGGAGTGTGTCCTGTATTTAGCTCCGCCAGCTTGGCTGGTTACGTGAGAGAGTTGGGGCTGTTTGTCTTAGCCAGCAGCGAAGTTTTAAAGTATTTTAAGTGTCAAACTAAATTAGTCTACAGACAGACAGCTGTCATCTCAGCTTATTAGTAACAATTCGCTATCAGCTGAACTAACGTGCTGTCCTTGTGTAAGACATAACGTTTGTGACGGTGGATGAGAGACTGTGGACAGAGCATATTGAATATCGCTTTCTACATGTTTACATGTTCATGCTTGCTGAACACATGTATTGTCAAAAGTATTGGCTTCTTACTCACTTAGGGTTAATGTCACTTACAGTAACGAGTGTAGCTGCTGTCAACTCTAGTCATTTTCGAGTTATCTTAAGTTCGTTACACCGCGGCCACTCGGCTGTTCACTGGTTACCGTGTCGCGTCGATGTATGTGTGTGGAGGAGTTCAGCGCCGGGGCACAAAAGAACCAATACCGTTAGCGCTTATCAATACTACGGTCTTTGATCATTTAGCCCCAGGGCTAATTCAGTATCGGGTTTCGGTACCCATCCTTAATCAAAACAGAAACTAAGTGGAGCCTGTAGAAGTGAAATAAAGTTTGCAGCTACTGCCCATACCAAGGCTATTCAAGAGAAGGCTGAGACACGGGGTCAAACATGGGGGATTGCACATGCGCAGTAAAATCTGGTCTGCACTTCCTCAAAGGCTCAGTAGATGGCGTGAGACCGCGGAATAAGGGGGATGTGCATGCGTGTCATTTTCACAGCTTATTACTGGACTGTCACTGGTGGCCTGTGTTGTGGGTGAGAATGACAGAGGTGCAATTCTGATAACTTCAGGCAGCTGCCATCCAAAAGTCCAAGCAGACCGCAAGAAGCGCGCTCCTTGATCGCCTGAGTGGATCCTGCGCTTTTTATCTAGCGCCCCTGCTGTCACCCTCCAGCATCGCAGCTCAAGTTACACCGAGCATGCGCAGTCCCCCCATGTTTGACCCCGTGTCTCAGCCTTCTCTTGAATAGCCTTGGCCCATACCAGGAAGCGCGGAACGCTGCGTGTGTGCTCCACCAATCAGCATTCTTCGGCACACCGCCCCGCCCCTCAAGAATTCCGGGTAATCTGAAAAGTCCTACCCCCCTACTAGATTCTTTTTCCAGGGTAAATTTGAATCCTGGGTAAATGAGAAAAGATCCTGCAGTGGAAAAGGGGCTATTGTCGTCATTTTGAATCTTTCTGATCAGTGAGTGACATTTTGCAAATGGCTCGGAGGACCCCTGACACTGTTGGCCCCTGGGCCAGCTCTTGTAGGCCCTTTCAGTAATCCATCTATCTGTGTAAATCCATAGCATTTAGATATTTTTTTCTGACATCAGAACAACCCTCTGCCCTTGCACACTTGACTATTGTACAACTCAACAGTTCAGTTTTGATCAGATGTACTTTATGTTGTATAAATTGTTTTATTTGTTTTTTAGTTAGTTTTAGGCTTAAATAGTAAAGCCTGTGCTTTTTAACTAAAATAATTATGTTCATTCTCCTGGTTCTCTTCATATAAGTCTCATGTTATCATTTCCATCACTTCCACAGAATTACAGCATTAGCATTAAATGCTAAAAAGCTGGTTACTCGTGGTAAAAAAAAAAAAGGACAACAAAAAAACACAGTGGGTCAGCTTAGTTCTAAGTAGGTGTCATTGTCAGTCATTGACATGATGCGCCAAAGCATGAAGGTGTTCCTTTATGAACAACTAATGTCATGCACAGTACAAATATTTGTTTTAATTAGTTTAACATGGAGGACATGTTGTATTAAAGTATATTTAGTTTTACTAAAAAGTGCCTTGTCCTCCTACAAACACATGTAGGTGGTTTATTAAACCAACTCATTGAAATGTAAAGATCTGCAGAACTAATGCCATGAAAATGAATGTGTGTGCTGTTTTTCATTTTTCATTGTAGTAAATTATGCATGTTGATGTATAACCTTTGACAACAAGCAGTTTGTTTCGAGGACTATGGTAATGTGAAATAAAAGCATATTTCTGCAATTATTTAATATGTGTTTCCTGGTGAGAAACTTGAACAGCTTGAAAGTTAAGTGTCATTGTTTGTCATTGAAATAACATACAGAGTAGAAAATTGCGTTTAACGTTTTAACTGCTCTAATAACATGTCCACATTTAAAACACCTCCCTGTAATTCATCGTCCTCTTAAGCATATTATTACATGGAGAGGCTGTGAGAGTCGGCCCAGATTAGACACAATAGATAATTTCTATGAATTAATTTAAGAAATATTTAACCTTCTGTTGGACCTGGTACGTATAAAAATGTAGCACTGTCTTTGAAAAGTGAGTAGGTTCTGAAAAAAAATATGTCCTCATATGGGTACATAGGGTTTATTTTTAATGGACACAAATGTGAAATTAAGTATTAAACAGTTCAGTTCAATGTCTGAATATCGTTTGGCAAAAAAGAATTGCAGAAAACTGCAATATTTGTTTGTTCGTGTTTTATAACTCTGTAGGTTAGGGGTCACTGTTTTCCTTGCTCTACATTCCAAGTTAGGGACAATAATAAAGTTCCAGTAGCCTCAAAGAAAACAATATTAAAGTCCCAGTGTCCTCAGATGAGTACTTCGTAATTAACAGCATCTTAGCTTGTAGCTTTTGCTATAATTGGTCAAATTTGTATGCCATATTTAATTACTAATGTTACTAAGCAAGGCTGCCAACTTGTTTTTACATGGATTTGTGTATTGCACTTTTGGTACCATTAGATGGCACATAAAAGTGTAAAGAAGACAACAGGTCAAAATTAAGCACCTTTGCATGAATAATATTTAGAACCCTATGGACATAATCAAAAGCTTGTCGACCCTTGACAAACCCGTTTTGATCTGGATCAGAGAGAAGAGGCAGGTACTTAATCAAACAATTTCACTTGAGAGTAGGTGTGTTTCTTGAATGAAAACAATTTTTGGATGGTATTGTTTTAGTCTGTTCATTGCTTGTTTCAGTTCGACAAATTTCCTAAGGCCTCTAATATTCCAAGAAATAAACTCAAGGTCCAAATTCCTACTCATTTACAAAGCAACAGAATTTCTAAAATAAAGCCCTGTTTGTGTGGTGGGCTTGTTCTATGATGACTGGAGATGGAAATGTGTCTGGTCCCAAAACTTCAGGTAGCCAGCTCTGGAGAAACGTCACTGCGTCTCCGTCCTCGGCTCCTTCAGGCAGGCCAGATCTCCAGTGTTGATTTTCAAGATGATTCAGCTTTAGAGTAAGCTCATGTACTCTCTTCTGAAGGGGTTGTTTCTTTGGTAGTGAGCGAGGAAATGTTGTCTTCAGTTTGCTAATGTGGGTCTCTGCCAAAGTTAGCCTCTCAGAGAAAACACAGAATGCGTCTTTTATTTCTTGATATATATAGCAATCAGAGATGGGGGACTCGAGTCAAGTGACTTGACTCGAGTCAGACTCATGTCGCAAATATGATGACTTGAGACTTGCTTGACTAATGTTGATAAAATCTCGACTTGACTTTGACTTTGTATTAATGCCCTGAGACTTGACTTGAGACAGATGACTCCAAAGGACTTGGCTTTAATTCAGTATTAAAGGCACGCTAAGCACCATTGGGCGTCACTTCTGTTTACGTTCAACAATGTTATCAAACACAATGGAGCTAGCTCGCCCCTCCCGTCCTTGTCCTCCATGACTCTGTCATGAACAAGCGATAGCTGCTAGTTACCCTGGATTTACACACCTGTTCAAGGGACAGTGCACCCAAAAATGAAAATTCACCCATTATCTACTCACCCTCATGCCGATGGAGGATCAGGTGAAGTTTTAGAGTCCTCACAACACTTGTGGAGATCCAAGGGGAGAGGAGGTAGCAACAAAACTCCACCTAATGGAGGCTTATGGCGCCCTAGATTCAAACATCCAAAAACACATAATTGAAACCACAAAATATCTTAATACTACTCGTCCGTAGTGATCCAAGTGTCCTGAAGCCCCAACATAGAAAGTTGTTTGGAAAAATGTCATTTGAACTCTGTTTTTAGCCTCATTGTAGCCTGTAGCTCTAACTGCCTCTCTGGGCACCGCATTCACGCGTGCGCGCTTGCGCAAGACCGTGAGACATGTACACCGCATTCATGTGTGTGTGCTTGATTTCGCTGGTCTCCCGCTTGCTGGTTGATACAGCCTGGACCCAAATGTTTTCGTTGCCATTGGCGGAGCCTCAGCTGCCTACAGAGACCGGATTTTTCACAGCATATTCAGAGGACATGTAGCTAGCGGATCGTGAGGAGATGTTTGCTGTATGTGACATATGACTTGACTTGTGACTTGCTTGACCTGGGCATTGGCCTGGGCAATGACTTGCTTGACTTATAGCAGGGACTTGACTTGTTTGATTCTCACCACAACTAACTTGGGACTTGCTTGAGACTTGAAGGTAAATACTTGAGACTTGCTTGTGACTTGCACATGTGTGACTTTCCCCCATGTCTGGTAGCAATCCTAGAGCAGGAGGAGTTAATTGAGTGACAAATTGGTGAAAAGGAGGTGCAGACTTCTGCTGCCTGGGCAGCAAATGCAGCAGCAATGGAATTCAAAAACAAATAAAATGCAGGCTCACATATAAAAACATTGCTCAATGGTGCTACTTTTGGTCAAAAACTCTATAGTTTACATGTAAGGTCCAGACACACCAAGCCAACATCAAAGAACTCGCAGCAATGAAAGCCTGTTGTTGCGTCACCTCACGGTGCTTGTGTCTCGGCCAAAAAGTTGCACATGAACGCACTGCAAAGACTACAACGGTTGGCCAACCAGCACGTATGTACTGCGCCTGCATGACAGGAAATAACACTTCACACCAGCGGACAGGGGTAGTCTATGCTGTCTTTCAAAAAGAGAAGCCAGAAGACTGTCTTGATGTTAGTAAGCCAGTTAGCTCGATATCAACACAATCCAATGTTGAAAGAACAGAGCATATTTACTGTGGGCCAATAAACAATAACATAAACCATCACAAAACATTTCTGGATAAAGAAAAATAATCTGACTTTATGGAAGAAGTTTGTTTTGCTCCCACTCCCTCTTGACTTTAGCTGTGTGTGTACTTTCCTGGCTTCCGTTATGCATTTTGTGCAATGAGCTGAACTGCCAGTCCTCGTGTTTCTATTCAACGATGGGCTCCGCCAGCTCTAACGCAGATTCAACATGCTGAATAGGCTGAAAAAAAGCCAACAAGGGCCGATAAGGGCCAATGAGGGCCACCGGTGCAGGGCACACCTTAAAGATTAGAGCAACAGACATTCACTGATGGCCCAAAATTGACTGATGGCTGACCCTCAGCTAGGTGTGTCCAGGCCCTTAAGATCCAGCATGAATCTGATGCGCTACACAACTATCCATTACACCTTCACATTCCACCATGCTACATGAAGGGCATACCACTTCCTGCACTGGCTCTGAATATGGATATCCAGTATGGATTTAATTGTGGGTTTCTCCATATGAACACTATTTGCTATCACTATCTTCCATGCACAGACAGTGGTACATTTGCCAGTCAGCCCAACTTGCTGATCATCTGGTTCCACCTACTGAGACTCAACTTAACATTTATGTGATTTTAGCTCTGCCTCCACAAAAAGCTTTTTGAACTACAACGCCATCTCAGAAAAATGCCAGAAAGTTATGATTTCTTTTTTCTTCTTCAATTTGTTTGAGGAACTAGGGGAGACCCTGCCTCATATTTTTACTGTCCACTCAACCAACAGCGAGCTAGATGTATGTACTGCTCTTACACTTGAAGTGGCGCTTATGTGGAGCACTTGTGTGTGGATGCTGGGCTGTAAACCGAGCTCAGCCTGCAGTCTGATTTACTCTGCTTTAATCCAAACCATCCAGTCTGACTCAGGAAGACTATTTACTCACACTGTGAAGCCTGTAACCATGGAAGTATGGGAGACATAGCAGAGGTACTGCGAGGGGGAGGGGGCAGACAATGTGTGTGTGTGTGTGTGTGTGTGTGTGTGTGTGTGTGTGTGCATTTGTGTGTGCATTTGTGTGTATGTGTGCTTACATTTGTGTGTGTGTTTTGGGGGAGGGGGGGGTGCTGAAAACAGAAGAACAGAAAGAGGGAGAGGGTTTTTCGCTCACACGTGTATATGCGTGTGTGTGTGTGTGTGTGTGTGTGTGTGTGCGTGTGCATATGCAGTGGTAGCTGTGCTCTGTCTCAATCTGTCAACTGCTCTGACACTGAGATCTATCTTGTAGCAGTGGGCAGGAGAGAGGAGAAACCGAATGAGAGGACAGTAATTAAACCTCTTGGTGGATGGTGTGTGTGTGTGTATTTGTGTGTCTTTCTGGCTTTATGAATGTATATGCATCCATGTCTTTCTTTGTGTGCAGATGGGTGAGGGTGCAAACCCATTCCACTGTGTATTGTAAGCAGGTTTTAGTGTGTGTGTGCGTGTGTGCGTGTGTGCGTGTGTGCGTGTGTGCGTGTGTGCGTGCGTGTGTGTGCGTGTGTCTCCCAGTACATGTGTGCAAATTCACTTTGGCCTGGTTGTGTTTATTGGTGTTACAGTGTGCAATTGAAGTGTGTATTCTTGCATCTTTGTGTGTTTTTTGTATGCGTTTGCTTTAGTCTTTGCATACGTGTGTCCTACTATGTTTGTGTCCATGTGTGCAGAACACAGTGTGTATACATCAAGTCTCTGAGCGTGTCGGGTGTGTGTGTGTGTGTGTTTGTGACACTTTTATTGCCAGCAGATAGAAGCAATATCTCGTCTACAAGACCAGACGTGTGTGACAAAATGGCGTCTTAATTTCCTTTAGGGAGCTGTGACTCTCTCCATCAGCTCCACATCAGCGCTAAACTCAATCACCCAGCAGGCTGAGCGACGGGCCCGGGATGCGCTCCACATTTCCATTAGCCTAATGTTTATT
The DNA here is from genome assembly GCF_011397635.1 of Epinephelus fuscoguttatus. NCBI lineage: Eukaryota > Metazoa > Chordata > Actinopteri > Perciformes > Serranidae > Epinephelus > Epinephelus fuscoguttatus. The sequence goes on along the minus strand of NC_064767.1, from coordinate 37,193,313 downwards.
TACAGCTGCAAACCCAAAGCAGCCTTTACGTTATTGTGCACTGATCCCATTTCATCCTGTCTGACTATAATGAAGTCAGGACTGGGTTAAGCTGAGGAGTGGAGCAGTATTTGCTGTAAGCCATGTCAAGAGGATCAGTGTTGGAATTTGTTTAGGTTTCATTAAGGATTAAGACGAGTCACTTTAGGCTCCAGATGGCGGATCAGGACTGCAGTCCATGCCTTAAATAAGTATATGTAACAACTTAAGACTGGACATCAAGGTTTTAATCTTTTTATAGAAATTAATCTTTTTATAGATCATTTTACTTGTTTTCAACAACTTAACAACTGAACTACAACTGTTCATATGATATCCTAAGAATTAGTGCCCCATGAATGATATTAAGTAATTTACATAATTATCGTAAAGTTACGGAGATCAGGTTTAGGCAAGTGAAGTTACTGAGGTTAGGTCTAGAAAAAGAAACATTCTTGGGTTCCTAACACCCATCTTCCGGGGAAAAGAAGAAGATATATACAGTATTTTATTATGTATTGAACGAAAACATACAGTGCATGAGAACAGCCTAAACACATTCAGTGTGAAATGGGAAATTACAAAGGGTTCCACATTGTCCATATACATACACATGAGAAAAAAGCAAAATGAATAAAGCGTAAACATAAATACACGTATATTCTTCCAAGCAAATGCATATTAGTTTGCATCTTACTATATCTTACTATATAATGACAAAAACTCTGTCTGTGGGTGTGTCTGTGTGTCTGTTCCACATTTTTCTCCTCACTGACTTGGTCAATCCATGTGAAATCTGGCACAGTGGTAGAGGGTCATGGGAGGATGTGAATGAAGCAATATTACATCAATTGGCCAAAGGGGGGCACTATAGCAACTGATTGAAATTGCAAACTTTGAGTGGGCATATCCCATGTTGTAGAGACATGAAACTTTGCACAGAGATGCCTCTCCTCATGAGGAACAAATTTGCCTCAAGAACCCATAACTTCAAATTATATAGATTTTCCGCCATTTTGAATTTTTGGAAAAACACTTAAAATCGATCTCTTCCTAGGAAGTTTGACCGATCTGCATGAAACTCTGTGAACATAATCTAGGGACCAATATCTTAAGTCACTCTTGGCAAAAGTTGGAAAACTTACTAAAACTGAGCTTCTATAAGGCAATGAATATTGCGGAGGGTGTGGCTCATCACATAAAGGTGTATAACATCTCAAGGGTTTCACCCATCACCACGCAACTTTGTAGGCATATGACCACACATAATCTGAGGGGACCCCTCCATTATTGACCCCATCAAACAAAATGGGGGTGCAAGAGAGCTAATTTCTTATCTAGGCCTAACCGCCATATCGATTTTTACTAAACTTGGTAGATATGTAGAACAGGACGCCTCAAGGTGACTGGAGAAATTTAACTCTAATTGGCAACTGGGTGGCGCTATAACAACAGAAACATGCTTAAAAATGGCTAAAATGCGACCAAACGCTGTGGCTCCCCCTGTGGCTGAATGTTGTTTTTTTTGTCTAATTTTTGGTATGACTAAGTCATGGTATGGTATGCTGTATATAATCACGGAAACTGTCAGTGTGTCATTCTGTCAGTGTGTCATTCTGTCTGTCCCATGTTTTTCTACTCACTGACGTGGTCAATCTATGTGAAACTGCACATAGGCATTGAGGATTGGCATAGGTAGAAGGTGACAAAGCTACCAATGGGTATTGACTAGTTTACATACAGTTTGGTTTAAATGCGAATCAGTTTTGGATTTCATATTTTGTTATTAACCATAAATGGTTGCCATTTCTTAGAAAAATTTAGCTGTAGAGCCACCCAGCATACTCTAGTACTACATGTGTAGTGGACATGTGTGGGAGAGGCCTTCTGCTTCCACCTCACATATAAGGCATCCAGCAAGTCAGGAAGCAAAAGCAATAGCATTCGAATAATGTCTGGGAAGGAGTGTGTCTTCTGGTGCTCCTCTGAAAATTGCAGTCACAGGGCAAAGGGAATATTTGACTCCAAAACCCAAAAGAAATTGTATGAAATACAAATGTCCAATAATTCAACATATCCTTAAGCAACATGATTCCTCACGAATGACCTCATGCACTTAATGTAAAGTAAGGCATTTCACATAAAGTTACAGAGGATAGGTTTAGGAAAAGAAATACGATGAGAACGTACCTTAAAAGCACACGAGACCAAAACATGTGAATGAGGGATCCTGTTGCTGTCCTACATCTGGTGAATAAGAGATCTGCCCCGGAATACATCTTGACCAACTTTTCTTCGGCTAGGTGAGGGCGGTGTAAGATCTTGAACAGTAGGAGCCCATGTCTAGTACAAATTGAGGGAGAACCTGAAATTAATCTATTTAATGTTTGAATCCAAATAAACCAAAGAACAGCCACAGATTCAAGTTTCACTTGGTTCTTACGTAAAAGGTATGTTTTCATCCAAATGTTGTTTTTACAAATTTTCGAAGAAAATCAGACAAAAAAATCAACTTTATAACAATTGGTGGCAGCAATACACCAACCCTGTGGCACAAATATATCAAGCAGAGGCAAACTCAAGTATTTCTTAAGCACAGATATACCAACAAATTCACTAAACCTAAATGTTTAAACATATTGCAAATTGAAAAAATATGGGAATGACGAAAAGTAATCTAAATGTCAGTCTATTAAAGTTAATATCATCTTGGCTGACCTACGTAGATCAGATACATTCTACAATAAATGTGTAATCAATCGTCATCACATCAGAACACTCACAGGACCTGATCAACTGTCAGTAGAAAGACCTGGAATATCTGCTTTATACAGCACTACATAACCTGACTGATACCAGACCACACACACGGACCTCATCTCCCATCCCTATCTTGCCTCCACCTGGTTCATCAGCTGTTTGTGCGTGTGTGTGTGTGCGTGTGTGTGCGTGTGTGTGTTTGTGTGTGTGTGAGCTGGCTGTAGGTGGGCGGCTGTGCGTAGCCACGGCCAGCTTTGAGAGGGTAATCCATCTCCATCACTTAAATGATTATCCCCATTAATCTGCTGTAAAGTAATAAAGTAAACACCATTCCCTCCACCTCCTCCCCTGCTCTGCCTCCTCCGCCTCTGCTCTGGATGGAGGTTCATTAAGTCTTTAGTACATTAATACGTCTTCATGTCCCCCTACCGTTCCTATCACCTGGTGCTTGGGGCCCCTTGAGGCCCCAGTAGAGATTCCCTCTTTTTCTCTCTGTCTCCGTGCATGAAAAGGGGAGAAGAGAATCAAGTGGCGTGTGTGTGTGTGTGTGTGTGTGTGTGTGTGTGCGTGTGTGTGTGTGTGAAAGAGAGAGAGACAGAGAAAGAGTGTGACTGTGTGTAGATGAGTGTCCTGTGTGTGTTGACATGAGAGTGAAAGAGTCAGAGTGTGTGTGTGTATCTCTGTGAGTGTGTGTGTGTGTGTGTGTGTGTGTGTGTGTGTGTGTGTGTGTGTGTGTGTCTGTATGTGTGTCTGTGTGAGTGTGAGTGTCACTGAGTCGAGGTGATGAGCTCAGTGGATTTAATTTTGCGAAGCGGGACTCAGATGGCCCCGGCGGTCGCCACGGTAATTTGCCTGATCAGGTTAGAGAATCGTTGCTGTTGGTGATCAATCATCCAGGTTGTCACGGCGACTGGGGGCCTGGTCGGCATGGAGCCGCTTGTAATTGGTGCTAGATTGATGTGGCCATGTTTCCCAAGCATGTCGAACAAAAGTTTGGTCAATTAAAGGTTGTTAAATTTACAACCCGTCCCTCTAGCCCACACACACACACACACACACACACACACACAAAGAACTTCTACCTGTGTTTGTGTGTGTGTGTCTGTGTGTGTATGCTGTATTTACAAAGAACACACACACATTAGGAAGGTAATGTTTTGCTGTGTTGTCCCTGGATGGGAGGATGACAATGACAGGAAAAGAGCCAGCTGCCAAGGTGGAGACGGGGAACAAGAGGAGTGTGTGTGTGTGTGTGTGTGTGTGTGTGTGTGTGTGTGTGTGTGTGTCTGTGTCTGTGTCTGTGTCTGTGTGTGTGTGTGTGTGTGAGAGAGAGAGAGAGAGAGAGAGAGGGAGATCCCAATACACACTGAGATTTCAGGCACTACAAACCCAGGAACTGAACCCCCAAGACTGTCAGCTGGTCCTGAGACTAACTGATCAGATAACACCCTAATATTGTTCAACCTCAGAGCAACACTGCTGTTTTCAACCAATAATCAGAGTAAACCAAACTATTAACTTAACAAAATATTCCATATCTGGAACATTGAAAAAATCAATGGAAAACTCAAAATAAACTTTATTGCTATCTTACCTGAAACCATGAATATAAACTGGCAGAGTATCTCTTTACTGTCAGAGATACAAAGCAGAGACAGATCCTGACCAAATACAGACTCAGTGACCACAGTCTCGCCATGGATGGATTATTGAACAGGCCTACAGGACACAGGGCCAGGGGCCAAAAGTGTCTGGGGTCCTTCACTTGCAAAATGTCACTCAAATTAAAATCTACTGACCTAGAAGAGACACAAAAAGACTTTAAAGAGACACAAAATGACCAAAAACAACATAAATAAACCTCAAAACAAAACAACAACAAACACATGCAAAGGAATAACAAAAAGATCCAAAACAACCAAAAGTGATACAAATATGCCTGAAGTGCCAATTCTCAGAGATTCAAAGAGACACAAAATGACCAAAAACAGCAGCAAATACCTCAAAGAGACATGTAATGAATTAAAAAAGACATAAAACAATTACAAACACATGCAAAGGAACTACAAAGAGACACAAAAAGACTTTAAAGAGACAAGTAATTGTAGTGTAATGTACCTGTTTAGTCTTATGCTTTAGTATCAGTTGACCTTTAAAAATACATATCCAGGCAGTATACTCTGCTTGATCATAACCAGTCACACCATGGTTTATTGTTTCATGTATCCACATAATGTGCACATGCACACACTCATTGGTGTATTGTATTGGATGCAGGATCTGATAGGATCTGATGTTCAAGGACGAAAGTGGAAAGTACCTAGGATCTGATAGGATTTGATGTGCATGTATGACACCATTATGTTCAATCTGATAGGATTTGATGTTCATGTATAACACCATTATGTTCGGGCTTATGTGGGAAGGACTAAAGAGAAGAGTATAAAAGAGAGCACACAGAAAGCAAAACTTCAGTTCTGCTCCGGAGCTTGACTCATTGAGTTCTATGTGTTGTTGCCTGCGAACACATTGAACTCAGTTGCACTTGATTCTATGTGTCTCCAGTGATTCCTTGACTGTTGAGTATTCAGTTTTAAAGATACTTATTTTGGACAAGAGCAAAAGTAGTCTAAAAGTTGAAGACGAGGTCGGGACCCACCAGGCCCAATTCCGGGCCCCGAATTCTGCTTCATCATAATGAATTCAAAGAGACACAAAACAACTGCAAAGAGATGCAAAGGAATTACAGAGAGATGCAAAACGACCAAAAAACACAAATATACCCGCAAGAGACAAAAACTGTCTTTATAGAAACACAAAGCGACAACAAATGCATGCAAAGAAGCTACAAAAGCACTTAAAAGAAACACAATATAACTACAAGGAGACATAAAACTACCAAAAAAGAGAGCTACAAAATGACTAAAAAGAGATGCAAAGGAACAACAGGGAGATGCAAAACAGGCCAAAAATACAAAAACAAAATTAACACAAAGACAGACAAAACCACAAAAGATACTGACAACTACAAAGAGGCACAAAACAACAACAAGAGGCGATGCCAGCACAATGTCTGTTTGTCTAACTCTTATGTGGGAGAGGTGTTGGTCCTTTTGCATGTCTGTGTCTTAGGGCCTGTTGTCACATATTCTGCCTGAGACAGGCCGACACAAGAAGTCCTGGCTACCAATAGAGTCTGTGGTCACTGCACAACAGGTGAGGCAGAGACAGGGATGTACTTCCCTTTAAAATGTGACAAATACAACAACATGACACAAACTGAGGGGCACATAATTAAAACAGCATCACTGAATGTGACAAATAATAGCTTGTTTGCAATCATGTGACCATTATGACGAGCAAAATATAGATGGAGGGCAGGAAGTGATAAATCCATATACTGTGTGATTTGAATATAGAGGAAAGTGACTACATTAAAAGGGTTGGACAAACCTGCAGGCTTCAGGTATCATTAGAAAATGAAGCTCATGTTGGATGTGATCAATACAAAATGAAGAAAAGTGATTATTCCCACAACTTGACTGTTTTGCCTGGTATGGACTTGATTGTCATCCTCCAGACCTCCTAATGTTACTAACATTGCACGGTGTGCAGTTTGGTCCACAACTGAAATGACTGTTTGTGACAGTTACACTCAAGTAAATGTGCTTGAGTGTAACTGTCTTTATATTTCAATTGTAAATGGATACACTTGTGTCAGGCTAATGTTACTCAATAATGTTAGCTAACTTGGAAATGGAGTGAAATGGAGTCACAAATCTGGGTTGTGGCTAAAAACACGGACTCAGTGCCCTTTTTTGTAACTTTTCCCCTTTACGTCCTACTACTGAAAAATATCAGCAGACTGGGAAGATAGACTGGTCAAGACTTAGTGATGGTGACATCAGGTACTACAATTGTGTGGCTGATTAGAACTTTAGGAATATAGAAATACCTCTCGAAGCTATATTCTGTGACAACATTAACTGCCAGAATCAAAAACATAGTAAAGATATATGCAGCATGTATGATGACATTGTGAATTGTCTCAGAAACAGTAGTCAATCACCCTGCCAAAAAGGTGTCAAATCAAGTTCTCACAGACCTGGATGGAATGAATATGTTTCTGAACTGTATGCAGAGTCCAGAAATGCTCATTAAACTGAATAAATCATGGTAAACTATTTATTAAATTACAAAAGAGAGGAGTTCCTTCCTATATAATAAGAATACTCCATTTTTGGTATTTAAATCAAACTATGAAAGTTCAGTGGGGCAGGAGTTTATCACCTGCTTTCTCAGTGACAAACGGGGTCAGGCAAGTGGAGTCCTGTGCGCTCTTCTCTTTAACCTGTATATGGACGATCTTTCTGTGCAGCTTCAAACTTGTAAGACTTGTGGGAAACAGACTGGTAAATCATCTGATGTATGCACATGACTTAGTCATCCTGTCACCTTACAGCGCCGGTATACAGCAGCTGCTAAGAATTTGCTGTAGTTATGGTGTGCAGCATGACATTAAGTTTAATAGTAGAAAGACTGTCATAATAATTGTAAGAGCCAAAGAAGATCAGAAGCAGTGTTTTCCTTCTTTCTCTATTTCTGATCAAGTGCTCAGTGTGGTGGATAAAGTCAAATATCTGGGGTACCTTATTACGAATGACTTAACTTATAATGATGATTAGCAGCGTCAGTGCTGTAAACTATATGCGCAAGCTAATATGCTAATATTAGCTAATATTTCCAGTGTGCACAGATAATGTTAAAACAGAGCTTTTCAGAACTTACTGCACTCCGCTTTACACTGGTCATTTGTGGTGCAGCTACAGTAAAGTGAGAATGAAAAAGCTTTTCGTAGCATATAATGACGCATACCAAATCTTTCTCATATTACCAAGATGGACAAGTGCAAGTGAGATGTTTGTTTTTAATAATGTCCCTACATTCCATGCTGTATTGAGAAATCTTATGTATAGATTTATGTATCGACTAACTGATTATAAAAATGCAATCATTATGGCGCTCACTGAGCCCACAAGTGACACAAGGTATTCCTCTTGCTTTTAGAAACACTGGAACAAATGTCTTGTTGTGTTTTAATCTTTGTGACAGTATGTATTTTGTCTGTATTGTGTATGTTTCTATGTCTTTAATGTCCTGTATTGTTTTTATACGGACCTTCAGTCTGTAATAAAGGTTTATACATATATTCAGGATTTAAAGTGGCCTTTGTTTTTTTCCCAGTTTAAAAGATTGCAACAGCCATAAACAGTGCAAATCATAGGCATTTGTGCAGTGTTAGTAGTCCTTGCCTTTAGATGACTGCCGTCCATCTGGACAATGCACCAATGTATGACGTCATATGCAAAAAAGCTACTGACATAGCATTTTGATATAACACTCAACTAACACTGTGGGTGATACGTTAAAATGTAACTTGGGGGTCGGTTTTGTGCCAAAAAATAGGTTGTTCTGTACCTTCTTCATGCTTCCCTAAACATCAGCCCTTCATCATGCCGGTAAAGCTTTTGATTGAATTAAGAGTGAGAAATAGCGGGACAGAGCCATCAGCAGAGGCAGTAACAGTGCTGAAACAATGTCTGTGTAGGGACAGCCGGCCAGACGAGACTATAGACGGAGGGGGTGTTACATTTTGACAAAGTGTTATGTGCACAGCCTATCGCAGGAGATTTAAAAAGCAGCTAGAAGCAGTTAGTGGCTAACTCAAAAAAGAAGAACAGAAGCCAAAAATGTCCACAAATTGGGAAAACAATGAGGTCTGAGAGCTCTTTACCCACCAAGCAGAGGATGAGATCAGCTACCACATAATGGGGATAATAAATGATGGTTATTGCCGTGTTATGTCATTGTTATTGCTTACAAAGTGCTGCCAATGCATATGTTATATGTCACACTAAAGGCTGATGCTGTTGTGTTACATGTCACTTCCATCACACTATTTTCTTTATGGACGCTGGCATGCTGTCTAAAATGACACACTGATACTGCTGTTGTTCAGTTTTGTATGAGAAAGTAAAGGTGGCATAATGAGGGGATGTTGTAGTGGCCCTATAGCACTATCTCTGTGTAAAAAGGGCTATAGAGACAGAGAGGGATTCAGAGAGACAAAAAAAGAGAGAGAGCGACGGGACAGTGAGGCAGAAGGAGGTCTGGTCTCTTTTAAACTCTGACACTGTTTATGTGGTTGAGTGTTGCTGTGCTCCTTCTACTTATTACTGACTCAAACATATCATAATTCTGTCACGTTCTCTCTCTCTCTCTCTCTCTCTCTCTCTCTCACTCACACACTCACACACACACACACACACACAGGTTTATGCCTCACATTAATCATAAAGGCTTAGCATTGCGTAATTATTTTACAAAGTGGTCATCAGCTGACTTTTTCTACGACAAGTCATGTAACACAGTAATGTCCCATACTCTGTACACATACTACTTATCCATCACTACATTGCTGATGACTCTAGACTGGCTGTATGCACTGGTGGACGCAATTGTGTTGGACAGTGTTAGCCAGTGACGGGCTGTGTCCTTGTCACTGCACTGCAATTTCTACTTTTATGACCTTCTCTAACCAACTATTCTGCTTAAAATTCTTCAGAAATCTGTACACTTGACATGGTGAAGGTATTGCTGGGTGAGATACAAAGCTTTTACAACTAAAGTTATTGGCATAAATTTTGACATTGTACCCTATTATCTGGGAATGCAGGGTTACTTGTTGTTCCTAATGTCTCCAAAAGTAGAATGGAAGCCAGAGCCTTCAGCTATCAGGCTCCTCTCCTGTGGAACCATCTTCCTGTTACGGTCCGGGAGGCAGACACTGTCTTCAAATTTATAAGTAGACTTAAGACTTTCCTTTTTTATAAAGCTTATAGTTAGGGTTGGCTCAGGCTTGTCTTGGACCAGCCCCTAGTTAGGCTGACAAAGGCCTAGTCTGCCAGGGGACCTCCTATGATGCACTGAACCCCTTCTCTCCTTCTCTCCCTCTCCCTCTCAGATTCTGAAAAGTTGGTTCCTCTTCATTTGCTAACATTCATGTCCTGTTACTGCATATTGCTAACTCGGCTTTACTGCTTGTCACTAACTCGGCTTCTTCTCCAGAGCCTTTGTGCTCCACTATTTCGCAGCTTCCCTTGAATCACGGCTACGCCTGGATCGTGGGTCGTGGTTACACTGCTGCCATAGTCCTGCCTGATGCCTCCTGCTGCTGCTGCTATTATTATTCACTCAGTGATATTTCTACTGTTATTATACACATATATACTATCGACACATACATGCACTGCCATATACTAATATTTACTTATAACATATATGCTACCAAAATGCTATTAATATTATTATCATCATCATTATTATTATATTATCCCTAAAATTAATGCTATTGTGACTATTGTCATTACTATCTGACCTGCATCGCTCTCTGTTTCTGTCTCTCTCTGTCTCTCTTTATGTATCATTTTGTCATACGGATTACTAAAAATGTATTATGTTGATCTGTTCTGTACACATATCTATTGCACATCAGTGGAATGAGACATTCAAGTTTTAGAATCCCCTGTAATTCATTCCATTTATGAAAGTGCAAAGTAGTGAAAGAAAGTATTCCCAAGTTTATTTTGTACCCGAGAAGTAACCATGTTTAACAGTCCTGAGATCTACTCTTGTCAGAAGAGAACTGCTGTACTGAAGCAGCTTCTGCTGGAGAGAGACCTTGTGAATAAAAATGTTAGGATGTAGTTCTCCTCTTGTTTCTAGTAAGGATCAGCCTACTTGTCATGCAGTACACAGTGATGAGGACAATAGTTAGCTCCTGTAATGAAACACAAAGCTCAATAATGAACTGTATCAAGTTGTTTTAAGGTGTCATAAGCAGCATGAGAATGAAGATACTTCAAGCACAGACATGATGGTTGACTGTATAATAATTTTCCTGTCCTCAAGACGGAAATATGTGTTATTCTGTAATATTAGAAACCCATTTGTATCTTTAATATTTGTGCCAGTTGCTCCATGTTCTGTTTACAGTTGACCGATGTCTAGCCAAATTCACAGGTATTTATAAGATTGGAAAATTTCCATTTTAGTACCATTATGCGTGCATGGATGTCAGGGAGATGCGAACAGGAATTATTAGTTCTTGAGAATAAAACAAATGGTGACTTATCCACATTCAGTACAAGCTGAAGATGCTGCAGAGATGTCTGAAGTACATCAAAGACAGACCGGGTTTAACAGGAGCCACACGCATACAAGATTATGTGAGCATAAAAATGCACAATTTAAGTCTGATATTGATAATTGTGTTTATGTGGTGTGTAAATAGTAAAGGACCCAGCAAAACCTAAATAAGTTGGCATCTGGCAAGGGAGCTCACCTGGGAGCTGAACATCACTGGTAAGTATTGTGTTGGATGTTCAGCATCCATGCTAACTTGCTAGCAAGTTTGTTTTACCAAGTGGAGATAGTGAGTTGGTACAGTATGAGAGCTACCTTTATCTATAAATTATAGATAGTATTGTTGTAAATATAAATGATAAGGAAATATGTACTTACCCATCTTTTCAGTGGTTTACTCTGAGACCAAAGCTGCTAAGTAAGTGGTTTGTTTACATGATGTGATGTTTTACATCTAATGGATCCAGTGTGGACAGAGAGCATTCAATGTAACACAATGTGACGCAATAGTCAGATGCCCATTTACCGTTAGGACATGGTGTAAGTCACAGAAGGCTGTATCGCAGCTGTACTGATCCCATGGACGGTCTCTAGTTTTAATATATGACTTGGCGGCTGTGGCTCAGAGTTTCGATCCCCAGCTCCTCCAGTCTGCATGTCGGAGTATCCTTGAGCAAGATACTGAACCCCAAATTGCTGCCGATGCTGCTTCCATTGGTGTGTAAGTGAGTTAAAAACTGAGTAGCAGGTGGCACCTTGTATGGTATTCTCTGCCACCAGTGTATGAATGGGTGAATGTGACTTGGAGTGTAAAAAGCTTGTAGTGGTCGGATGACTAGAAAGGTGCTATACAAATGCAGGTCCATTTACTATTTATTCAACAAAATAATAAAGGTTTTAAACTGATCTTTATTCCCTGAGAATCCAATGGAACTGCATCTAAGGAACCCCTGACAAATGGTCATCACTATGGGGGTGTCTGTCACAGAGATGAAAACGCTTGCAACAGCCATGGTTTTAGAATGTACTTTCCAGGTCAAGGTCGAGGGTTAGTCGCTATCATAACTCCTGGATGAGTGTGTTTCTCCCGCTTCCTGGGGCTGGTCGGAAGTTCTTGACAGCATGCCTCTCAGAGCTGTCACAGTCAGAGATATTTATGAGCTGGAAAGCACAAAGTTCACACACCCTGTTACCCAAACTAATTCTGGTTCATGAATATATCATAGTGTTAAATGTGACATGGCCCCTAACTCTGCTCTTTAGGGCCCAAGCTGCAGCATTCGCCTGGACTAAATCAGAAAACCAGTAGTCAATAGATGACCAGCGGTGGGTAACAAAAGTTGTATTCAAGTTAAAGTATTGTTACTTAGTAGAAAGGTATTTCCTGAAAAAAATGTGTATGTGTGTGTACAGGCATCTTATTTCTCACTGTCAGATAACTGCTGTAGTACATATGAGCTCAGCTGAGTGTAAAATTTAATTATGGCTAAATGTATCAGTAAAAGAAGAAGTGCATTTATTTTAAAGGTAAACACTAGGAAGAGTAAAGTATTCTGCAAAACAATTATCACTGTAAGTTTCAAACACAAGTGTACCACAGTAGCCAGAACTACAGTGGTGGAAAAAAAGTTTTCGGACACCCCATGCATTTGTGAAATATTGCATTAAGAATCACTCTTAGGTCTTCAAGTGCAATTTCTTTTAGTACAGTCACAGCCAAAATACTAAATAAATCCTAAAAAAGCCATTAAACACTTAAAATTGATTGGTTCCATAAAAATACATAAGAAATTTTGAGTATTGGGTCATTTTGGTACCAGTGATGAAGGTCGTTCTTTTTATTAAAAGACACAATTTTTGTTGCCAAGCTTCGTGTCTACATAAAGCCAGCACATTTGAAAGTTCTTCAGACACAAAAATGGCTAAAACAAAATGGCTAAAACAAGGAACCTAACGCGGGAAACACATCTGAAGATAAAGATTCTCAGCCAGGAAGGGTACAGCTGCCGCCAGATAGCCAGGAAGTGCCGATGCAGTCCTTCAGCAGTTGGATACACTCTGCAGAAATACAGACGAATCAACAGTTTGGAAGACAAACCGAGATCTGGGCGTCCAAGGGTTTCTTCAGCAAGAAATGACCGCATCCTGATCCGCATGTGCAGGCAAAACCGGCGAATGACATCACAGGAGCTTCAGCAGCAGTGGTCAAACCAAACTGGTGTCCAGTGTTCCACCCGCACTGTACGTGGCCGACTTTTAGATCATGGCTTAAGGTCCTACAAGGCTATCAAGAAGCCCCTGATCAATGAGAGACAGAGGTTAGCCCAGCGTCATTGGGCCCAGGCACACAAGAACTGGACAGCCAGGAATTGGAGGAAGATTTCGTGGTCAGATGAGTCCAGTTTCCAGCTTTATCTTCCTCCTACTAATGTGAGGGTACGCAGAAGGCCAGGCGAAGCATTATCTCCAGCATGTACAGTACCTACTGTCAAGCATGGTGGAGGCAGTATCATGGTTTGGGGATGCATGAGTGCTGCTGGTGTTGGTCATCTCACTGTCTGTGATGGCACATTGAACTCTACCAAGTATTGTACCATTCTAAAACCCACATGCTCCCTTCTGCGCGTGCACTGTTCCGTCGAGGTAAAAACTGGATATTTCAACAAGATAATGCCCCTTGCCACACATCCAAGGCCAGTAGAACTTGGCTGCAGGAGCACAGTATCCAGGTCTTAGAGTGGCCAGCTCAATCCCTGGACATGAGCCCCATTGAAAATCTGTGGTGGATTATCAAAAGGTCTGTTTCAAAGCATAAACCAAAGAATTTAGAAGAATTAAAAGCAGTAATTCAAGAAGAATGGGACAAGATTACCCCTCAACAGTGTGAAAGGCTCGTGGGGAACATGCCAGCCAGGATTAGAGCTCTACTACGTGCCAATGGCAGGACTACTAAATATTAATTTGGTGATGTGATGGTCTATTTATTTTTTGTTCAGTTTTGAACACATTCTCTGTTATTTGTTGACTTTGATACCGACAATGTTGAGAACTGACATATTGAAACTGTCAAGAATTTAGTTTTGTTAGTTTTTCTTGTAAACAATAAACAAAAAAATATAATTTGTATTTGTTTGTATCTGTCTAATGCAGCCACACCTTTTGAAACACAAAAAAGATTTTTCCACAAATATTTCATGATAATATTTGAGATTGTGTAAAATTTTAAGGGTGTCTGAAAACTTTTTTCCACCACTGTATAACTATAATATTATTACTTTCAATAATGTTGTTGTAAGCTACTGTCATTACCTGCATCTCTCTCTCTCTCTCTCTCTCTCTCTCTCTCTTTCTCTGTCTCATTGTGTCATACGGATTACTGTTAATTTGTTATGCTGATCTGTTCTGTACGACATCTATTGCACGTCTGTCCATCCTGGAAGAGGGATCCCTCCTCAGTTGCTCTTCCTGAGGTTTCTACCATTTTTTTCCCCCGTTAAAGGGGTTTTTTGGGGGAGTTTTACCTTATCCGCTGTGAGGGTCATAAGGACAGAGGGATGTCGTATGCTGTAAAGCCCTGTGAGGCAAATTGTGATTTGTGATATTGGGCTGTATAAATAAAATTGATTGAATTGATTGAAGTGTTGCTCAGTCAAAGTTTCTGGTAGCTAAACACGCCATTGTGAGATGACTTATACAGTGAAGGCCACTGGCAGGACTGATCTCCTGTGCTGCTCGCTGGGAGTCGGGTGGGGTGGGAGACGATGTTCAGGATGTTAACAAACTTAGATAGCATCCTTCTTTCATTCCATAGAGTCCAACTCATCTCCTCCTGCAGTCAATGAGCTGGTCCTTCTTATTAGCTTGTTGCATTTTTTAGCATCTCTCACACTCACACTCTTGTCCCCAGCTCAAAGCATTAAAGACTGCACTGGCCAACACAGACTGGTAGAACAACTGCAGCATTCTGTCCCAGATCTTGAAGCTTCTTAGCCAGTGAAAAGAGGTGAGGTGAGGTGGTAACGTTTGACTTTGTGTCCAAAGTTCTGGGAAACAACACAGACTGTATTGATAACAGTGCTTCTTTTTGGTGAGGAAATGTGACTGTAGTGAAATATGTAGTGTTTAATTTGGGGAAATGTGTCAATGCACTAAATCACTTGATTTGTATTTTAAGAAATGTGCCCTAGCAATAGAGAAAAAAACAAACAGAAATGTGGTTTCAGGGAGGGTGACACAAACCACAGTGTGTCCATCCAAACACTTCCTCTTGTCCACAGAGGGAGCTGCTTAGTAACTCTATCTGGCTGCTGGACGGCAGTGTTGAGTCTAACACCAGTCTGTTCACTGGTTTGTTGCTCCTCTCAGGTCCACTTGGCCTCTGATCTGGGCTGACCTGAGATCTGCTTGTTTTTGACTGCGATAGTCCATTAAGCCAATTAGAGCTGACCTTTGACGTCTAGAAAACGAAAGAGTGGGACAGAGACACACTCACCACATACACACAAACACACATACTCTCTCTCTTTCAACTCTCACCTTCTAATCTCTGTGTTTCTTGTGTCTGTCTTTGCCTTTTAGACCACTTCATTTGTTGTGAGGCTTAATTTTGCTGTCTCTGATACACACACACACACACATACACACACACAGACTCAAACCTACATACAACACATGGTGGGATGAGTATGCATGTACACACATCTGCACACAAATAACACACACATGCATATCATCCACAAAGAGGTTTAATTTCTGTCCTCTTGTTTGGTTACCCTCTGAATCGGGTTCAGTCTCACATGCTGCTCATTCAGCATTGCAGCGCACTAATGCACCATCCATGGGTGAACTGTTTTAGTTAAAACCATAGAAACCACAACCTTCCACACACAAGACAATGGAAAAACAACAGTGACTGCTGCACTTGAGTTTGTCAGTGTGATTGCAACTTAATGAAGTGACAGAGTGTGTTTTGGCTGGACTCAGACAGATCTGTTAAAATGGTTTGGAGGGGAGAGGAGAGGAGAGGAGAGGAGAGGAGAGGAGAGGAGAGGAGAGGGAATATGCATTGAGAAAAACAGAAGCAGAAGAGAGGGAGAGAAAAGGAAAAGCTAAAAGAAAATTCAACATGCAGCAGCTCATCTCTCTGCCCTGAGTGAGACTAAGGAGATACTTCTGCTCGATGTGGATCTGAGCACGTCATTAAGGCAGCAACACACACCCCTGGGGCTACACAGGCACCAGCCAGTCTGTTTTTGAAGTGTATGTGCGTGTGTGTGTGTGTGTGTGTGTGTGTGTGTGTGTGTTAATTTTTGTTGTCATTTCAACTCTACTTTAATTGATTTTCCATGTTTTGTTATAACTGTCTGAGTTTTTGAGAATTGTGTATTTGAATGATATTTTCAGTATAATGATATTTGTTATAACGCTAAGTATTATTTCTTATTTACACACAATAACATTTCTACATTACTACATCTCCTGATGCTGGTTGATGATGTGAACATAGCACGAGTGTTGCTGCCTTTGGACGAACAGTTACTCTGTATTAACTCTGTAGTTTTCCTTACCTGTGTGTAATGCCAGGCTGTGACAGCAGTGTGAGCCTGTGAGCCTTGGTTCAGGGGAAAGAGGGCAGAGGACAGAGGACAGAGATGGATGCCACACATGTCTGCAAATCTCAAGAACAGTTGCAGCCAAATAGTTCTTATCCTAAACCTTCAGCTACCGCTCCTGGGTCAGTGGACCTACATGTCAAAATATGACACTCTAGGTATCCTCCTATGTCTGTTTTTGAGATTCAGGGATGGCGTTTCAATTGACGCCTATTACTGTACATGTATTGCGTCTTTTCAAAACACAGTTCCATTTTTACAGTAAATGCACAGTTTCTGCTCATTACAGGCATGCAGTCTAAAAAAAAAAGAAAGCAAAGGTAAAACACTTTGTTTTTAGGTTTACTTCCTTTGGTTTAGGCAACAGGGTTAGGGTGGTTTAGAAAAAAAACATCATGGTTTAACTTGAAATTCACACAGGAACCGAACAGCAAGCTTCTGAGTTTGTTCAACCTATCCACCTCCCCTCCTACCCGCCTTATATGGACTTTGTCACTCCTTATGTTATGGTAGTTGCTGGCGGCATTACAAACTGCCGCTGACCAAGGCATATCATAACGCCATAAAGGGTGTCCCTCTGCGTCCATGTCTGACGCCAACATCCACTGACAAAGCAGCAGTATTTGACAACTTGAGTTGTTGCCTGTTGCCTCTAAAACTGATGCACCCCATGTGTATTATACCGCCACGAAAGGTGCCTCTCTGCATTGGTCTCTGATGCCAAAATCACTGACAAAGTGGTGTAATTTGACAAGTTTGGAGTGAGAATGGGCTGTTGCAGCAAAGGACACATGAACATGTTATCTCTGAGCATTTTGCAGATACATGTAATGTAAACATTATGTGACTCCGTGGATACGTTTTATAATGTTAACATATATATATATTAACATATATTTTTTTTGAGGCAGCTTTAGTTTTTACAACTCTTGAAGCTAAATATTAAGACAGTCACAGTCATTCACTGTACATGTTCACTTATTTTTACCCATGCACAGCGCTTATATAGATGAACTGATTTTTGTACACAAACAGATTTAAATGTAGTTTTACAACTCTACACAGATGTTGTCTAATAAAAGCACTACAATACTAGCTCTGTATTAATTAATATTTGTAATGCCTGATGGTAATTATGTTGGAAAAGGGTGTGTTTGTTGGGGGGGTTGGACCATGCAAGACAACAGATGCAAGACCACTTCATTAAGAGTGGCTTGTTGAACTGAGGACAAAAGCTGTGTGCACAATTTGAAAAAGACTTTTGGGTCAGTGGTTAACGTTAGTGTTAGGATAAGTCTCCAAGAAATGAATGTACAGTAATTTTATGTAATTTCCCCAAAAGTGACCTAAGTAAATATGTGTGTGTTCTTATAATTGCTACAAAGTGAGGACCAAAAAAGTGTTTTAGCATCAGAGTAAGGACATTTTTGGAAAATTAGGAAATTTTGGCTGGTCCTCACTTAGGATTAGGTTTATGTTAGTGTTAGTCTAAGTGTTGGTTCAGGCATTCAGTTGTTAAGGTTGGGGTGAGGGTTAGGGTCCTCACAAAGATAGAAGTACAAGGCTGTGTGTGTGTGTGTGTGTGTGTGTGTGTGTGTGTGTGTGTGTGTGTGTGTGTGTGTGCGTGCATGCGTCTGTATAGGTGTATTTTGCAGTGTAATTGGGAGGACTGGGCAGCGAGACCAAATACATCATGTCTGCTTCTAACCTTGTCCCATTCATAGTGATGACAGATCAGTGTGTGTGTGTGTGTGTGTGTGTGTGTGTGTGTGTGTACACACACACACACACACACAGGCACACAGGCACAGTCAATATGTCTAATACATCTTCATTCTGCATTATCTGATGTATTTTCCTGTGTGTCTGTGAATCCAGGCAACACTTCTGGAATAAATCAAATACAGTCTCTCATCTAAATACTAATCTGTACTGTGTTTTATACACTCAGCAGAACATTTAATACCTTCAGCCCTTTCTCATTCCAAGGTCATCAAGCACCAATGCTTTGTCACGCCCCTCGATGTGTGATAGTGACACCAAAGGAACCCTTCAGTATCTTTATAAGATACTGAAGGGTTCAGTATCTTATAAAGATACTGAACCCTTCAGTATCTTTATAAGATGCACTGGGCTTTTTATTTAACTCCAGTGGAAACCCATCCATCTCAGCAACTAATGTGGTACAAAGAGCAAGAAAGTCTGTGTAGGGTGGGATGAAGGCAGGTTGGATGGGTCAAACAAAACCGGACTTTCACCTGGGAGATGACAGTTTGTGTCCTGTGTGAAACCAGAAATCAGCATAGTTTTAACGTTGCAGTTGAAGCTGAGGAGGTAGAGCAGGTTGTCCACACCTAAGATCGCCAGTTTGATCCCGGCTCCTCAAGTCTGCATGTCCATGTAACATTGGGCAAGATACTGAACCCCAAATTGCCCCCAATGGCTGTGCCATCGGTGTGTGAGTGTTTGTTAATGTTTAATCGAGTAGCAGGTGGAACCTTGTAAGATAGTTTTAGCCACCAGTGTATTACTATGTCTGTCAATGGGTGAATTTAACAATGGTGTAAAAGTGCTTTGAGTGGTCAAAAGACTGCAAAGGCTGTATACAAGTGCAAATCCATTCACCAGTAATGTACGGTCATGGTGCACCAATGTCCTCTGTTACGTTATTGTTACATAACAAATGTGTGTACTTTTTCTCTGTGCTGGTGATGGCCGTGGCTGGAGCCATTATGTTTTCGGGTTGTCCTGCCGTTTGTCCTTCTGTCCTATTCTTGTTAACGTGATATCTCAAGAAGGCCTGGAGGGAATTTCTTTAAATTTGACACAAACATCCATTTGGACTCAAGAATGAACTGATTAGAATTTGGTGGTCGAAGGTCACTGTGAAATCACACAACACGTTTTTGGCCATAATTCAAAAATTCATATTCTAATCATAATGAAGAAGAATCTCCCATGCTGCCAGGTTGAAGATGTGTGTGAAATGGTTTGCAAAGGCATACAACCACA